>NW_024423319.1:55022007-55062854 GCF_017311325.1 Ursus maritimus
GTGTGTGTGTGTGTGTGTGTGTGTGTGTGTGTGTGTGTGTAAAGAAGGATAAAGGAAACTATATGGTGGAAAAGTTTCTCCATTTCAAGACTTCAATAATCCTCTCTCAATAATTAATAGAAGAAGAAAGAAATTGGCAAAGATATAGAAAAACTAAACAATGCCATCAACCTACTGGATCTGATTGATATTCATAGAACTCCCACTCTGCAATAGCAGAAAATACAAACTATTAAGGTGCAAAAGAGTGTTTGCCATTATAGAACAAATTCTGTGTCATAAAACAAACAACAAATTTGAAATGATTAAATCATACAAGTATGGGCCACCATTATGGAATCAAACTAGGAATAAATAAGAGAAAATTCATAGGAAAATCTCCAACCACTTGTAAACTAAACAGCACATTTTAAATAATCAATGGATCAAAGACGAAATATCAAGAAAAAATTTAAAATATTTTGAACTAAACAAAAATGCAAATACAACACACCAAAATGAATGGGACTCTGTTAAAACAATGCTGAGAGGGAAATTATTGCATTAAATGCTTATATTACAAAAGAAAAAAATGTTTTGAAAATAATAATTTAAGTTTTCACCTTAAGAATCTAGGAAAAGAAGAGAAAAAGAAAGCAGAAGGACGGGTCAAATAAAAATAGAAGTAGAAACAGAAAACTAGAAAAAAAAATCAATAAAATCAATGAAAAAAAAGCTGTTTTTTAAAGGATAAATAAAATGGAAAAACATCAAACAATGAAAAGAACTGAGAGAAGACACACACAAATATTGGGAATAAAAATAGAATCTCTTACACACCTGAAGACTTCAAAAAATAATGATGGAATAATATGAATAACTCTATGCACATAAATTCAACAATTCATATTAAATTGACCAATATTTTGAAAACCACAAACCTCCAAAATTCACCCAAATTGGTACAGATAGCTTGTATATAGTATACTCCTCTAAACATTGAAGATAATTTTCCCAAAAAGAAATTTTCAGGTCCATATAATTTCAATGGAGAATTTTATCAAACATTTATAGAAGAAACAGCAGTAATTTTACATATTTATTATAAAAGAAAAGGGAACATTTCTGGTTTCATTCTGAAAGGCAAACATTAACCTACTACCAAAACAAAGATTTTACACACACAAAATAAATCCCTGATGAATATCCCTCATCAATAGAGACACATAAATCCTTGATAAAATATTGGCAAATAAAAAAATTGGCAAATAGAGTTCAGCTATATAAAAAAAAATTATACACCCAGGGATACAAGGTTCATCCAAAATTTGAAAACTGATCAATGTACTCCAGTATATCAGCAGTGTAAAGAAGAAAAACCACATGATCTTACTAATTGCTGCAAAAAATTGACAAAACCAATATTCAAACATGGTAAAAATTCTCAGCAAAATAGAAATAGAAAGTAATTTCTTCTGTATAAGAAGGGGCACTACAAAAATCTTACAATTAACATCACACCTGACAGCAAAAGAATGATTACTTCCCCTAACAAGGACAATGTAAAGAGGCCCACTCTCAACACTCCTATTCAACAGAGTATTGGAGATGTTAGCCAGTTAAATAAGTCAAGAAAGATTTTTAAAAAAGACCATCAATACCCTGATACCAAAACCAGGAAAGGACACTACAAGAAAAAAGAAAAAACAAACAGCAAAAAACCACAAAACTACAAGCCAATAATATTGATGACTATAGATGCAAAAATTCTCAAGAAAACACTAGCAAACCAAATTCAGCAGCACATTAAAAAGGTCATTCATGATGATCAAGTGGGATTTATCCCTGGGATGCAAGGATAGTTCAATAAATAAGATATATCATATTAATATAATAAAAAAAATCATATGGTCATCTCAGACACAGAAAAAGCATTTGACAAAATTCAGCATCTGTTCATGATAAAAACTCTTAACAAGTAACACATGAAAAGATAATCAGCATCATTAGCAATTAGAGAAAAATAAATCTATGAGATTCCACTATACCTATTGAAACACTAAAATTTTTAAAAAATCAAACTGAGGGCTTCAGAGCGGAGGGGGTGGGGAATGGGATAGGCTGGTGATGGGTAGTAAGGAGGGCACGTATTGCATGGTGCACTGGGTGTTATATGCAACTAATGAATCATCGAACTTTACATCAAAAACCAGGGATGTACTGTATGGTGACTAACATAATATAATAAAAAATATTATTATAATAAAAATAAATAAACAAATAAAACAAAAAATAAATAAATGAAAGTTTGTAAAGGAAAATGAAAAAAATAAAAATATATATATTTTTTGACAATATCAAATGCTGGGAAAGCTGAAGAGCAGCTAGAAGTCTCTAACATTGTTGGTGCAAATGCAAAAATGGTACATCTACTTTGAAGACAGTATGGCAATTTCTTATAAGGCTAAACATACCATACAACCTAGTAATCATGTTCCTTGGTATTTACCCAAGTGAACTGAAAACTTATTTACCAAAAAAAAAAAATCTGCACATCAATGCTTATAGAAGCTTTATTCATAATTACCAAAAATTGGAAGCAACCAAGATGTCCTTCAATAGGAGGTGACTATATAAACTGTGGTACATCCATACAATGGAATATTACTTGGAAATTAAAAGGAATAAGCTGCCAATCCACACAACAATATGGAAAAACCTTAAATGCATATTGTTAACTAAAAGAAGCTGGTTTGAAAAGATTAGACACTCTATGATTCTAATTATATGACATTCTTGAAATAGTAAGACAAAATAAATCTGAAAACAGAATTAAAAACTAAGGAAATATGAATAAAGGGTGGATTTTTGTTATAATATGTATCAATATCAGTTCAAAATTTTTTGATTAGTATACTATAGTGATACAAAATTTTAATAATAGGAAAAACTGGGTATGAGTATAAAGGAACGCTCACCATCTTTGCAGCATTTCTGTAAATCTAAAAATATTTTTTAAATCCTACATTTTAAAATATCTCTAAAAAAACTTACCAAAGAAGTTAATTTTACCATATTGTTATAAATAAGATTTTAATTAAAAATGATTAAGGAACACAGCTGATGGAGATTCCAAATAATAGAGATTTTGTTATAAAAAGGCTAGAAAATTTTGTTAAGAATAGTATCCTATTAAAAAATCTGACAGACGTCTATTCCATTCCTACTTCCTTTCACCTTGACTAACCATTTTCCTGCTCTAAATCATATACACAAATACTCAGAAACAAACACATGCAAACCTCAAAA
Organism: Ursus maritimus; assembly: GCF_017311325.1. NCBI lineage: Eukaryota > Metazoa > Chordata > Mammalia > Carnivora > Ursidae > Ursus > Ursus maritimus. Next base: position 55,025,296 of record NW_024423319.1, read on the forward strand.
ATCTTTAGAAAATAAAGATAGTCACAACTGCCACTCATTTGGTGCATTATATCACCTAAATTTGATGTTGTATACATTACAGTACATGGCATATAGTATTTCTTGAATATAACTATCCTAATAATGACTAAAGTAAATGTCTAGCATTTGACAGAAGTTTCAAATTTACTTTTGAAAAAATAATTTTAAAATGTTTTGAGATAACAAGACCTTTTTATTATGCAGATAAGGGAAAAGAATATCTAGATTAGAAATAATCAATTGCTGTAAAAATGTCCTAACCCAAACCATTCTACATATTTTACTTTCTATTCTATATTACACATGAATTTAAGGAAAAACTATTTATTTTAACAAATGCCATTAAACAATGTATGTTTAAAAAAAGATCCCTTTGTAAAGTTAGGGTAAAATCTTAATGCATATTAAACAAAATCAGATACCATTTTCTTATATTTACTGCTATCATATCTCCTTTACAATGCATGTCCTGGTCTCACAAAAATATATCACTCTTTTCTTTGCTTCATTCTTATAACATTAATATTCAATATTGATTACTTGTGAATGATCTTAGATCCCTAAAAATTTTAGCTTCTTTAAGGACAAACACTCTCTTCTTTATCATTTAATGCTCTGTGTTTAACACATTGATTGGTCCATAAAAGGAATGAAATATTTGTTGAATAACTAAAAGGATATATGAATAAATGAATAATTACACATTAATGTTATCATGTTTCTTTTGAGCATTAGACTTCAAAAAATAACACCATGGGGTTGTGTGTCTATAAGGGCTTCTGTGCAACTAGGTCATTTTCAACACTACTGGAGAGAGATTTTTAATTATTTCATCTATAGTTTAAATAGTCCATTTTCTGTGATCAGTACCACATAATAGCTAGTTGAGGGGAGCTGCAATCTGTGGAACTAACTGCCACAAAAGTTGTCCAACCTGTGCCTTATTTGTATGTATAAAACCTAGCTGAATTGAACAGTCTATTCCCTAATGTTGAAAGTACACTGGAGCTTCTGTTTAATATTTCAGTTCAATCAAGAAGTATTTATTGTGCCATTGCTTATGTGAGCAGCCTTGTATTTCTAATATGTTCTAATGTATTTTCTTTTATTATTTCAATAACTACCTGTCCCCTTCTAGGTATAAGAGAAACTCAATTTAGTGAATTCTGCTCTGATGAGAAATTATGTTATAGTGGAGTTCCAGGGAATTTAAGAAAAGGCTTAAGAGCACCACATAAAATTCACTTGCAAATTAGGTAGAGTATTCTTTAAGGTTAGATCTCCTTCTTAGGCCCCTTCTGTTAAATGACAAATACAATTCAACTAAAACTCTGGACTATTCACTTCCAACTTTTATGGAAATCATAGTCACTGTTTGTGCTTTTTTTTTAAACACCCTCTGAATTGCAGCTGAACATAATTCACAATTTGTTCTAATTCACTGTAACACAAGAGCAAGCCAGATAATTTTTTTGGTCATTAAAATTTGTGAAGAAAAAATTATTCTCAAGTGCTAAATCCATTATAGAAAGAGTTTGAAGTTGGCATCACTCTTCACAGTATTTTTTAAACTCACTAAAAGTATGTTTATAATGGAAACACCATTCCTTACTAGCAAGTAGCCAACATGGCACATCAGTAAACACAATGATACATATTCAAATAAAGACAATTATTTCCCTTATTAAACAAATATATTTCTCACCTATTTCTCATGTTGACACAAGAATAACTATAAAACAATCACAAAGTAATTATTAGGTAACAAATATTTATGCTGTTTTTGTTAAAAACCATGAGAGTTTAACTTGAGATTTGTTTTTCCATCAGCTACTAAAAAAGATATTTTTAAAAAGAAAGAATAATTAACTGAGTATATTAGAAGGCTTTTGGTCAGCCTCTTCTGCCTCCTTGATTATCTCTTTTAATTGTCACCTTCCATTCCTTAATATTTTGAAGTACAGGACCTTTTTGGAAATTGTGACATTTAATTTAGGTCAGCAAACCCTTGTTTGATAGTTTCATTAAGAAAAGAGGAAATATTTATTAGGTCCTGAGAAACTGTATGTAAAAATGACAGAGGAAAAGCAAAATGTTCAAATATCTGATCATAATTTTACCCTTCAAACTTTTATACCTTCAGGGTCTTCCACAATTAAGTGAGCAAATTTTTAAAATTACATAACATCTTCCCTGCCTGTATCACCCACAAATCATTTACTTGTATAAGGTAGCTGTGGCATAAGAAACTAAGTCATGATTTTCATTCACTTTTGCAGATGACCAACAGTTTGCACTAGATCATTGTAAAATAGATCTTTACTGTGTGCTCTGTCCTGTGAGGTTTCATTGTGCACATTTTCTCATCAATATTTGATGTATTCCTGATAAGAAAAAGTTTAGGTTTCAGGGATTAAACCTAAAATCTTCTGACATTCTGTATTGGAACATTGTTGTGGCATAAGAGCATGGTAAAATAGATTTCCTAACATTATTGGATATACATATTTAATAAATAATGCCTTTGTAACTTCCATATGTAATATCACATTCTTTTTTTAAGGAAATCATAAATTTATTTTTTAAATAATATGTATTTTGTTATATTAGTCACCATACAGTACATCCCCAGTTCTTGATGCAATGTTCCACGATTCATTACTTGTATATAACACCCAGTGCACCATGCAATATGTGCCCTCCTTAATACCCATCACCGGCCTACCCCAATCCCCCACCCCTTCCCCTCTGAAGCCCTCAGTTTGCTTCCCAGAGTCCACAGTCTCTCATGGTTCATTCCCCCTTCTGTTTATTTTAATATTTAAATACCTATTTCAAGTTTAAAATGTACAGAATGTATGTGTATAGCTTAGCTCTCAATGCCTGCCCATGCATATATAGAGGAGCATGAAAAAAGAAGGCATACACAGAAAATCTCAAAAATAACAATATGTGTATCTGGATACTTGGGGACATGCCATTATTAATATGAGGGATAATTTTTTTTCTTATTTTATTAAGGTTTATTTTAATTGCAGTATAGTTAACATACAGTGTTACATTATTGCCAGGTGTACAAAATAGTGACTCAACAATTCTATACATTGCTCAGTGCTCATTAGGATAAGGGTATTCTTTAAAACCCATCACCTTTTTCACCCATCCGAACACCCTCTCTTTCGTGGTAACCATCAGTTTGTTCTCTATAGTTAAGAGTCTGTTACGGTTTGTGTGTATGTGTCTCTCTCTCTTCTTTCATTTGTACATTTGTTTTATTTCTTGAATTTGACTTATGAATGAAATCATATGGTATCATCTTTCTCTGACTCACTTTTTTTGCTTAGCATTATACAGTTTAGCTCCACCCATGTTGTTGCAAATGGTAAGATTTCATTCTTTTTATGGCTGTGTAATATTTCATTGTATATATATTACATATCTTCTTTATCCATTCATCTAATATGAAGGAAATTTTTAGGTGTATCTCTTCAGTTGGAAACTATAAAGATTAATGGGTCAGGGTAATAATGGTAATGGCACAGACAGGACTCGCCAATTAAATGTCATGACACTAAGCAATAGCAACACATATACTTAAATTGCTTGGTAAAAATTGGGGTAACTGGGAGAGTTTGTTTGTGTAGCTACTAAAAATCTTCTTTGGACACAGCTGCCTGAAAGCTGCTTTTATAGGTTTAGATTACTAGAGGCTATAAGGGGTAATGTAAATTTTGTGTATATCTCAATTTGATCATTATCTTTATCACTATTGGATCATTCTACTGTAATCTTTGGAATGAACTCAATCACATCATGGCAGAATACAGGATTGTGTCCCAATTAAAGATGTGGCATTAGAATAGGCACCAGGTCACATTTCCTAGACATGTGGGCTATATGAACATATACAGCATAAAAGCAGACAGCAAATAAGATTTTTTAATAATATTCTTTCTGCTTTGCTTAAAATACAATGGATTTTGTTCTTTGATGAGGAGGGGAAGAAGATATAGTATTAAAATTTGCTTTAAGGAGGAGAGTGGGGGAAGGTGGTGGCAGAGTAGGAGGCCCCTAGCCTCACCTCATCCCATGAACACAACTAGATAACTATCAAATCATCCTAAATGCCCCAGAAATTGACCTGAAGATTGGCAGAACAAACTCCACAACTAAAGGTACAGAAGAGACCACATTGAAGAAGATAGGGAAGTATGGAGACACAGTTTGGGAAAGAAACAGATCTTGGCCACTGTGGAAGGGAGGGAGCTGTGATCAAGGAGAAGGGTGAGAGATAGACTAGCACACAGGAAAGCACATAGGGAAGATGATTCCTCACAACAATTTGCTTGGAAAATGAGAGGGGCTGAATTTTGTGGGTTCCTGCAAACAGTGAGGCTTAAAGCCCAGAGTTCTAAGTGTCAGCAGTCTTGGCTCAGATACAGCCCAGAGGCATTGTGACTGCTCTTGGACAGAAAACGGAGAAAATAGCCCACAGACATACATCATGAAAGCACCTATTTGAAGTGCACCTGGGCAATGTTATTTGCTCATCTTGGAGGATGTCCCAGGGAGGCGGAGTTCACAGAGAGACCCCTCCAGGAACAAAGGAACTGGCAAGCACCACTTCCCTCCCCCACCACTTAGCTTAAGCATAGGGACACTTGCATGAAGCAGCACACTGTCCACACTGGCTACCTAACTTGTTCACAACAAGTCCTGCACCCTTGTGCTCTGGTGGAACCACCTTTCCCACTCATGTTTTCTTCAGTCCCAGTGCAGTGGTGCTTTCTTATAGAACCAGTCCAAACCCTGCCCACACAGTGTCTCCTGAACCAGGAGTTCTACAGGGCCATGGTTCTGGGGGCAGTGGTGACAGGTCCCATTTCATGAACAGACCAGAAAACAGCAAGTAAAAATTTGCCACATTCAGGCCAGGACAAAACACTGTGCAGTGTTTTGCACTGGACCACTCTGAAGATGACTGGCCCAAATGATAAAGTGGCCAGGACACATCAGAGCTCACACAGGATACATTGGAGACGCTCCCTGAAGCACCAGGCCCTGGGGAACAGAGAACACTACACTGTATGGCACTACAAGACCACTTCTTCAAAAGCTATCATGCCCAAGAACAGGAAAGTAGCTGACTTTCCAAAAAAAGCAGGCACAGAGACTTGACAAAATGAGAAGACAGAGAAATTAGCCCCAAAAGAAAGAACAGGACAAGTCCACGGCCAGATCTAAGTGAAGCAGATATAAGTAACATGCCTGATAGAGAATTTAAAGTAATGATCATAAAGATACTCATTGGACTTGAGAAAATAGTGTAAGACATTGATGAGACCTTTAACACAATATAAGTAATAACATACCAGAGTTAAAAAACTCAATAAAAACAAATGAAAAACATGCTTGATGGAATGAACAGCAAGCTAGAAGAAGCAAAGGAATGTATTAAGGATCTAGAAGACAAAGTAATTGAAAGCAATGAAGCCAAACATAGGAGAGAAATAATAATTATGGAACACGAGAAGAGACTCAGGGAACTCAGTGACTCCATCAAACACAATAACACTCATATTATAGGAGTCACAGAAAAAGAGAGAGAATAGGGGCAGACAATTTATTTGAAGAAATAATAGCTGAAAACTTCCCTAATCTGGGGAAGGAAACAGACATCTAGATCCAGGAGGCACAGAGAACTCCCATCAAAATCAACAAAAGCAGACCCACACCAAGGCATATTGTAATTAAAATTGCAAATAGAGTGATAAAGAAAGAATCTTAAAATCAGTAAAAGAAGTCCCTAAATTACAAGAGAATGCCCCTAAGGCTAGCTGGAGACTTCTCAACAGAAACTTGGTAAGCCAGAAAAGAGTGGCATGATATATTCAAAGTGCTGAATGGGAAAATCTTCAGCAAAAATACTCTACCCAGCAAACCTATCATTAATAGTAAAAGGAGAGATCAAGAGCTTCCCAAACAAAAACTAACATAAAAGAACTCATTGATAATAATACAACAATAGCAGGAGACTTTAACAACTGACATACACCAATGCACAGATCATCTAAAGAGAAAAATCAACAAGGAAACAATGGCCTTGAATTACACACTGGGCCAGATGGACCTAACTGATATAGTCAAAATATTCCATCCTAAAACAGCACAAAATACATTCTTTTCAAGTGCACATGGGACATTTTCCAGAATAAATCACAGATGAGATCACAAAACAAGCCTCAACAAATACAAAAAGACTAAAGTCACTCCATCCACATTTTCTGACCACAGTTCTATGAAACTAGAAGTCAACCAAAGAAAAAATCTGGAGAGACCACAAATACATGGAGGTTAAAAAACATGCTACTAAACAATGAATGCATCAACAAGGAAATCAAAGGAGAAACTAAAAAATACAAGGAAACAAGTGAAAATGAAAATGCAATTGTCCAAAACCTTTGGGATGCAGCAAAAACGGTCCTAAGAAAGAAATATAGAGCAACACAGGCCTACCTAGACAAACAAGAAAAATCTCAAAGCAAACTAACCATATATCTAAAGGAGCTAGGAAAAGAACTAGAAAGTCTAAAGCCAGTAGTAGGAAGGAAATAATAGATTAGAGCAGAAATAAATAATATACAAAAATAAGCAATAGAACAGATCAATGAAAAGAGGAACTTGTTCTTCCAAAAAATTAATAAAATTGATAAATCCATAGCCAGACTTATAAAAAAGAAAAGAGAAAGGACCCAAATAAAATCACAAATCGGAGAGGAGAAATCACAACCAACACCACAGAAGTACAAATGTAAGGGAATATTATGAAAAATTATATGCCAACAAATTGGACAACCTGGAAGAAATGGATAAATACCTGGAAACCATAAGCTACCAAACTGAAACAGGAAGAAATAGAACTTCAACAGACTGATAACCAGTAAAGAAATTGAATCAGTAATTAAAAACTTCCAAATATCAAAAGTCTAGGACAAGATGCCTTCACAGACAAATTCTATAAAATATTTAAAGAAAAGCCAATATCTATTCTCAAACTATTCCAAAAAAAAATTGAAAAGGAAAGTAAGTTTTCAAATTCATTCTATGAGGCTGGCATTACCCTGATACCAAAACCAGATGAAGACATTATGAAAAATCCCTGATGGCCAACATCCCTGATGAATATGAAAAAAATTTCAAAAAAAATATTAGCAAACTGAATCCAGTAATACATTGAACAAAAATTATTGACCATGATCAAGTGAGATTTATTCCTGTGTTACAAGAGTGGTTTACTATTTGCAAATCAGTCAACATGTTACATGACAGTAATAAGAGAAAGGATAAAAACCAAATGATCATTTCAATGGATGCAAAAAAAGCATTTTACAGGGTACCAGGGTGGCTCAGTTGGTTAAGCGTCTTACTCCTGGTTTTGACCCAGGTCATGATCTCAGGGTTGTCAAATTGAACCCTGGGTTGGGCTCCATGCTCAGCATGGAGTCGGCTTGGGATTCTTTCCCCTTCTCTCCCTCTCTCTCTACCCCTCTCTTCATGTGTGCTCTCTCTCTCTCAAATAAATAAATAAAATATTTTTAAAAAGGAAGAGAAAAAGCATTTGACAATGTACAATATTCATTCATGATAAAAACCCTTAACAAAGTAGGTTTAGAGGGAACAAACCTCAGCATAATAAAGGCCATATATGAAAAGCCCACAGATAATATCATCCTCAATGGAGAAAAACTGAAAGCACTTGCTCTACAATCAGGAACAAGACAGGGATATCCACTCCCACCATTGCTATTTAACATAGTACTGGAAGTCCTAGCTACAGCAATCAGACAAAAAAAAAAAAAAAAGAAAGAAAGAAAAGAAAAGAAAAAGAAAAAAGAAAGAAAGAACATCTAAATCAACAAGGAAGAAGTAAAACTTTCACTATTTGCAGGCAACATATTATATATAGAATATCCAAAAGACATCACCAAAAAATAGCTAGAACTGATAAATAAATCCACTAAAGTTGCAAGATACAAAATCAATGTACAGAATTCTGTTGCATTTCTCTACACCAATAATGAAGCAGCAGAAAGAGCAATTAAGGAATCAGTGTCATTTACAATTGCACCAAAACCAATAAAATACCTAGGAATAAGCCTAACCAAAGAAGTAAAAGATCTGTACTCTTAAAAGTATAAAACGCTGATGAAAGAAATTGAAGATGACACAAAGAAATGGAAAGACATTCCATGCTTATGGATAGGAAAAACAATTATTGTTAAAATGTCTATATTATCCAATGCAATCTACACGGTTAATGCAATCCCTATCTAAATATCACCACCATTTTTCACAGAACTATAACAAACAATCCTAAAATTTGTACATAACCACAAAAGATCCTTAGTAGCCAAACATTCATGAAAAAGAAAAGCAAAGCTAGAGACATCACAATTCCAGACTTTAAGTTATATTACAAACTGTAGCAATAAAAACGGTATGGTACTGGAACAAAAACAGACACATAAATCAATAGAAAACACAAGCATAAATTATATGGACAATTAATGTTTGACAAAACAGAAAATAATATCCAAGGGAAAAAAACAGTCTCTTCAACAAATTGTGTTGGGAAAACTGGACAGCTACATGCATAAGAATGAAACTGGACCACATTTTTATACCACACACAAAACTAAAAGGTAATCTATGGAATGGGAGAAGATATTTGCAAATGACATATCTGATAAAAGGTTAGTATTCAAAATATACGAAGAACTTCTCAAACTCAACATCCCAAAACAAATTATCCAATTAAAAAATGGGCAGAAGACATGAACATACCTTTCTCCAAAGAAGACATACAGATGACCAACAGACAAATGAAAAGTTGGTCATCATCAATTACTATCAGGAAAATACAAATCAAAACTACAATGAAATATCCCCTCACACCTATCAGAATGGCTAAAATCAACAGCACAAGAAACAACAGGTGTTGGTAAGGATGTGGAAAAAAAGAAACACTTGTGCACTAGTGATCAGAATGCAAACAGGTACAGCCACTTTGGAAAACAGTATGGAAGTTCCTCAAAAAGTTAAAAATACTCTTGCCACCATTTTTTCATGCTGCCATGATGGTGTGTATGAATGTCCTGTTAAATGTTCTCAAGATCATTAACAACACTGAAAAGAGGAAAATACAAAGTTCTTATTAGGCCATGCTAAAAAGTCATCATCTGGTTTCTTTTTTCTTTTTTAAAGATTTTATTTACTCATTTGACAGAGAGAGAGAGACAGCCAGCAAGAGAGGGAACACAGGCAGGGGGAGTGGAAGAGGAAGAAGCAGGCTCCCAGCGGAGGAGCCTGACGTGGGGCTCCATCCCAGGACTCCAGGATCACGCCCTGAGCTGAAGGCAGATGCTTAATGACTGAGCCACCCAGGCGCCCCATCATCTGGTTTCTAAATGTGATGATGAAACATGGTTACATTGGTGAATTTGAAATCATTGATGATCACTAAGCTGGGAAAATTGTTGTGAACCTCACGGACTGGTTAAACAAAGGTGTAATGATCAACATCTGATCTGATGTACAACTCAAAGATGTAGAGAGATGGCAGAATGATTTGTCCCTGTTCCAGTAGTTTGGATTCATTGTAGTGACAACCTCAGCTGGCATCATGGACCATGAAGAAGCAAGACGAAAACAAACAGGAGGGAAAATCCTGGTATTCTTTTTCTAGCAATGTAATATATACATGCAAATAAAATGCCTTAATGGGAGAAAAAAATGAAAAATAGAACTACCCTATGATCCAGCAATTGCACTACTGGGTGCTTACCCAAAGAATACAAAATCACTAATTCAGAGGGATACATGCAGCCCAATGTTTATAGCAGCATTATTTACAGTAGCCAAGATATGGGAGCAGCTCAAGTGTCCAACTATTGATGAATGGATAAAGAAGATGTAGTATATACGTACAATGGAATATTATTCAGCCATAAAAAAGCATGAAATCTTGCCATTTGCAACAACATGGATAGAGCTAGACAGTATAAGGCTAAGCAAAATAAGTCAGTCACAGAAGGACAAATGCCATATGTTTCCACTCATACGTGGAATTTAAGAAATAAAGCAAATGAGCCGAGAGGGAAAAATGAGAGAGAAGGAGGTGAACCAAGAAACAGACTCTTAACTAGAGAATAAACTGATAGTTACCAGAGGGAAGAGGGTGGGAGGATGGTTTAAATAGATGGTGGGGATTAAGGAGTGCACTTGTCATGATGAGTACAGAGTGATGTACAGAAGTGTTGAATTACTATATTGTACACCTGAAACTAGTATTACACTGTATGCTAACTAACTGGAATTAAAATAAAAACTAAACTAAACTAAATCAAATCAAATCAAATCAAATCTCCTTTAAGGATAACATGATGTTTAAAGCATGTACCAATTGTATAACTGTACTGAGAAGTGATAAAACTTTTTGCAACCTGACTAGGGATAATATGGTATAAAGTAGAGTAGAATGAGAGAAATTACTAAAAATCCTTTAAGGAGAGCTGGTATTTAGAGCATGTAACTATTGCATTAGTGTACTGAGAGGTGATAAAAGTATTTGCAATCTGAGTAGTAGTAGTAATACAGTAAAAAAAAGAATAGAGTGATGGCATAAAATAAAGCTGAACAGGAGCACACCAAATAGTGGCATGGCGTTTGGCACATAGTAGGCATATATTTCCTGTATATCTACAGATAATGTTTATATTTTTCTTCTGACAGCATCATTATTCTTGAGAACAATGAAACATGTCAGGGAAAGACCTTTGGGGCTCTTACTATAACCACACAGGTAGATACTGGTCACTTATAGATTCTATCATTATAGGAGTTGGCAATACACACTTAGACTGAATGTCATAACCTGGTTCTAGGCCAAGCAATTAACTTTATAGTTTCTAGAGGTTGTGACACTCCTATCCAATAAGCTGTGTTCCTGAATTCCTTCACATGGATTCTATTTCTAAATATTCATAATGCATAAGAGTGCCCTGGAGGATTAATGATGATGGCAGATGTTTTCAAAGACTTAGTTTTCCAATTTCCGGTATGAGTGGTGGAAGTGAATCAGATCCAGGCCACTTTTAGGAGCACACACTTTCCTGCTCTCTTGTCTCCAGTTAAAATTAACAATGGTGATCTCTACTGAGAATATCTTTATCTCTCTCCCTCCCTTCTTTTCTTTTTCTCCGCCTCCCTTGTTTCCTTCCTTTCTTCCTCCCTTCCTTCCTTCTTTCCTTCCTCCCTTCCTTCCTTCCTTCCTTCCTTCCTTCCTTCCTTCCTTCCTCCCTCCTTTCCTTCTAACGATTGTTGAACATTTTCTTTGTGCTTAACACAAAAAATACAGAGATTAAACTCAAGGTCCCTGACCTCAGTAACCTAACTATAATAAGAGAAGAAGAAAAGACAGTTACCATACATAAGAAAGGCTACACTTGTGGTATACACATGGTAATCAGGAAGTTCAAAGAAAGAATAATTAAGACATCTCACAGTGGGAATCAAGAGGTATGTGGGAAAAGAAAACACCAGGTGAAATCACTAAAGCTTCCCCTGGAAAAGGGAGCTTCCTGAGATGAGCACTAAAAAAATTATACATATTTTTTATAAATTTGTGTGAAGCTCAGGGCATAACATTCCAAACAAACAGATCAATGAATTTGTGTAAAGGTGGTTTAAAGCAGTATGGCATGTTCAGGAGAACTACAATCTGATATATATAACAACTAAAGCATAGAACTGTGAAGAAGAAATGGTGTGATGAATGAGATGAAGAGTCATACAGAAGTCAGATGAAGAAGCATTTTATAATTACCAAAACTAATCTAAGAAGAAGGAGAAAACATAAATATCTCTATAGGAAATAAATTAAATCTTAATTTAAAACCGTACCAACATCATAATGCCAAGCACAAATAGCTTCACTGGTGAATTTAATGAAACATTTAAAAAGAAACAGCAATCCAGTAGAGCAAATGGAACTCCTATGTTGTTGGTGGAAATGCAAATTAGTTGAACCACTTAATCAATTTGGCAGTTTTCTTCTGAAGTTACATATGCTTACCATATGACCCAGCAATCCTATTCTTAGTTTTCGCTCAAGAGAAATTAAGATATATGTGCAAAGGCTTGTAAGTATAACACCATAAACTCATAGCACTATTCTTCATATTAGCAAACAAGGCGATCATCATCAACTAGTGAATGTATAATCAGATTTTGGCATACCCATACAACAAACTTTAATGAATTATTGATGCAGGCAATGTCATGGATAAATCTCAAAAAGACTATGCTGAGTGAAAGAAGCCATAAGCAAAAGACTACATAATGTACAATTTCAAGATAAAACTTTAGTAAAAGCAAATCAGTGGATGACCAGGGCTGAGATTGGGGAAGGGACTACGTACAAGGGTAGGAAATCTTCTAGATCTTGATTGTGGTTTTTAGTGTTGCATACAATTGCCAAAACTCATCACATGGTACATAAAAAATTGGCAAGATTTATTGTTTGTAAATTATAACCCAATAGAGATAGATGGATCTTATACAAAGGGCAATGAAAATGCACTAAAGAGGCTTCAGTTGTTGACTATGAAAATAAGGAAGAGTGTTTTTAGGGTATTGGCAGTGAGAAAACAGGGGAGGAAACAGATATGACAGGGTTAGAAGATAAAATCTGTAAGGATAAGTTGATTGTTTACATGAGTGACACGTTAATGATGACTTCCAGATTTCTAGTTTGGTCAGGGTTGTACCATTTTCTCTGAGAAAGAGAACACAGGGAAGAGGATAAAATATTGAGGATGAAAACAATGGACTTGATTTTATATGTGTTGAGTTTAAGTTACTCTTTGGACATCTAGGTACCCAGTAAGGGTGTGAACATATAGTCTGAAGCTCAGGTGAGAGACTTGGGTTGGTATTCAGTCACTTCCTCCTACTTATTTAGGGATGATGAATTTTTACTTATTTTGGTTTCATTAGTTTGTTTTGGGTAGTACAATTGATTGAGAACTTAAATGGTAAGCATGGTAAAAGTCCTCCTATTACACTTTTGTCACAAACCATGGGTGATTCCGTAATTTCAAATCCTATTAGATCTGTGCAACATAAAAGTGAGCTTCTAAGAAGTTCCTTAGAACAATTGTGGAGCTCATCAAGGATGAGGGCTACCTGCCTTAGCAAGCCATCATCATAAACCAAAACTAATCTACTGTCAAAAAATGTGTCTGGTGGAATGAATATCAACAAAAGAAAAGTTTGCCTCATCAAAGCTCTGAAGAACCAACTCATAGTACCATTTGGTAGTAATGCACCCAAAGTCTGAGCTAAATCCTCTCTGTCACATTGGACTTAAAAACATATGCATCTATTTAAAGCCTTATGAGCTTTAAATCTGTTCATGTATATGAGAGTTTCTTTACTGAAGATAGAAAAAAGGTAGTAACTCATTGGATGAAAAGATCCACAAGGTGCAATTGGGAGTGATGACTGAATAATCAAATTCTTCCCATATCCATGTCCCAATACTTTTGGATTTTTTATATTTCCTTTATCTAGTTGTTTTCCTGCCCACATATCAACCTTTGTTAAAGACAAAATTATTATATTTGTTAAGTAGTAATCAAACAGTATCTAGAGTGTAGATATACACAGTAGCATTCAGTCATCGGGAATCTAGCATAAAGGCATCAAATACATATGAAGCATGAGCCCCATGCAAAATGTGACATTTCATACATCACATATTTATCCATGTGAACTATGAAAAAACTAGAAAGGTTGACTATTACTTTTCTAGAAACAAACTACACACTCAGTGTAACATTCCACTCTCACTTTCCTGTCTCTTGATTCATATGTTAAAACTTTCCTGTCCCTTAATTCATATGTTAACTAAAACTAACCACTGAAACTTTCAATAATAAACGAAATTTTAAAACACTCAACAACAAAGTCCAAACCTAAAGTTATACGAACAAATGTCATTGGACCTCATCTATTTTAAACACCATGAACATTTCATAAGGCTGATGAGTTAATATTTTTCCAGCACCCACAATAAGCAAAGCACTTTATTGACCAAGCTCTGTAGGAGATCTATAGAATTTTTTAAAATTGCACATAAGGAGAGGGAAGATGGTGGTGGAGTAGGAGGACCCTAGGATCCTGTCCTCCCATGAACACAACTAGATAGCTGCAAAATCATCTTAGATACCCCAGAAATAGACCTGAAAGCTGACAGAACAAACTCCACAACTAAAGGAAGAGAAGAGGCCCCAATCATAGAAGGTAGGAAGTGATGACATATGGTTTTGGAGAGAAATGAATCACGGGTGCTGCAGAGGGGTGGGAGCCAAGGGGACAGAGAAGGGCATGAGAGATAGAAGCACAGAGGAGAACACACAAGGAGAAACTTTCCCCAAAGCCATTGGGTTGGAAAATGAGTGTGACTGAATTTCATGCATTCTAGCAACCAGTGGGGCTTAAAGCTTAGAGGTGTTTTTTTTTTAAAGATTGTGAGAGAGAGAGAAGCAGCCAGGGGAGGGGCAGAGGGAGAGGGAGAGGGAGAAGCAGACTCCCCGCTGAGGAGGAAGCCCCATGTCGATCTCTATCCCAGGACTCTGAGATCATGACCTGAGCTGAAGGCAGACGCTTAACCAACTGAGCTACCCAGGAGCCCCAAAGGCTCCCACGTGTCCCAAAGCCCAGGTGCCCTAAAGGTAAGTGGGTTAGAGTGGGATAGAGCTAAAGGGCACTGCCCTGCTTTTGAAAAGAAGGCAGGCAAACAATCCAGGTGCAGACAGCATGGAAACAGTCCTCTGAAGAATGCCTGTGGCACAAAGTGGGGAGATTATTCACTTTTCTTGGACTTGTCCCTGAAGGGCAGCATTCTGCTTCGCTGGGAACAAAGGAATGGCTGGCACCATTTCCCTCCCCAGCCATCAGCATAAACACAGAGCTACCTGCAGGAAGTAGCACAGGGTGGACACTGGCTGCCTAACTTCCTTACACCAAGGCCCACCTCCTTGAGATCTAGCAGGACTGATATTCTCAGTGAAGCTTGCCTCAGTCCCATGGAGGTGGGCATCTCCCCCAGAAGATCAGCACAAACATTTGCCCACAGTGCATCTCCCAATGAGAGAGTTCTGCAGGGTGTCAGTGCTGGTGGAAGTGGTATCAGGTCTCCTTTCACAAGCAAACCAGAGCACACTTAGTTAAAACTCACCACATTCAGATTAGGCACTACCAGAGAAGGCAAGGAGAACCTCTACAGATGACAAGAATGAAGGATAGAGCAGGCAAAACTCAACAGCAATGCACATGTAGCATACAATGGAGACACTCCCTGAAGCACCAGGCTTGGGGCAACACATGACCTCTTCTACATAAGGCCATTACACTCAGGAACAGGAGACATAATTGGCTTTTCTAACACAGAGAAGAAGACAGAGACTTAGACAAAATGTGATGAATATATCCCAAATGATAGAACAAGATGTCTATGGCCAGAGATATAAATGAAGCAGATATTAGCAACATGAGCAACAATCATAAGTATACTCACTGTACTTGAGAAGAGGATAAGATATTGGTGAGACTTTTAACAGAGAGATAAGGAATAACATACCATTGTTAAAAGGCTCAATAAAAAAAAAATGAAAAACACATTTGATGGAAGGAACAGCAAACAGGAAGAATCAGAGGAAAGAATTAATGTCCTAGAAGACAAAGTAGTAGAAAGCAATGAAGCTGAACAAAAGAAAGAAGAAATATGCAACATAAGAATAGACTTAGGGAACTCAGGGACTCCATCAAAAGTACTGAAATTCATATTATAGGAGTCTCATAAGAAGAAGAAAGAGACAATTTATTTGAAGAAATAATAGCTGAAAACTTCCCTAATCTGAGGAAGGAAACAGACATCCAGATCCAGGAGGCACAGAGAACTCCCATCAAAATCAACAAAAGCAGGCCAACACCAGGACATATCGTAATTAAATTAGCAAAATATAGTAATAAGCAAAGAATCTTAAAACCAGCAAAACAAAAAAGGTTTTAACATACAAGGGAAGACCCACAAGGCTAGCCAGATACTTCTCAACAGAATCATGGCAAACCAGCGAGGAGTGGCATGATATATTATCCAAAGTGCTGAATGGGAAAAACTTCAGCCAAGAATACTCTATGCAGGGGCACCTGGGTGGCACAGTGGTTAAGCATCTGCCTTCAGCTCAGGGCATGACCCCAGCGTTATGGGATCGAGCCCCACATCAGGCTCCTCTGCTATGAGCCTGCTTCTTCCTCTCCCACTCCCCCTGCTTGTGTTCCCTCTCTCGCTGGCTGTCTCTATCTCTGTCAAATAAATAAATAAAATCTTTAAAAAAAAAGAATACTCTATGCAACAAGGCTATGACTCAGAATAGAAGGAGAGATAAAGAATTTCCCAGAAGAACAAAACTAAAGGAGTTCATGAACACTAAACCAGCCCTGCTAGAAATATTCAAGGAGACTCTTCGAGTGGAAAGGAGAAACTAATAGTGACAAAGACAAGAAAGGATCAGAGAAAATCTCCCAGAAACAATGACAAAACAAGTAATAAAACTGCACTAAATACATATCTATCAATAATTACTTAGAATGTAAATGGACTAAGCACCCCCAACAAAAGACCTAGGGTGACAGAATGGATAAAAAAAACAAGACTCAGCTATCTGCTACCTACGAGAAACAAATTTCAGACATAAAGGCATCTGCACATTGGAAGTGAGGGGATGGTGAAAATTTTTTCATGAAAATGGACACCAAAAGGTATCTGGAATAGCGATACTTATATCAGACAAACTAGATTTTTTTAAAAGACTGTGGAACAAGAGAGAAAGAAGCACTATATCATAATAAAGGGAACAATCCAACCAGGAGATATAACAAGTAAATGTCAGGGTGCCTGGGTGGCTTGGCTTGTTGAGTGTCTGACTCAATCTCAGCTCAGGTCTTGATCTCAGGGTTGTGAGTTCAAGCCCCATGAAAGGTATCTGGAATAGCAATACTTATATCAGACAAACTAGATTTTTTTAAAAGACTGTGGAACAAGAGAGAAAGAAGCACTATATCATAATAAAGGGAACAATCCAACCAGGAGATATAACAAGTAAATGTCAGGGTGCCTGGGTGGCTTGGCTTGTTGAGTGCCTGACTCAATCTCAGCTCAGGTCTTGATCTCAGGGTTGTGAGTTCAAGCCCCATGTTGGGTTCCATGCTGGGTGAGGAGCCAACTAAAAACAAAAACAGGGGCACCTGGGTGGCTTAGTTGGTTAAGCAGCTGCCTTCAGCCCAGGTCAGGATCTCAGGGTCCTGGGATCAAGACCCACATTGAGTTCCCTTCTCAGCAGGAAGTCTGCTTCTCCCTCTTCCTCTGCCCTTCCCCCCATATTCATGTGCTCTCTCTCTCTCAAATAAATAAAATCTTAAAAAATAAAACAAACAAAAAAACCAATTATCAATGTTTATGCACCCAAAATGGGAGCATCCAAATATATAAAACAATTAAAAACAAACATAAAGGAACACACTGATAATAATACAATAATAGTGGGGGACTTTAACACCCCACTTGCATCAGCGGACATACCATCTAAACAGAAAATCAACAAGGAAACAAGGGCTTTAAATGACACACTGGAACAGATGGACTTAACAGATATATTCAGAACATTCTATCCAAAAACAACAGAACATACATTTTTATCAAGAGCACATGGGACATTCTCCAGAGTAGATCACATACTTGGTCACAAATCAGCCCTCAAGAAATACAAAAAGGTTGAAAACATACCATGCACATTTTCTGACCACAATGCTATGAAACTAGAAATTGGTCACAAGAAAAAAAATGGAAAGACCTCAAATACGTGGAAATTAAACAACATGCTACTAAACAATGAGCAGGTCAACCAGGAAATCAAAGAAAAAACTAAAACAAAGTACATGGAAACAAATGAAAATATAAACACAATGGTCTATAAACTCTGGGATGCAACAAAAGCAGTCCTAAGAGGGGACTATCCTGCAATACAGGCCTACTTCAAGAAGCAAGAAAAATCTCAAATAATCTAACCTTACACCTAAAACAGCTAGAAAAAGAACAATAGATGAAGTGTAAAACCAGCAGAAGGAAGGAAATAATAAAGGTTATAGCAGAAATAAATGATATAGAAACTAAATAAATAGAAAGATCAATGAAACCAGGAGCTGGTTCTTTGAAAAAATTAATAAAATTGATAAACCTCTAGCTAGAATTATCAAAAAGAAAAGAGAAAGGACTTAAGTAAATAAAATCACAAATGAGAGAGGAGAAATAACAACCAAAATCACAGAAATACAATTATAAGAGATTATGGAAAACTATATGCCAACAAATCACACAACCTGGAAGGAATGGATAAATTCCTAGCAACCTATAAACTACCAAAACTAAAATAAGAAGAAATAGAAAACTTGAACAGACCGATAGCCAGTAAGGAAATTGAATTAGCAATAAAGTACATCCCAACAACCAAATATTCAGGGCTGAATGGCTTCCCAGGGGAATTTTACTAAAGATTTAAAGAAGAGTTCATGCCTATTCTTCTCAAATCTGTTCCAAAAAAATAAAAAAGGAAAGAAAATTTCCAAATTCATTCAATAAGGCCAGCATTACCCTGATAACAAAATCAGATAAAGACTCCCCTAAAGAAGAGAACTAAAGGCCAAAATCCCTGGTGAAGATAGATGCAAAAATTCTCAATAAAATACTAGGAAACTGAATCAAACAGTACATTAAAAGAATCATTCACCATGGTCAAGTTGGATTTATTCTGGTACTGCAAGGGTGGTTCAATATTCACCAATCAATCAATGTGACACACCACATTAATAAAAGAAAGGATAAGAACCACATCACCCTTTCAATAGATGCAGGAAAAACATTTGACAAAGTAAAGCAACCATTTATGATACAAACCCTCAACTAGTAGCATTAGAGGGAACATACTTCAACATAAAGGCCACATATGAAAAACTCACAGCTGATATAATCCTCAACGGGGAAACACTGAGAGCTTTTCCTCTATGGTCAGGAACAAGACAAAGATGTTCATTCTCACCACTGTTATTTAACATAGTCCTAGAATTTTAGCCACTGCAGTCCCACAGGAAAAGAAAATAAAAGGCATTAAAATCAGAAAGAAAGAAGTAAAACTTTCACTATTTTCAGATGACATGATACTATAGAGAACCCTAAGGACTCCACCAAAAAAACCAGACAAATGAATTCAGAAAAGTAGCAGGATACAAAATCAACATAAAAATCTGTTGCATTTCTATACACCAATAATGAAGCATCAGAAAGAGAAATCAAGGAAGCAATCCCATTTACAGTTGCACCAAAAACCATAAGATACCTAAGAATAAACCAAACCAAAGAGGACAAAGACCTGTACTCTGAAACTACAAAATTCTGATGAAAGAATATGAAGATGACACAGTCAAACAGAAAGACATTCCATGCTCAAGTATTAGAAGAACCAATATTATTAAAATGTCTATACTACCCAAAACAATCTACACATTGACTGTAATCCCTATCAAAATACCACCAGCATTTTTTCATATAGCTAGAACAAACCAATCCTCAAATTTGTATGGAAACACCAAAGACTCCGAATAGCAAAAACAACCTTGAAAAAGCAAAGCAAAGTTGGAATCATTGCAATTCCAGACTTCAAGTTACATTACAAAGCTCTATTGATCAAAACAGTATGTTACTGGTACAAAAATAGACACATAGTTCAATGGGATAGAACAGAAAACCCAGAAAAGAACTCACAACTGTATGGTCAATTAATCTTTCACACAGCAAGAAAGAACATCCAATGGGAAAAAGACAGTCTCCTCAACAAATGGTGTTAGGAAAACTGGACAGCAACAGGAAAAAGAATTAAACTGGACCCCTTTCTTACACCATAACCAAAAATAAATTCAAAATGGATTAAAGACTCAAATGTGGGACTTGAAAGCATAAAAATCCTAGAAGAGAACACAGTGTCTTTGACATTGGATATAGAAACTTCTTCCTAGATATGTCTCTAAACAAAAGCAAAAATAAACTATTAGGACTTCAACAAAATAAAAAGCCCCTGAACAGCAAATAAAACAATCAACAATACTAAAAAGGCAACCTGCAAAATTGGATAAAATACTTACAAATGACAAATTTGATAATGGGTTAGTATTCAAAATATATAAAGAACTTATAAAACTTAACACCAAAAAAAAAAAAAAAGAATAATCCAATTTTAAAAATGGGCAGAGGACATGAATTGACACTTTTCCAAAGAAAACATACAGATGGCCAACAGAAACATGAAAAGATACTCAGCATTACTCAATGTCAGGGAAATACAAAACAAAACTACTCAGATATCACTTCACACCTACCAGATTGGCTAAAATGAACAACACAAGAAACAACAGATGTTGGCGAGGGTGTGGAGAAAGCGGAACCCCCTTACACTGTTGGTGGAGGTGCAAACTAGTGCAGGAAATTTGGAGAGCAATGTGGAGGTTCCTCAAAGAGTTAAAAATAGAACTGCCCTACGATCCAGCAGTTGTACTACTACGTATTTACTGAAAGCATTCAAAAATACTAATTTGAAGGAATACATATACCCTGGTGTTTATAGCAGCCTTATCTACAATAACCATATTATGAAAACAGCCCAGTGTCCAAAAAATATATATATATATTATATACACATGCACACACACACACACACACACACACACACACATGAATGTTAGCCAAGAAAAGAATGAAATCTTGCCATTTGCAATGGCATGGATCAAGCTAGAGAGTATCAAGCAAAGTGAAATAAGTCATTCAGAGAAAGACAAATACCACATGATTTCACTCATATGTGGAATTTAAGAAACAAAACAAATGAGCAAAGGGGAAAAAAGAGAAAGGCAAATCAAAAAACAGACTTTAACTCAAGAGAACAAACTGATGGTTACCAGAGGGGAGGTGGGGAGGGTGGGTTAAATAGGTGATGGGGATTAAAGAGGGCACTTGTGATGAGCACCAGGTGTTATATGGAAGTGCTGAATCAGTATATTTTACACCTGAATCTAATATTACTCTGCATGTTAACCAACTGGAATTTATTTTTACTTTATTTTTTACAATAATTTTTTTTATATTATGTTAGTCACCATACAGTACATCCCTAGTTTTTGATGTAAAGTTCCACGATTCATTACTTGTGTATAACATCCAGTGCACCATGCAATATGTACCCTCCTTAATACCCATCACCAGCCTATCCCATTCCCCCACCCTGCTCCCCTCTGAAGCCCTCACTTTGTTTCCCAGAGTCCATAGTCTCTCATAGTTCATTCTCCCTTCTGTTTACCCCCCCCTTTCTTCTTCAATTTCGTCTCCTACCAATCTTCCTACTTTTTTTGTTCCATAAATGAGTGAAACCATAAAATAATTGTCTTTTTCTGCTTGACTTATTTTGCTTAGCATTATCTCCTCCAGTCCCATCCATGTTCCTGCAAATGTTGTGAAATCATTCTTTTTGATGGCTGAATAATATTCCATTGTATATATGGACCACATCTTCTTAATCCAGTCATCTGTTGAAGGGCATCTTGGCTCCTTCCACAATTTAGCTATTGCAGACAATGCTGCTATGAACATTGGGGTGCATATGGACCTTCTCTTCACTACATCTGTATCTTTAGGGTAAATACCCAGTAGTGCAGTTGCTGAGTCACAGGGTAGCTCAATTTTTAACTTTTTAAGGGACCTCCACACTGTTTTCCAAAGGGGCTGTACCAGCTTGCATTCCCACCAACAGCGTAAGAGGGATCCCCTTTCTCCACATCCTCTCCAACATTTGTTGTTTCCTGCCTTGTCAATTTTTGCCATTCTAGCTGGCGTAAGATGGTATCTCAATGTAGTTTTGATTTTAATTTCCCTGATGGCTAGTGATTTTGAACATTTTTTTCATGTGTCTGTTAGCCATTTGTATGGCTTCATTGGAAAAATGTCTGTTCATATCTTCTGCCCATTTTTTGATTTGATTATTTGTTTCCTGTGTATTGAGTTTGAGAAGTTCTTTGTAGATATTGGATACCAGTCTTTTATCTGTAGTGTCATTTGCAAATATCTTCTCCCATTCCGTGGGCTGCCTCTTAGTTTTCTTTGACTGTTTCCTTGGCTGTGCGGAAGCTTTTTATTTTGATGAAGTCCCACAAGTTCATTTTTTTCTTTTGTTTCTCTTGCCCTTGGAGATGTGTCATGAAAAAAGTTGCTATGGCCGATGTCAAAGAAGTTGCAACCTACATTCTCCTCTAGGATTTTGATGGATTCCTGTCTGACATGGAGGTCTTTCATCCATTTGGAGTTTATCTTTGTGTATGGTGTGAGAGAGTGGTCAAGTTTCATTCTTTGGCATGTAGCTGACCAGTTTTCCCAGCACCATTTATTGAAGAGACTGTCTTTTTTCCACTGGATGTTTTTCCCTGCTTCCTCAAAGATTAGTTGCCCAAAGAGCCGAGGGTCCATTTCTGGATTCTCTATTCTGTTCCATTGGTCTATGTGTCTGTTTTTGTGCCAGTACATGCTGTCTTTGTGATCACAGCTTTGTAGTATAGCTTGAAATCCAGCAACGTGATGCCCCCAGCTTTGTTTTTCCTTTTCAACAATCCCTTGGCAATTTAGGGCCTTTTCTGGTTCTGCACAAATTTAAGGGCTGTTTGTTCCAGTTCTTTGAGAAATGTCATTGGTGTTTTGATCAGGATGGCATTGAAAGTGTAGATTTCTCTGGGTAGCATAGACATTTTAACTATGTTTATTCTTCCATGAGCATGGATTATTTTTCCATCTTTTTGTGTCTTCTTCAATGCCTTTCAAGAGTGATTTGTAGTTTCTAGAATATAGATCCTTTACATCTCTGGTTAAGTTAATTCCAACTGGAATTTAAATAGAAACTTAAAAAAAACCTGCACAAAATGGTTAGCAAGGATTTTATAAACAAGGGAGAGAGTCAGCACATTCTAATTATGTACAGTTGAGGAATTCACATATCCCTCTTTTCTATTGTCAATGCTGATATTCTAGCTTAGTCCTTATGTCCTCAAACTGAGATTATTACAACCTCTAACTAGAGCCAAAATTCTAGACACTTTGTACACCTCCCTCTCTCCTCCAATATAATTGCCTATAGCTGCCAGATAAATCCGTTTAAAATTCCTATTTCAGCATCCTCTGTTCAAAAGATATTCACTGGTTTCCTACAGAGTAAATTTCAAACTCCACTTTGGAATAGGATGCTCATTATAACCAATCCCAATCCATCTCTCCAGTCTCATCTCCCACTCTTCTCCAAAGTGAATTATTCATTAATTGTTCATTCTTCAATATGTCTTGGCTTAAACCACATCTGTTTTTATTATGTTATCATTCCAACCTAGATTTGTTTGCTTTTTACTTACCAACTCTCTAAATGCTACCCGTCATTTAGGACACTGGAATGCATTATTTCTAAATATACCCAAGCATAGTGCCTGAAGGACAGAAGTCAGTACACACTATAAATGGAATTGAATCTGTACAAGGACAGAAGTCAGTACACACACTAAATGACATTGAATCTGTACAAGTGTGGGAGAAGGATAATGAAGTGGAAGGAGAATATGGCTTTCAGGCAACCTGGGTTCTAATTCTATCTTGAAATCATTTCTGTTGCCTGGGTCTTGTTTTCTTCATCTTTAAAATAAAAATAATATCTGTTAACTATTAATTATATTGAAAGTTTAACTATATTAAATTTTTGAGAATATCAATAACATACAAAAACACTTCTGTGGGATTTATCTTTTGTTGCACAGAAGGAATGAACATATTGATAATTTATGATCTTTGACTTTTTCATTATTTCATTATTTAATTTTCATTATTTAAAATAAAGAATCTACTTAGAGAAACATGGATTTTGAACGTTAGTTAGATAAAGGAGCAACAGGGAAGTTATATGCATTTCCATAGCTTCTCAAAGATTTGCCATTTTTGCATACCATTTATTTCATCTTCCTGTAACTCATTCTTTCAAAATGTATTTTTTAGTACTATGTGCTATAATACACCATGTGAAGATTTAAAAGTTGAATAAGCTTTTGCTTATGTCCCCAAGATGTTCACAATCTAAATAATTCTAATTTTACCATCCATCAGAATCACATTAGAGCCTCATTGAAACAGAATGTCAGGCCCCATCCATGGAGTTTCTGATTCAGTAGTTCTGGGATGATGCCTGAAAATTTGCATTTTTAACAAGTTCCCAAGTGATGCTGAAACTGCTAGTCCAGGGACCCCATTTTGAAAACCTCTAGCCTAATAGATAGAGACAAGCATATTAACAGAAATAAAAGGCAATTCAATTAGTAGAATGGTAGAGGAATCTGAAGTGTTATATCAGTATATAAAAAAAGGAGTGACTAAATTTTCATATGACGTGTCAAGAAAACGTCACAGAAGATGTAGTAGATAAGCAAGGTAAATTGGATAAACCAGGAAAAGTTACCACAGGCAGCAGAATTTGTCTTCTTTTCTTTTCCAAGTTGATAAACAAGGTTTCAATGATAGATTAGGGCCAGAACATGAAAGGGTTTTTACATCATGCAAGAGAGTTTCATCTTTATCCTCTGAATAATAGGTAGTAAATGAAGGTTTATATCCAAGAAAGTTACAAGACAAGATTTGTGCAAGTGACTATACAGAAGATGGATTGGAGTGGAGAATGGGGACAGAGATGCTATATAGATTTGTGCAATAGTCCAAATAGAAAGATGATAGCTGTGTTAAGTCAGTGGTAGAAGGGATGGAAAGAATTAGATTATTTCATCACCTATTTCCTTGGGCTCCTTATATATGAAGCCAATAAACTGCTTATTTTTTACATGGCACACTTGTTTCCTAGAACTAGGTGGAGCAATTAAGTGTAGTTGAAATCTAAACAGCAACCCCTGCTTATGTGGCAATATACATGGTTGCTGCTGTTGGAAGATTTCATATTACATCTTTAATTGTGGGCATTTAGCAGATAGCCTCTTATTATTAAGATATTGCTGACTTTTATTGTCATTGTGGCCACAGGACAAAGCTAATAATTACCAGCAACAGAAGCAGCTTGTGGTTTTATATTACATTGAGGTAAATTACACTGGAATTAGAGTGGATTACTTTTATCAAATGGGGAATAAGCTGTTAATTAACTCCCTGCTGTAGCAATCTTTTTTTTTTTTGAGCTTGCAACTGTTATTAGGTCTAGATTAAACTGTTGAATTAATTTCCCACTTACTTACTATTTCAAGAGTTTTTAATTTACCTGGCAGCAGTTTTAATGGGAAATTGTATTAGTGAGCATAAATTGTTTTTGGGAAGGGTAAACAGTTTGTGATAATGTTTATTAAGTCATTTTGTTTGAGCAAAAATATAATTGCAGTTTTAATTAGTACATAGTTGTTGAAGTATTAGGTTTGAGATTACATTATGGCTTCTGAGAAAACAATCACTCAGGTAATCCCAGCATTTATAACTGATAACAAATAGAAAAGCTATGTCAATGTGGCAATGACTTGGATTTTGTACCATATTTCAGGAAGGAAAAATGGGAAATTATCTAAGTGTTCTTCCTTCAATTATCTTAAGGTGTATTGGCTGCTCCTGAATATCACTGTCTGTTGTGACAGGTATAGATGAGGTAATAATACACTTGAAGGGATGACTGAGAAAATTTAAAACTTAAGAGATGCAGATTCCTTTAAGATAAAATGAACAGAAATAAGAAAATATGTTTTTTTAAAAAAGATTTTATTTATTTATTTATTTTTAGAGAGAGATTGAGAGGGAGAGAGATCATTAGCAGAGGGGAAGGGTAGAGGGAGAAGAAGACTCCCCAGTGAGCAGGGAGTCCGATGCAGGACTCAATCCCAGGGTCCCGGGATCATGACCTAAGCTGAAGGCAGATGCTCAATCGACTGAGCCACCCAGGCACCCTGAGAAAATGTATTTATATGATCAATATATTTTTCAAAGATTTTATTTATTTATTTGACACAGATAGAAACAGCCAGTGAGAGAGGGAACACAAGCAGGGGGAGTGGGAAAGGAAGGAGCAGGTTCCCAGTGGAGCAGGGAACCTGATGCGGGGCTCGATCCCAGGGCCCTGGGATCATGACCTGCGCCGAAGGCAGACGCTTAATGACTGAACCACCCAGGCGCCTCTGATCAATATATTTTTTGATATTGATTATGATGCTGGCAATATTTGTCTTATAATACCAACAACAATCATGTGTTACATTTGTATGGTGTGTTACAGAAGAGGACCAATAGATAATGAACTTGGGAAGGACTTAGGACATAACAGTGCATATTGAAAACAGATCTGAAGAGAATATAAGATTTGCCCAAGAATATAGAGCTAGTGACTGAAATAAGACAAAACATAGGGCTGTTTACACAACTACATATGGACTTTTGGTTCAACATTTATGTTCCATTTCTTTCCCAAATTTGTGTTGACTCCCTTTGCAATTAACAGTTTATAGTATGTGAAATTTTATGTTCCAAAGAAGTCTGAAATCTTTTCTTGTGATACTTTTAATATTAACTTTCAAATTAATATGACACTTGTTTACAATGACAAACTCGACTGATTATATACAACAGTTATTTTGTAGCCAAACTTTATAATAATCAGAACTTTCAAGATGGCAATATACACACTTAAGTGGTCAAGACTATAAAATTAATACAGTGTTTTTTCCTTTAACATTTATTTTTTAAAAATTTTTATGAGTATAGGTGACATACAGTGTTACATTTGTTTCAGGTGTACAACATAGTGATTTGACAACACTATAAGTTATGCTATGCTCTCCACAAGGTAGCTACCATCTGTCACCATACAGTGCTATTACAATATCATTGACTGTTTTCCCTATGTTGTACCTTTATTCCTCCGACATTCATTCCATAACTGGAAGATTGTATCTCCCTCTCCTCTTCACCCATTTTGCCTGCCCCCCCACCCCTTCCCCTCTGGCAACCATCAGTTTGTTTTCTGTATTTATAGGTCTGATTCTGCTTTTTATTTGTCTGTTTTGTTTTTTAGATTCCACATATGTATGAAATCATATGGTATTTATTTTTAATCCAAAAATAATCATGATGATATTTCTAAATTGGTGCAGTAAACAGACATGAAGTAATAAAATTTACTTAAAATTAGGTCAGCAGCTTTGGCTGCATAAAAGCCACCTACTATTTTGCAGAAATCTAATGAGTAGTCTTTCCTGAGTACCCATATAATATATTATAAAATTCTATCTATTTCAGAAAAAAAGATAATTCTCCTACATAAGACTAACATGGAACAAATCTAGATTTTCCTTACTCCTTTCTTTCAGAAACCCAGATCAATCAAAAACCTTATAACAAAATATAGTCATAATGTCCAAATCCTTTGTATATGCCTTTCAAGTTACTATTTAGCCATATATAATTTCTATCTTTGAATATTAAGAGACATAGGAATGCAATCATATTTTTGTTATCAAATTCTTTTCATCTACTTACGTACCAATAAATGTTGAATTTTGGATAAGGAAATGTAAAATGAGAAAAATGCGCCAATATTGAAATACAGTTATGATATCATCAATAAATCCTGTAGTCATTAAAAATAACTTTGAAAAGAAATATTCTGGGGGGAGGAGTTAAGATGGTGGAGGTGGTGGATGAGTAGGGGGACCCTAAGTGTGTCTCATCCCTCAAACACAGCTACATTTCACCCATGAAACCAGAGGTCTGAGAGAACAAAAACTCCAAGTATACAAGTAGAAAAGTGACCACTTTTTGGAAGATAGGAGGTGTGGAGAGTTGACTTAGGGGAGATATAGCTATGGGTTCAGTGGTAGGGAGGGAGCCTGCCTATGGAGGCTACTGCAAAGTATTATAAGCAGCAGAGTGCAAAATCGGAACTTTTGAGAAGTCTACTACCCTGGGGGATGTGCCTGGTTTAAAGATGCTCGGTGGCAAAGCAGGGCAGAATCCCAGGAGTGACAATGTGGTCTGAGGATCCCCTGGGTCACAAGAAGAATGGGTGGTAACAAAGTGCATCTCTGTTCCAAGGCATAGGAGCAGGAAAGCCAACTGAGAACAGCAGGTGTTGTTGCTGGCTTTCTACTCTGTTTTGCCATAAACTGTGAACCACTGCATGGTTGTGTAACCCTTTCCTGGGGCTGACTGGAGAAAGCAAAAACATGGTGATACCCTCCCCGAAAGGGAAGAGCATAGGTTTGTGCTGTGGAAGTCCCTAAAATTTGGAGTTTTGAAACTCAGGTATGTACCTGAGATTTAAAAAAAAAAAAAAAAAAAGCTTGGACACAGGCAGGGTGAATGCAGGGTTCAGATGGAAACTGGGGACACAAAGGGGTGATTTGATTACTCTTCTATGAGGGCTCGCTGAAGAATGGGGATCGCAAACTTTCAGCTGTCTGGCTAGAGAGCAGGGTGCCACCATATTCATCCCACCCATCAATGCTGAATGCCTTCAGGGAGCAAAACAGCACCACCAAGTGGAGGCCAGAGCCACATAAACCACACCCCTGCCCCCTGAGCCCTAGAGGTGCATTTCCACAGAAACAAGTCACCTGAGAATTAACACAGAAGGCCTCTCCCCCAGAAGACCAGCACAAACAATTGATTCGCACCAAGTATACTGATCACAGTGTTGAAAACCTTCAGCTCTAAGAGAAATAAGATCTAGCTTCCTTTTCACTTTCATTCTTTATTTTTATTACTTCTTCATTTATTTTCTTATTTTTAATTCCTTTTTATTTATTTCTATTTTTTACAGATTTATTTATTTATTTGAGAGGAAGAAAGAGAGACTGTGTGAGTGGGGCATAGGGGCACGGGGGGAGGCAGAGAGAAAGAATCTCCAGGGGACTCCCCATGGAGTGTAGAGCCCAATGAGGGGCTCCATCTCCTGACCCTGAGATCATGACCTAAGCAGAAATCAAGAGTTAGATGGCCAACTGACTGAGCCACCAAGGAGCTTCCTTTTTTAAATTAATTTTTAAAATTTTTATTTTTATAATCATATTATATATATTTTTAAAATTTTTGTTTACTTTCATTTTATTTTTGTTTTCATTTTGGGATCTAGATTCTTTTAACAAACAGATGAAAGCACACCCAGGGTTTAGTTTTTTACCTTGTTTTGTTTTGTTGGGTTTTGGGGGGATTTTCTTTCTTCTTTTATTTTCTGGACAAAATAACAAGACAGAGAAACTCACCTTAAAAGAAAGAAGAGGAAGCAGAACTCACAGTCAGGGATTTAATCAATACAGATATACATAAGATGTCTGAAATAGAATTTAAAACACTGATTATAAAGATATTAGCTAGGCTTGAAAAAGTATAAAAGATACTAAAGAATCCCTTACTGCAGAGATAAAAGAACTAAAATCTAGTCAGATCAAAATTAAAAATGTTATGAAAGAGATGCAAACTGAAATGGAGGCCACAAAAATGAAGATGGACAAAGCAGAGGAGGGAATTAGTGATATAGAAAACAAAATTATGGAAAATAATAATGCTGAAAAGAACAGAGACAGAAAGGTAATGGACCACAAAGGTATATTTAGAGAACTCAGTGACTTATTAAAATGTAATGTTTGTATCAGAGAAGTCCCAAAAAATGAAGAGAGAGGAAAAGGGGCAAAAAAGTTAATTCAAACAAATTATAGCTGAAAACTTCCCTAATCTGGGAAACGGCACAGACATCAAAATCCAAGAAGCACAGAGAACTCTGATTAAATTCAATAAAAGTTGACGATTGCCAAAGGCATATCATAGTCAAATTCACAAAGTAAACAGACAAGGAAAGAATCTTGAAAGCAGCAAGTGAAAAAAGTCTTTAACCTACAAGGGGAGACAGGTCAGGTTCACAGAAGATCTGTCCACAGAAATCTGGCAGGCAAGAAGTGAGTGACATGATATATTCAACATGCTGAATGGGAAAAATATGCAGCAAAGAATTTTTTATCCAACAAGGCTGTCATTCAGAACAGAAGGAGAGATAAAAAGCTTCCCAGACAAACAAAAACTAAAGGAGTTCATGACCATTAAACCAGCCCTGAAAGAAATTTTAATGGGGGACTATTTGAGTGGAGCAAAAAAAGACCAAAATCAACAAGGAATAGAAAAGTACATACAAAATCTCCAAAACAACTACTTAACAAGCAATATCATGGTACTAAATTCATATCTATCAATAACCACTCTGAATGTAAATGGACCAAATGCTCCAATCGAAAGACATAGGATATCAGAATGGATAAAATGACAAAAACCATCTGCATGTTGCCTACAAGAGACTCATTTTAGACCTAAAGAAACCTGCAGATGGAAAGTGAGGGAAGAGAGAACAATCTATCATTTTAATGGACATCAAAAGAAAGTCAGAGTAGTCATACTTACATCAGACAAAGTAGATTTTAAAACAAAGACTGTAACAAAAAATGAAGAAAGGCAATATATCATAATTAAGGAGACTATCCATCAAGGATATCCAACAATTGTAAATATTTATGTCCCCAACATGGGAGCACACAAATAAATCAATCAATTGATAAAAACATAAAGAAACTCATTAATAATAATAAAATAATAGTAAGGAACTTTAACACTCCACTTACAGCAGTGAACAGATCACCTAAGTAAAAGATTAACAAGGAATCAATGGCTTTGAATAACATACTGGACCAGAAGGATGTAACAGATATATTCAGAACACTTCATCCTAAAGCAGCAGAATACACATTCTTTTTGAGTTTACATGGAACATTCTTCAGAGTAGATCTCATACTGGGTCACAAAACAGCCCTCAACAAGTATAAAAAGATTGAGATCATACCATGCATAATTTCAGATGACAACACTATGAAACTTGAAGTCAATCACAAGAAAAAATTCAGAAAGACCACAAATACATGGAGGTTAAAGAAGATCCTATTAAAGAATGAATGGTTTAACCAGGAAACTAAGGAAGAAACAAAAAAATACATGGAAGCAAATGAAAATGAAAACACGTCAGTCCAAAACCTTTGGGATGCAGCAAAGGCAGCCCTAACAGGGAAGTGTATTGTAATACAGGCCTAGCTCAAGAAGAAAAAAAGTCTCAAATTCACAACCTAACTTTACACCTGAAGGAGATAGAGAAGGAACAAATAAGGCCAAAAGCCAGCAGAAGAAGGGAAATAATAAAGATTAGAGCAGAAATAAATGATACACAAATAAAAAGAAAAAAACATTAGAATGAATTAACAAAAGAGTTGTTTCTTCAAAAGAATTAATAAATTTGATAAACTCCTAGACAGACTTGTCAAAAAGAAAGAGAAAGGATTCAAATAGATAAAATCATAATTGAAAGAGGAGAGACCAAAACCAACACCATGGAAATATAATCATAAGAGAACACTATGAAAAATTATATGCCAATATACTAGGAGAAATGGACAAATTTCTAGAAACTAACAAACTACCAAAACTGAAACAGGAAGAAATAAAGAACATGAACACACCCATAATGAACAAAGAAATTGAATCAGTAATCAAAAATCTCCCAGCAAACAAAATTCAGGGCCAGGTGGCTTCCAAGGGGAATTCTACAAGATATTTAAAGAAGGGTTAAAACCTATTCTTCTCAACCTGTTTCAAAAAATAGAAATGGAAGGAAAACTTCCAAACTCATTCTAAGAAGCCAGCATTACCTTAATTCCAAAACCACACAAAGACCCCACTAAAAAGGAGAATTACCATCCGATATCCCTGAAGAACATGGATGTAAAAATTCTCAATAAAATACTAGCAAATCAAATTCAACAGTACATTAAAAGAATTATTTACCACAATCAAGTGGGATTTATTCCTGAGCTACAGGGGTGGTTCAATGTTCACAAATCAATCAACATTATGTACCATATTAATTAAAGAAACCATATGATTCTCTCAGTAGATGCAGAAAAAGCATTGGACAAAATATAGCATCCATTCTTGATGAAAACCCTCAACAAAGTAGGGATAGATGGAATGTAGTTCAACATCATAGGCCATATATGAAAAAGCCACTTAATAATATCCTCAATGGGGAAAAATAGAGAGCCTTTCCCTTATTGTGAATAAGACAAGGATGTTCACTTTTATGCACTTTTATACTATTTAACATAGTACTGGAAGTCTTAGCCTCAGCAATCAGGCAACCAACAGAAATAGAAGGAATTCTAATTGGCAAGGAAGAAGTCAAATTTCACTATTTGCAGATGCCATGATACTATATGCAGAAAACCTGAAAGAATCCATGAAAAAATTGCTAGAACTAATACATGAATTCAACAAAGTTGCTGGACATAAAATCAATGTGCAGAAATCTGTTGCATGTCCATACAACAATAATGAAGCAGCAGAAAAAGAAATCAAGAAATCAATCCCATTTGCAATTGCACCAAAACCAATAAGTTACCTAGGAAAAACCAAGCTAATGAGGTAAAATATCTGTACTCTGAAAATTATAGAACACTTATGAAAGAAATCGAAGAGGACAGAAAAAAAAAGGAGAAGTATTCCATGCTCATGGACTGGAAGAAAAAATATTGTTAAAGTGTCTATACTACCCAAAGCAATCTACACAGTTAATGCAATCCCTCTCAAAATACCACCAGCACTTTTCACAGAGCTAGAACAAACAATCCTAAAATTTGTACATAACCACAAAAGGCCCCGAATAGCCAAAGGAATTCTGCAAAAGAAAAAAAGAAAACTGGGGGCATCATGATTCCAGATTTCAAGCTCGTATTACAAAGTTGTAGTCATCAAGACAGTATGGTACTGGCACAAAAATAGACACATATATGAATGGAACAGAATAGAATACCCATTTGTGGTATTCTATATGGTAAACTATATGGTAAACTAATCTTCAACAAAGCAGGAAAGAACATCCAATGGGAAAAAGACAGTCTCTTCAACAAATGGTATTGGGAAACCTGGACACCAACATGCAGAAGAATGAAACTGGACCACTTTCTTACACCATACCCAAAGATAAATTCAAAAATGGATTAAAGACCTAAATGTGAGACAGTAAACCACCAAAGTCCTAGAAAAGAACACAGGGAGAAACCTCTTTGACCACAGCCCCATCAACTTCTTACTAGACATGTCTCTGGAGGCAAGGGAAACAAAAGCAAAAATAAACTATTAGGGCTTCATCAAGATAAAAGCCTCCTGCACAGTGAAGGAAACAACCAACAAAATTAAAACGCAAACTTCAGCGTGGGAGAAGATATTTGAAAAAGACATACTTGATAAAGGGTTATTATCCAAAATCTATAAAGAACTTATCAAACTAAACACCCCAAAAAACCCAAGTAATCTAGTTAAGAAATGGGCAGAAGAAATGAATAGACACTTTTCCAAAGATATCCAGATGGCTAACAGACATGAAAAGATGCTCAACATCACTCATCATCAGGGAAATACAAATAAAAACCATAATGAGATACCACTTCACACCTGTCAGAATGGCTAAAATTAACACAAAAATAACAGGTGTTGGGGAGGGTGTGGAGAAAGGGGAACCCTCTTGCATTTTTGGTGGGAATGGAACCTGGTGCACCCACTCTGGAAACAGTGTGGATTTTCCTCAGAAAGTTAAAAATAGAACTATCCTATGACCTAGCAGTTGCAGTACTAGGTATTTACCCAAAGGATTTAAAAATATAGATTTGAAGGGATACATGCACCCCAATGTTTATAGCAGCATTATCAATAATAGCCAAACTATGGAGAGAGCCAAAATGTCTATTGACTGATGAATGGATAAATAAAATGTGATATATACATATATATGTGTATATATATATATATATAGAGAGAGAGAGAGAGAGAGAGAGGGATGGAAAACAATTTTTTCGATTTGACTTATTAATTTATTAGCCATTGATTTTCTGATTTTTAATCCAAAAGAGTTTAAGCGTATATATATATATATATATATATATGCCTATTTTATTAATTTGGTGTGTATGTGTGTATTAAATATGTATATAATTTTACATAAATTTAATAGGTAGTTTAAATATGAAATATAGGCCATTTCTGTTAAGAGGATTCAAAAATACTAAAATAAGTAGACATATCATGTGGTTATATAAGGAGAGAAGGTAGAGCTCTTCACTGCTGCAACCTTCTTAACCCTTTTTTTAAGGCCACGCACTATTCATAAGAACCACATCATATGGAAAGCACCCTGAGTTGTTTCAAACGAAGTGAGATTGTGTCATCTCTTCACAGTGAAACAGACAATCCAACAGACACTGGTACAGATAAATTGAGAGTGAACAAAAAGACAATAACCAAAACAAATCTTACAGGCAAACAAATGTTCTTTCTTTTTTTTTTTTTTTTTAAAGATTTTTTATTTATTTATTTGACAGAGATAGAGACAGCCAGCGAGAGAGGGAACACAAGCGGGGGAGTGGGAGAGGAAGAAGCAGGCTCATAGCAGAGGAGCCTGATGTGGGGCTCGATCCCAGAACGCCGGGATCACGCCCTGAGCCGAAGGCAGACGCTTAACGACTGAGCCACCCAGGCGCCCCCAAATGTTCTTTCTTGAAGAAACTTCCAGTCAAGCAGTAATATAATCATTACTACTACTACCTGTCCATCCCTATGAACAGAAAATATGGAAAAGTATGTGTTCGTGGGAAGATTTGCCTTATAAATTCATTCATAATACATCTTCAAAATATTTTTCAAAGCCCATTAATATCTCTCACCTAATTTTATTCTCCCAATGACCTATAAACAGACAATCATCCCCATTTGATAGATGAGGAAATGAGACACAGTGAAGTTAAGCAATTTGTCCCAGTTTCAAAATTTGGCTATAGGCACATCAGGGACTAGAAACAGTCCATGCTCTTTCTACTATTCCAATATTCCACAGTGACTAGCAGATACCACATCTGAGACTTAGAACTTGAGAAAGGTAATGTGGTCCAGTAGTTAAGAGCATGGTCTTGGAAATGCCATAGATTTGGCATTGATTCACCAGAAGTGTGACTTCTCTAAATCTTCATTTCCTCACCTATAACAAAGATAATCAATGTCTACCTCATAAAATTCTTGTGGAAGTTAAAAAAGATAATGGTTGTAAAGCACCCAGCACAGTCCAGCACATAGTAAGCACTTGGGAAACTGTTTCTATTATTGTTACACGACTGCTATGGACTGAATGTATGCACCTCAAATTCTCTGAAGCCCTAAAGTGATGGTATTTGGAGATGAGGCTTTCTTTTGGTAATTAGGTCATGAGGGTGGAGCCCATGAAATGATTAATGTCCTTGTAAGAAGAGGAGAAGATCTCTCTCTCTCATCTCTCTTGTTCATTTGAAGATACAATGAGAAGGTAGCTGTGTACAAGTCAGGAACGGAGCCCCCGCCAGTAATTTGATCTGCTGACACCATGATCTTGGACTTCCCAGCATCCAGAATTGTAAAAAGTAAGTGTTTGTTATTTAAGTCACCCAGTCTATAGTATTTTTTACAGCAGCCTAAAATAACGAAGAGAATGACTATGTTAATATATTTTTGAAAATTAAAAAGAACTACCTATGTCTGACTCCTGAGCAGGCAACAATTTTCTTTCAGGCTATTAATGACTGCCCTCTCCCCCACCATTACCTGCCCCTGTTGAGTGGCTTACTTGTGTAAAAAACAGGAGAGTCTCCCCTGTTGTGGGCTTCCATCACCCTATATTCCATTACTGGAGTTTGGCATTGTGTACCACATGAGTGATTGCAAATTCTTGATTTTTAGGATTCTGTAAAAGTTCTATTGTCAAAATGAATGAAGCCATCCTAAGCACATAGAAATGATGTCTTTAAATTGGCAAATGCCTCACTCATCCATTAACACTTAAGGCATTTTGGGAGCCTGTGGGATGAAAGAACTACTGCAAAAATCATAATTTCTGTATTGGTTGGGAAGTCATGCTAGTCAGATCTGATTTAGATATCACAGATGCTGGAATTAAAGTTGTATTAATTTAGTAATCATGTTGGCCTTAAAAACTGAAAATAAATGGTACTTCACACTACATCAGCATTATTTTCCCTTGCACTGCATTAAATTTTGGGAAGGGAGGTAGACACATTAGCCACTGTCACTAGCTCTGAAGAGTTTACAATACACTTTAAAAAATGCATATAGAAAGATAAAAACATTCAATTGGAGTTTATTCAATTAATTTTTATTTCTAATTTATATTTTTTTACTATTTAAGCAAAGGAAAAGGAGAATTAAAATGTGTTTGAAGACACAGTGTGCTGACACATAGCACAATTCTATAGCCTTTTTAATACTAAAGTAATTTTTAAAATAATGAGCTTAAAATAGTAAAACAAACAAACAAACAAAAAGAAAAAAAACCTAAAACAAATAGTTTTGCTAAATTGTGCTTTTATTGCATGGTTTCCACGAACATTTTTTTCCTCTAAAAGATACAAATTATGTTTTAATTTTTACTGGAATAAATTATAGGATGATAGAAATAAGAAGAGTTTTTCCAAATAGTGGCTGAGTGCCCAACAGATAGTATACATACCACTTTTGATTTCTATAATGATTTGCTCTTGTAAATATTGAAAACATTAACTCCTGAGAGCATATGTGAGCTCCAAAACATATTTCTCACATATGGAAAGGCATACCTTTTACAAAACTCATTTATGTTATACTTAATATGAATGAACCCCAAAATTACAAATAATAAAATGTTTTCAGCAAGAATGGTATTTTTGGATAGCTTTGAAGTTATTAGAAACATGTTTTGATATTACTTAAGATATGCTATTGCATGAAGAGCCTGTAACATGGCAGGTGTGTAGAAGATTCATTCCATGTATTATTAGCCATCTGGGTTAAAAACACTGGATAAACAAGACATTTTTGGTGGTAATGAAATATAAAAAAATCATTCAGCTCATGAGTTAGTCTATGATATCCACGAAGTCAAAATATTTTCCTTTGCATTACAAGGAATCTATGTCCTCATTCCATAATATAGCATATATTAATATTAAAACATGGACCAAAATGTAAAGAAAACCAAAGTACAATAAGAATAATATGACATACAGTATTTTGCATCATTCAAAGCATTTTCACATACAATTCATGCATCCATTTGACCTCATAGTAACCTAACAGATGAACAGGGCAAGCAAGACATCTTACAGATGAGAAAAATATTCCCTGGAGAAAATAAATATGATTTACCAGTAAA
>NW_024423319.1:55063097-55063820 GCF_017311325.1 Ursus maritimus
TACTATTTGGTAATAATGCCCTTCTAAAAAATCTGTTCAGAAGTAGAACTTTCCATGTGATATAGTGTTTTCATCTTGAGTATGTACATGGCAAAAATTTTAATAATAAAATGAATTGACCATTTAAAATCCTTAGTAAAGCAGAAAATACATTTCTAATAAGAAGGTGGCTATACTTTGTATAATATATTATTATTATTATTATTTACAGAATGCCTCTGGGTGATACTGTCACAACATTCCACTTACACTTATGAAAACAATAACAAACGTGACAAAATCATCAAAGCAATTATATTAACTTCTCATCTATAAAACCTTTATGTAATATAAAATATATCAATCATTAAATGTTTCTAAATTAGGTGTATTACAGAAATAAAATATTATATCACACACACTCACACACCCACACACCCACACAAAACCTGTTTCAATTTCAAATCACATTGTCAAACAAAAAAATTGTCCTGAGTAGTTACTGAATGAGGTACTCTGACCTAAGTGCTCAGACATGTGTTGTTTTTCTTTATTGTTATTCATGAATAATTTATGCTAGGCAATTATGGTGAAAGAATATTTTTGTCACCAGAGAAATCTAAGCAACCTGAAAATAAGAATCAGTTGTTCATTCATCACATTTGGCCTTTACAGTTGACTATGTGAAACAAACCATATTCATTTGACTTCTAAACTTACTTACCTACCTTCCTACCTATCTAC
>NW_024423319.1:55063830-55094644 GCF_017311325.1 Ursus maritimus
GCTCTTGTAAATATTGAAAACATTAACTCCTGAGAGCATATGTGAGCTCCAAAACATATTTCTCACATATGGAAAGGCATACCTTTTACAAAACTCATTTATGTTATACTTAATATGAATGAACCCCAAAATTACAAATAATAAAATGTTTTCAGCAAGAATGGTATTTTTGGATAGCTTTGAAGTTATTAGAAACATGTTTTGATATTACTTAAGATATGCTATTGCATGAAGAGCCTGTAACATGGCAGGTGTGTAGAAGATTCATTCCATGTATTATTAGCCATCTGGGTTAAAAACACTGGATAAACAAGACATTTTTGGTGGTAATGAAATATAAAAAAATCATTCAGCTCATGAGTTAGTCTATGATATCCACGAAGTCAAAATATTTTCCTTTGCATTACAAGGAATCTATGTCCTCATTCCATAATATAGCATATATTAATATTAAAACATGGACCAAAATGTAAAGAAAACCAAAGTACAATAAGAATAATATGACATACAGTATTTTGCATCATTCAAAGCATTTTCACATACAATTCATGCATCCATTTGACCTCATAGTAACCTAACAGATGAACAGGGCAAGCAAGACATCTTACAGATGAGAAAAATATTCCCTGGAGAAAATAAATATGATTTACCAGAAATGACACCTAACTGGTCATTATTGAGGAGCCAATCCAGTCTCCTTCTATAGCATCAGGCTGCCATTACTGTGTCAGAAGAGAAGAGATATCATGATATTCTCTAAGTTATAAGAAGTATACTATATGTTATATAGATGCTAATATAACCACTTCCTCTTGCCAGCTGCACCCCCGTCTATAATTCATAATTAAAATAATATACACCATCATTTCTGCCATAAAAGACATATTACTATATGCTAATAATGCCCTTCTAAAAAATCTGTTCAGAAGTAGAACTTTCCATGTGATATAGTGTTTTCATCTTGAGTATGTACATGGCAAAAATTTTAATAATAAAATGAATTGACCATTTAAAATCCTTAGTAAAGCAGAAAATACATTTCTAATAAGAAGGTGGCTATACTTTGTATAATATATTATTATTATTATTATTTACAGAATGCCTCTGGGTGATACTGTCACAACATTCCACTTACACTTATGAAAACAATAACAAACGTGACAAAATCATCAAAGCAATTATATTAACTTCTCATCTATAAAACCTTTATGTAATATAAAATATATCAATCATTAAATGTTTCTAAATTAGGTGTATTACAGAAATAAAATATTATATCACACACACTCACACACCCACACACCCACACAAAACCTGTTTCAATTTCAAATCACATTGTCAAACAAAAAAATTGTCCTGAGTAGTTACTGAATGAGGTACTCTGACCTAAGTGCTCAGACATGTGTTGTTTTTCTTTATTGTTATTCATGAATAATTTATGCTAGGCAATTATGGTGAAAGAATATTTTTGTCACCAGAGAAATCTAAGCAACCTGAAAATAAGAATCAGTTGTTCATTCATCACATTTGGCCTTTACAGTTGACTATGTGAAACAAACCATATTCATTTGACTTCTAAACTTACTTACCTACCTTCCTACCTATCTACAAAATGTCTACTTATCTACCATTGCTATGTAATTTTTTTTCTCTCTTTGAAATAAATTCTGTTCCCTAAATGTGTCTGTTGCTCCCTGATTATTTACCATACAGTGTATGATTTCACATATGTTTAGTTATTAAAATGTATTACATAAGTTACAATAAACATCATTATGTTGGGAACATTTTTGTTTTCCTATAGGACTTTCAATGCTGTCAAACTGCTACTATATACTGAATATAGAAACCAGAAAAGTATATTATAAAAAAAAATCCATTGGATTACATTAGATATACATTAGCTTTACACACTAGCTTTAGATTGTGTGTAACAAATCTCGCCTTAAATTTAATGAAAGCATTTCTCAATCAATAATAGCACATTTTACTTCATATGAAGCCATAGTCAAGCGCACCATGCATTTTCATAGCATGGATTGCATTGTTACTTGTAAATTCTTAAAATGTTCAAAATTTCTGATTAAAGCAATTCAAAGTTAGTTTGCATTCTAATCTTTCCTAAGAAAAGACCCATCCTTAGCTCCCTCATTAGTTGTGCTGCCTGGTGTGTTTTGCAATAATGCTAGTGCCTAATACAATGAATAGAAACATATCATTAAATGTGTCTTAGTGCTTCACATTATGATAACGCAGAGAAAAATTGAGGTACTTAAAGTGCTACTTTATAGCTAGGCTGGCTCTGGAAAGGGCGAGGATCAATGGTGGGTACAGCAATTTTAAACTTTTTAGACCCAATTTAGCATTCCATTTGTTTCCGTATAAAAGTACCTGAAATGAGGTGGCCTGCTATGTATAATATGCCTCTTTATTCTCTTACAGTCAAAAAAATGTTAATTGAGATTTATTGGTTATAAAAGGAAGAGAGAACCAATAATGTTAGAATTCATTTCTATACATGTTGAGCTCCAAAAGACACTAAGATAAATTTACTCACATAAAGATTAGATAGTTTAATAACTAAGATAACTATATAATTTATCTTTCAAACAAGAGCACTTTTGAAAGTGATGAAACACTAAACTGGGCAGGGCATCAGAACAGGCATAAACCAAGAATACCCCAGGAAAATGAATTACCCTGGTCTTAACACATAGTTAAACTGAAAAGAAATCAGGAAGCACTTGGAACCAGGCCTGCAAAAGTCAAAAGCTTCAAGGTTCTAAAGCCTGGAAAAAGCATGCTGAGATCCCATTTTCTACTAAACACTTATCTAAGCCATGTTTACAAGATAAAAAAATAATGTACAGATTGGATTTAGATCATCAGGAAGAAAAACCAAAACTCATATATCCAGGCAGGGAGGAAATACCAACACAAAACACAAGTTACTGATTTGCTGAAACAACAACAACAACAAAATGTTTTGCTGCAGAAAGAATGAATTTAGAATTGCCTGTGGAGGAGACTTGGCATCTAATATCATGCCTTTCTAATGTAACTCATAAGAGAAAAAGGAAGTCTTAACATAGATAGACAGTATTGACAGAAATTCTCCCTGGTGACATTTAGCAATGCTAGAAATCCTCAAGGCACAGAGCCATCATTCTTATGCCTTGTGGTAAAATTGTTTATCAACTCAATTGGTGATTTATAATCAGTTTCCTAAGCTACTGACAGAGTTATGCTTGAGATCATTGGGCAAAAAACTGTGAACATAACTCAGAATCAGAAATAATCTGTATGAGTCAGGTATGCCATAACATTTCAATGATGCTTTTAAATTTTAATGGTTTCAAGCTGCTCCAAATTCTTGTAGCAATCAAAAATAATCTGTCATGGGACCAAGGCCTATGAACATCACGTTATAGTCACTTAGATTTATTGGAGGGTAGAGCATGTCATTTATGCATCAACTCCCAGGAGAAAAAAGCAATCCCTATGAAGTTAATCTAATAATAGACTGGAAAGCAATGATTACCATTTAATGTACACTAGCTATTTGTAGCAGTTGTAGGCCTAATTCTGTAGGCCTTGCTTGTCAGAGCTTTGGGATTAACAAGTGTTCAGCTCAAAATCTATTGGGAAACATCAGGAAATGGTTTAATGAGGAACAAATCTTTCATTTGTTACCCTTCAGAAGATACTGAAACCGCACTTCCACCTCCCAATTCACCCCTTCACTCTTTAAAAACTTGTTGCAAAAGACATATTTTTCATGTAAAACAAACCTCTAAGAATTAATTTTAACAGATACACAATAACTAGATCATTTCCCCCACATAATACTCAATAGTTTTCATGACAATGGTCTAAGTTTTAGCCAGTCTTTTAGCGGCAAACACTTAATGAGGGAATTCACCACTGACCTCTTCATGAAGCATTTTCCTCTTGTAATTCTGATAAAGTGAAAACAGACAGCATTACCCATAGCAAACATTTATCCATAAAAATCTCTAGATTTAGGAATCTGTTTTCCCCCCAGGAAGGAAAACATCATCAGGTTGTTGATACCTGAGAATGGCACAAGGATATCACAATATGGCCCTCTTTGAGGAAGAAGAATACAGGACGGTTTGTTGTTGTTGTCTTGTTTTGTTTGCATTTGCACTTAATCAGGGTTTTCACTGATAAGTTACACTGTGAAAAAATTATCAATTATTCTACAGAATATTTCATTTCATCTATCTAATAGTTTACTCCTAGAAGATTTGACTTCTACATTTAGGTTACACAAACATATTTCTACCACCTGTCATGAAGGAGAAAAACCAAACAGATTCATTTTCCATAGATTAAAATCAATTTTTATCATATATTGAAAAATTCCAAAAATTTAAAATCAAATCAATCAAAATTATCCTCTCTGTATTGCCTTGAATACTTCTTAGTAGTCTTCCAATGCTTTATTTAAAAGGATCCAAATCGATATTTCTTTTTTTTTAAAGATTTTATTTACTTATTTGACAGAGAGAGACAGTGAGAGAGAGAACACAAGCAAGGGGAGTGTGAGAGGGAGAAGCAGGCTTCCCACTGAGCAGGGAGCCCGATGCGGGGCTCGATCCCAGGACCCTGGGATCATGACCTGAGCCAAAGGCAGACGCTTAACGGCTGAGCCACCCAGGCACCCCCAAATCGATATTTCAATATGATTTTCTCAGTGTCCCTAAGAAATGTGCAACATTCAAGTTCTAATATCACCAGGGTATACAATTTTGCATTCAGAGGTGATCTCCATTAGACTCCAAAGACTCCAATATTCAATACAAATATTATGGTAGTTATTTTTGTAGATACACACATATTTGAGCCATGAAAATAAAGCTTATCATTTATTGAAAAATAATAGTTTTCAAAGAAACAAATGATTGAAGATTATTTACAATATCAGTATAAATCTATTCACTTATTAAAGGTAAGTGCTGATGGATTAATAGCTATTCTTAATTAATGTACTTCTTTACTCCAAAAATTATACTTGGAAATTAAGTTACTAAGTGAAAATTTAAATTAAACATCTTTTTTTAAAGATTTGATTTTTTTATCTGATAGAGACAGCATAAGCAGGGGGGAGTATCAGAGGGAGAGGAAGAAGCAGGCTCTCTGTTGAAGAGGGAGCCCAATGCAGGGCTCAATCCCAGGACCCTGGAATCATGACCTGAGTTGAAGGCAGATGCTTAACAAACTGAGCCATCCAGGTGTCCCTAAACATCTTAATATGCAAGTACATTTTATTCCAATTAACTGTTCTTAAGACTATACCGTAAAGTCAGATGTAGACTTAATAAAATATAAGTGTTAGTTCTGACTACACTTAATTTAAAAAAAGCCTTCATAACTCAAAAAATAGGAAGAAAAGCTGTGTTTTTAACTTACACCTGAAAGAATATAAAAGAGAAAAAAGCTTTTACTCCTGACTCATCTTTTTTACACATATTTTTTTAACTCATTCACTGTATAGTTAACAGAATTCAATAAAAATTTTAAATGACTGTTAAATCACACCCTGTCACACCCTGTAGGTAGCCTCAGCCAGGACCCAGGCCACCCCCAATGTG
This sequence comes from Ursus maritimus, assembly GCF_017311325.1. Classification (NCBI taxonomy): domain Eukaryota; kingdom Metazoa; phylum Chordata; class Mammalia; order Carnivora; family Ursidae; genus Ursus; species Ursus maritimus. The sequence continues at coordinate 55,069,449 of NW_024423319.1, forward strand.
GCTCCCACCTTGGGAGGTGGGGAAGAACAGCCCTACCCACCAGTGTGACTGTGATAGTCACAGCTAGGTCTCAAAATCAGACACACTGGGGGCTAGCCATGCCTACCAGCACACCCACAGCAGTCAACCCAGCCAAAACAGGAGGTTGCAAGCAGTCCACAAAGAGGACACCCCTGGAATGCCTGGTCCTGGTAACTAACTGGGGGTGCACTTCTGGGCCCCATAGGACACCACCTACATAAGGCTACTCCTTCAGCACCAGGAGTTGTAGCTGATAATACACAGAAACACAGAGAATGAAACAAAATGAGGAGAGAAAGGAATATGCTCCAAATGAAAAAACAAGATACTACATCAGGAAAAAAAAAAAACAACCCTAAATGAGATGGAGACAACAATATCCCTGATAAAGGGTTCAAAGTAATGGTCATAATGCTCACTAAACTGGTGACCAAAATGGATGAACACATGGAACTTCAACGAAGAGATAGAAAATACCCAAAGTTGAAGAATACAATAACTGAAATGAAAAATACACTAGAGGGAATTAGCAGCAGATTAGATGATGCAGAACAGACCATCAATCTGGAAGACAGGGTAAGGGAAATCACCCAAGCTGTCAGAAAAAAGAAAAAAAAGAGTTTAAAAAATGAGAATAGTTTCAAATAACTCTAGGACATCAAGTGTACTAATATTTGCATTATAGGGGTCCCAGAAGAAGAGAAAGAAGGGGGCAGAAAACTTATTTGAAGAAGTAAGAGCTGAAAGCTTTTCCTCTAAGATCAGGAACAAGACAAGGATGCTAACTTTTTTTTTTTTAAAGATTTCATTTATTAATTTGTGAGAGAGAGAGAGAAAGAGAGTGAGTGAGACAAACAGGGAGAGAGAATCTGAAACAGACTCTGCTCTGAGCACAGAGCCCAACATAGGGCTCAATCCCATGTCCATGAGGTCATGACCTGAGCCAAAACCACGAGTTGGGAGTTCAAACGACTGAGTCACCCAGGTGTCGTAGGGATGCCCACTTTTGCCACTTCTATTCAACATAGTACTGGAAGTCCTACCCACAGCAATCAGACAATAAAAAGAAATAAAAGGCATTCAAATTGGTAAAGAAGAAGCAATCTGAAGATGACCTGACTCTCTATATAGAAATACCTAAATGCTCCACTTAAAAATTATTTCAACTAATAAATGAATTCAGTAAAATTATGATACAAAACGAATATACAGAAATTTATTGCATTTCTATAAACTAATAACAAACTATCAAAAATAAATGTTTTTCAAACATCTAATTTACAATTTTGGTAAATTACAAATTACATCAAAACAATAAAATTACTAAAGTTAAACTTTGGTAATGAAAGGCCTGTACTCTGGAAACAATAAAAAATGGATGAAAGAAATTGAAGACTACACAAATAAATGGAAATATTTACCTTGGTCATGGGCTGGGAGAATTAATATCATTAAAATGTCCATAGTACCCAAAGGAATCTAAAGATTCAGTACAATCCTTATCAAAATACCAGTTGCATTGTTCATAAAACTAGAACAAATAATATTAAAATTTGTGAGCAACCATAAAAGACCCCAAATAACCAAAGCAGTCTTGAAAAAGAATAATAAATCTGGAGGTATCACACTCCCAGGTTTCAAACTACACTACAAACTATACTACAAAGCTATAGTAATCAAAACTGTATGGTACTGGCACATCGATCAGTGAAACAGATTAGAGAGCCCAGAAATAAACTAACTTATACGATCAATTGATCTACAAAACAAAGAGGCAAGAATATATGACAGGAAAAAGGTAATCTCTTAAATAAGTTATGTTGGGAAAACTGAACAGCTATATGAGAAAGAAAAACATTGGAGAACTTTCTTACACCATATACAAGAAAATACTCAAAATGGAATAAAGATTTAAATGTAAGACCTAAAAACATAAAATTAATAAAAGAAAATATAGTAAGTAAATTGTTGGGCATTGGTCTTAGCAATATTTTTTGGGGGGCGATCTGTCCCCTCAAGCAAGGACAACAAAAACAAAATAAATAATTGGGACTACAACAAATTAGAAAGCTTTTACACAGAGAAGGAAATCATCAACAATGAAATGACAGCCTACTGAATGAGAAGATATTTGCAAATGATAGATCTAATAAAGGGCTAATATCCAAAATACATAAAGAATTCATACAACTCAACACCAAACAATCCAATTAAAACATGGGCAGCAGACTTGAATAAACTTCTTTCCAAAGACATAGAGATGGACAACAGACACATGGAAAGATGTTTAACATCACAATCATCAGGAAAATGCAAATCAAAACTACAATGAAATACCATCTCACACCTGTTGGAATGGCTAGTATCAAGAAGACAAGAAATAAGTGCTGGCAAGAATGTGGAGAAAGGAAAACCCTTGTGCACTGTTGGTAAGAATGTAAATTGGCATAGCCACTGTGCAGAACAGCATAAAGGTTCCTCAAAAAATTAAAAATATAAATACCATATGACCCAGCAATTCCACTTATGGGTACTTTTGTAAAGAAAACAAAAACACTAATACAAAAAGATATATGAACTATTAGGTTCATTGCATTCATTATTTAAAATAACCAAGATATGGAAGCAACCTAAGTGTTCGTTGATAGATGAATGGATAAAGAAGAAAGATGAGAGATAGATACATAGATGATAGAAAGATAGATAGATGATAGATATTGATATAGATATAGACATAGGTAGATATATAATATAATATATGTAGATATAAGATATATCTATATATGAAATATAGATATATGTATAGATATATGATATACCTATAAGTTATAAAATATATCCTATATATCTATATCTTATATATCTATATATAACAGAATATTATGCATATAATATATCTAACAGAATAAGATATAGATAAAGCTATATATAATGGAATATTAGTTGGTCATAAAAAAGAATGAAATCTTACCATTTGTGACAACATGAATGGACCTAGAGGATATTATGCTAAGTGAAATAAGTCAGAGGCCAAATACCATGAGTTCACTTAATATGCAGCATGTAAAAAACAAAACAAAGAAATAAAACAGAAACAGTCTCATAAATACAGAGAACAAATTGGTGGTTGCCAAAAGGAAGGGGGGTGGGTGAAATAGGTGAAGGTAATTAAGAGGAACAAACTTCCAGTTACAAAATAAATAAGTCATGGGGATGAAAATTAAAGCTTAGGGGATATAGTCAATAAGGTTGTAATAACTTTGTATGGTGACATCATGGTAATCATTTCATAATGTATATAATGGTCTAATCACTATGTTGTACACCTGAAACTGATACAATACTGTATGTCAATTATACCTCAAGTGAAAACAAATTATTATTAAATCCAGGCACATTTTAAGCAGTATTCATACATTTTATTTTATTTTATTTTTTCAAAGATGTCAAAGTTTGAATTGGCAATTTTGAAGTAATGAGTACTGGTATACTTCTTCTGTAATTAGCCAGTGTATGTCATTTATTCATTTTCCCATTCTAGACATTCGTATTTTTCTAGATTTCTATGACCTCATAATACATTATGATTTTTCACTCTTTCCTATCATATTCTTAAGTATTTCTCTGTAATTTATCTTTTTAAAAATTTATTTAAATTCCAGTTAGTCAACATACAGTGTAATATTAGTTTCAGGTACACAATATACTGATTCAACCCTTCCATACAACACCTGATGCTCAGGTTAGCAAGTGCACTTCTTAATCCCCATCACCTATTTTACTCATCATCCACTCACCTATCCTCTGGTAACCATCAGTTTGTTCTCTATACTTAAGAGTCTGTATGTTGATTTGGCTCCCTCTATTTTTTTCACCTATTATTCATTTGTTATGTTTCTCAAATTCCACATGAGTAAAATCATATGATTTTTGTCTTTCTCTGACTGACTTATTTTCCTTAGTATGACACTTTCTAGCACCATCCATGTCATTGTGAATGGTAAGATTTCATGCTTTTTTATGGCTGAGTACTATTCCGTTGTGTGTGAGTGTGCATAGATATATACACCACTTCTTTATCAACTCATCAGTCAATGGACACTTGGACTGTTTCCATAATGTGGCTATTGTAAGGTTGTTATAAAGGTGTATGTATCCCTTTGGATTAGTATTTTTGAATTCTTTGGGTAAATAGCTAAAAGTACAATTTCTAGATCATAGGGTAGCTCTATTTTTAGCTTTTGAGGAACCTCAGTACTGTTTTCCAGAGCGGCTGCGCCAGTTTTTATTCCCACCAACAGTACAAGAGGGTTCCCCTTTCTCCACATCCTCACCAGTACCCATTTTTTTCTTGTGTTGCTTTTAGCCATTCTAACAGGTGTGAGGTGATATCTCATTGTAGTTTTGACTTGTGTTTCACTGAGGACAAATGATGTTGATCATCAGTTCATGTGTCAGTTGGCCATCTGGATGTCTTCTTTGGAAAAATGTATATTCATGGCTTCTGCCCATTTTTTATTGGACTATTCATTGTGAGGCATTGAGTTGTATACGTTCTTTATATATTTTGTATACTAAGCCTTTATCAAATATGTCATTTGCAATTATTTTCTCCAATTCCTTAGGTTGTCTTTTAGTTTTCTTGATTGTTTCATTTGCTGTGCAGAAGTTTTTCATTTTGATGAAGTCCTAATAGTTAATTTCTGCTTTTGATTCCCTTGTTCAGGAGACATAATTAGAAAGAAGTTGCTATGGCCAATGTCAAAGAGTTTACTGCTTATGTACTTATGTAGGATTTTTATGCTTTCAGGTATCACATTTAGGTCTTTAATTCATTCTGAATTTACCTTTGAGTATGGTGTAAGAAAGTGGCCCAGTTTCATTCCTCTTCATGTTGCTGTCCAGTTATCCCAACAGAGTTGAAGAGACTGTCTTTTTCCCATTGGATATTCTTTCTTGCTTTGTCGAAGACTGATTGACCACAGAGTTGTGGGTTCCTTTCTGGGTTTTTTATTCTGTTCTATTGATCTATGTGTTTATTTTTCTGTCAGTGTCATACTGTTCTGATTACTGCAGCTTTGTAATATAGCTTGAAGTCCAGAATTGCAATGCCTCCAGCTTTGCTTTACTTCTTCAGGATTGCTTTGGCTATTCAGAGTCTTTTATGATTCCATATAAACTTTAGGATAGTTTTTTTCTACTTCTGTGAAATATGCTATTGGTATTTTGAAAAAGATTGCATTAAACCTGTAGATTACTTTGGGTAGTATAGACATTTTAACAATATTTGTTCTTCTAATCCATGAGCATGGAATGCCTTTCCATTTTTTTGTGTCATCTTCCATTTCTTTCATCAGTGTTTTGTACAGACTTTCACTTCTTTGGTTAGGCTTATACCTAGAAATTTTATTGTTTTTGATGAAATTTGTAAATGGGATTGATTCCTTAACTTCTCGCTGCTTCATTATTGGCATATAGAAATATAACAAATTTCTGTATGTTGATTTTGTATCCTCTGAGTTTTCTGAATTTATCATTTGTAGCAGTTTTTGGTGGAGTCTTTCAGGTTTTCTACATAGATTATCATGCCATCTGCTAATAGTGAAAGTTTGACTTCTTGCTTGCTGATTTGGATGTGTTTTTTTTCTTTCTTTCTTTTTGTTGTGGGAGTGCCATGGCTAAGGTTTCTTGTACTACATTAACTAACAATGGTGAGAGTGGACATCCTTGTCCTATTCCTGACTGTAGGGGGAAAGCTCTTAGTGTTTCCCCATAGAGAATGATATTAGCTGTGTTTTTTTGTGTATGGCCTTTATGGTGTTAAGGTATGTTCCCTCTACACCTGCTTTGTTAAGAGTTTTTATCATGAATGGCTGTTGTACTTTGTCAAATAATTTCTCTGCATCTATTGAAAAGATCTTATGTTTTTTATCCTTTCTTTTATTAATGTGGTGTATCATGTTGACTAATTTGCAAATATTGAACCACACTTGCAACCCAGGAATAAAACCCATTTGATCATAGTGAATGATTTATTTTATTTTATTTTAAATATTTTTTATTATGTTCAGTTAGCCACTGTATAGTACATCATCAGTTTTTGATACAGTGTTCAATGATTCATTAGTTGTGTATAACACCCAGTGCTCATCACAACACATGCCACCCTTAATACCCATCACCCTGTTACCCCCTCTGCCCAACCCCTTCCCCTCTGAAACCCTCAGTATGTTTCCCATGGTCCATAGTCTCTCATGGTTCATCTCCCTCTCTGATTTCTCTCCCTTCATATTTCTCTCCCTTCCCCTATTGTCCTCCATGCTATTGGTTATGTTCCACATATGAGTGAAACCATATGATAATTGTCTTTCTCTGCTTGACTTATTTCACTTAACCTAATCCCCTTCAGTTCCATCCATGTCAATGCAAATGGTGGGTATTCATAATTTCTGATGGCTGAATAATATTCCATTGTATATATGTACCACATCTTCTTTACACATTCATCTGTCGAAGGGCATCTCGGCTCCTTCCACAGTTTGGCTATTGTGGACATTGCTGCTATGAACATTGGGGTGCATGGCCCCTTCTTTTCACTACATATGTATCTTTGGGGTAAATACCTAGTAGTGCAATTACTTAATGTACTTTTGGATTCAATTTGCTAGTATTGAGTAATTTTGCACCCATTTTCATTTGAGATATTAACCTGTGGTTCTCTTCTCTCATGGAGTCTTTTTCTGGTTTTGGTATCAGAGTAATGCTGGGCTCATAAAATGAATTTGAGTTTTCTTTCCTTTTCTGTTTTTTGGAAGTTTAAGAAGAATATGTATTAACTCTTCTTTAAATGTTTGGTAGCATTGGCCTGTGAAGCCATCTGGCTCTGGACATTTGTTTGTTGGGAGTTTTTTGGTTACTGATTCAGTTTCTTTGGTGTTTGTCAGTCTGTTCAAGTTTTTTATTTCTTCCTATTTCACTTTTGGTAGTTTATATGTGTCTAAGAATTTGTCCATTTCTTCCTGGTTGTCCACTTAGTTTTTCATAATATTGTCTTATAACTGTTTATATTTCTGTGTTGTTGGTTATTTCTCCTCTCTAGTTTGTGAATTTATTTATTTGGATGCTTCCTCTTTTCTTTTTGATAAATCTGGCTAGAGGTTTATCAAAAAATTTTTATGATTTTTTTCAAAGAAACCACCTCCTGGTTTTATTTATTTGTTCTATTGTTTTGTGTTGTTTTAGTTTCTATACCATTTATTTCTCCTTTAATCTATATTATTTCTTTTCTTCTTCTGGCTTTTGCTTTCATTTTCTATTCTTTTCCTAGCTGCTTTAGGTGTAAGATTAGGTTGTGTATTTGAGATTTCTCTTGCTTCTTGAGATAGGCCTGTATTGTATATAATTCCCTCTTAGAACAGATTTTGTTGCATCTGAAAGGTTTTGAACCATTGTGTTTTCATTTTCAATTGTTTCCATGTATTTTTTATTCCATCTTTGATTTTCTGGTTGAACCATTCATTGTTAAGTAGCATGCTGTTTAGCCTCCATCTATTTGTGGTCTTTCCAAACTTTTTCATGTGGTTGACTTCCAGTTTCATAGTGTTGTCATCAGAAAAGTTGCATAGTATGATTTCAATCTTTTTGTGTTAGTTGAGGCCTGATTTGTGTCATTCTGGGAATGACAATTCTGATCTACTCTGGAGAATTTTTATGCATACTAGAAAAGAATGTATATTCTCCTGTTTTAGGATGGAATGTTCTGAATACATATGTTAAGCCCATCTGGTTCAGTGTGTCATTCAAAGATATCATTTCCCTGTTTATGTTCTATTTAGATGATCTGTCCATTGATGTAAGTGGGCTATTGAAGTTCCCTACTATTATTGTGTTATTATCCATTTGTTCCTTTAGGTTTATTATTAATTGTTTTATATATTTGGGTGCTCCCATGTTAAGTGCATAAATATGTAAAATTGCTAGATCTTCTTGTTAGTTGTCTCCTTTAATATGATATACTGCCCTTCTTCAGCTCTTGTTACAGATTTATTTTAAAAATGAGTTTTATTGATGCAAGTATTAATACCCTGGCTTTCTTTCGACATCCATTGACATGGTAAACGTTTCTCCACACCCTCACTTTCAAAGTGCAGGTATCTTTAGGTCTAAAAAGAGTCCCTTGTGGGCAGTATATAAATGGGTTTTGCTTTTTCATCACTTTGACACCCTATGTCTTTTGATTGGAGCATTTAGTATATTTACATTCAAAGTAACTTTTGATAAATATGTATTTAGTCTCATTTTATTATTTATGTTCTCATTGTGTCTGGAGATTTTCTCTGATCCTCTCTTATCTTTGTCACTTTTGATTTCTCCTTTGCACTCAAGGAGTCCCCTCTAATATTCCTTGAAAGGCTGGTTTAATGGTCATGAACTCCGTTCATTTTTCCGTGTCTGGAAAACTCTTTATCTTTTCTTCTATTCTGAATTACAGTTTTCCTGGATAAAGTAATCATAGCTGCAGACTTTTTTTTTCCATTCAGCAGTTTGAATATATCATGCTGCTCTCTTCTGGCTTGCCAAGTTTCTGTTGAAAAATCTCCAGCTACCTTATGGGTTTTCCCTTGTAAGTTAAGGACTTCTTTTTCTTGCTGCTTTTATAATTTTTCCTTTGTCACTATATTTTGAAAATTTAATTACAATATGCCCTGGTGTTGGTCTGCTTTTGTTGATTTTGATGAGAGTTTTCTGTGCCTCCTGGATCTGGATGTCTGCTTCATTCTCTATATTAGGGAAGTTTTCTGCTAGTATTTCTTTAAATAAAATTTCTGCCCCTTTCTGTCTCTCTTCTTTTGGGACTCCTATAATATAAATGTTCTTACATTTGATGGAGTCACTGAGTTCCCTAAGTCTATTCTAATGTTCCCATATTCTTCTGTCTTCAGTTCAGCTTCATTATTTTCCATTATTTTGTGTTATGTCACTAATTCAGTTACCTACTTCTTCCATCCTGCTCTTCATTGCATCAAGACTGTTTCCAATCTCATTTATTGTACTCTTTATTTCTGATTGATTCTTCTTTAACACTTTTATTTCTCTATAAGGGTCTCTCTGATGTCTTCTATTCTTTCCCAAGCCCATTGTGTATCCTTATGATTGCTGCTTTCAATTCTCCATCAGGCATGCTAATTATATCTGTTTTGATTAGATCTCTGAATGTGGCCTTATCTTGTCATTTCATTTTGGATAAATTCTTCTGTCTTTGCATTTTGTCTAAGACTCTGCCTTCTTCTCTGTGTTAGAAAAGCCAGTTATGTCTCCTGCTTTTCAAAGTAATGGCTTTATGAAAATGAAGTGATGTAGTGCCCAGGGCCTGGTGCTTTAAAGAGTGCCTCCAGGGTGTGCTGCATGCACTCTGTTATTGCTATTGTTTTGTGGCTGTTCTATCCTTCATGCCAGTCATCTTCAGAGGCTTTCCTTGACTACTGTGGGCAATGTTTAGTCCCCAGGCTGAATGTGGCAATTTTTTTTTATGATTTTTTATTATATTATGTTAGTCACCATACAGTACATCCCCGGTTTCCGATGTAAGGCTCGATGATTCATTAGTTGTGTATAACACCCAGTGCACCATGCAATACGTGCCCTCCTTACTACCCATCACCGGTCTATCTGAATGTGGCAATTTTTAACTAGGTATCTTCTGGTCTGTTTGTGAAATGAGACCTGACACCACCTCCACTGAAACTGAGGCCCTGCAAAACTCTGGTTCAGAGACATGGATTGGGCAGGGATTTGTGCTTGTCTTCTGGGGGAATGGCTTGTCATTCTGGGAATAAGGCAATCTTGACTGAGAAGGACTGTCCCCCCATGGCACAGGGTTGGTGGGACTTGCTGTAAGCAAGTTAGGCAGGCAGTGTAGGCGCTGAGCTCCTTCCCTCATGTGGCTCTGTGTGTATGCTGAGGGGCAGGGGAGGAAAATGATGACCACCAGCTTCTTTGTTCCTGGAAAGGCATCTCTGTGAATGCTGCCTCTCAAGGAAGTGCTTTTAGAATAGTGAATAATCTTCCCTCCTGTGTGCCCCCGGCATTTTTCAGATTACTGTTTATATGCTGTCTGCCTCTGGGGTTTTTTTCTGCCTTCTTTCCAGGAGCAGCATAGTGCTTTCTGGGCTCTATTCCACCCAAGCTTGCAGACCTTTAAAACTCCAGTCTTTAAAGATGGTGTGGACAGTGGCTTGTGCTGGTCTTCTTGGGGAGGGACCAACCACACTGGGAGTGATGCAAGCTTGACTGAGAAAGGAAGTCCCACCAGAGCACAGGGGCACAGGGTTTGGTATAAACAAGTTAGGCATCCAGTGTCAGTGCTGAGTTACTTCCTGCCTGTGGCTATATATTTATGCTGAGAGGTAGGGGAGGAAAATGGCACTGGCTCCTTTGTTCCCCATGAGGCATATCCCTGAACAATCCCTCTCAGGAAAGTGCTCCTAGAATAGTGAATAATCTCCCATGTGTGCCCCAACCATTTCTTAGATTGCTCTTTCCATGCTTTCTGCCCCCAGGGTTTTTTTTTTTTTTTTTTGCCTGCCTTCTTTCTAAGAGCAGTGCAGTGCTCTCCAGTATCTCTCACAGTCAAGCCAGCTGACCTTTAAAACTCCAGGCTTTAAACCCTGCTATTTTCACAAGTCATGAAATTCAGCCCTTCTAGTTTTCCAAGACAATGGCTTTGAGGAAATGCTCTCCTTTTGCATTCCCTTGAGTGCTCTACTCTCTCTCACCCTTCTCTATGACTATGGCTCCTTCCCCTCAACAGTACCCACAATCCATTTCTCCCCTAAACCATGTCCCCAAACTTCCTACCCTCTTTGATGTGGACTCTTTTCTCCCTTTAGTTTTAGAGTTTGTTCTGTCAGTCTTTAGCTTGATTTCTTGGGTATTTAGGATGATTTGATAGGTATCTAGTTGTGTTTATGGGATGAGGTGTGCCTAAGGTCCTGCTACTCTGCTGTCATCTTTCTCTCTTCTATTCATACATTTTAAGTAAGATTTCAAATATTTCTTTTACATGTTATCAAAATTCCATAAAATTATACTTCAAAATTGTGGAAAACATTATGAAACATGTCTAAGACTATTTCCTAGTAACTGCCTACAGAAGCCTAAAAACATTTCTACCAGGAACATTACATACATTATGGATCTAAACTTTGCTATCTTGAAGGAAAAGATTAATGTGATTATTACAAGTATATCACATATAATTTGGATATACTGTTTCAAGAGAAAAGTACACAAAATGTCTCTTGAGATGTCGAACAAAATATGAAGAACATGCGATTTTGATTTCCAACTGTCAACATAAAGAAATGCAAGTGCATGACACCCAATATCTGACATCTAACATCTTACACTATAGCTCATCTATTTCTGTAGCTACAATCTAATCTCATTAAATGAATGTGTGTAGGAAAACAATTCTCAACAATTCAACCGACATTTCTTAACAAAATGTAAGGGACATTCTGTAATAGAACAACTCTTGAAGAGCCTACCAAGTCACTAAAAAGATGCTCCCAATCACAGTAATATATGCAAATATTAGGGGTTTTTTTAAATGTCAGTATTAATTTCAGGTTTTGATTGCTGCACAAATATAAAAATTCTTTGTTAAATATTTTAAGATGGTAAAATACTTCATCCCATTCAAATGACAAATAGAAGTCAATGTGCATATAAAGATTCTATTGTGCACCTTCACTGTCCATATATATGCACAATGATAACAATGGTTCTGTTAATACTAGTTAAATCTGATTCAGAAATTCAGAAGTATGTAAGAAAATGCTTAGGGATTTGATTCAGAGACGGACAGAAGAAACTATTTGTTTAAACAAAAGTGAATTATCTCTCATTTAAGAATCTTTATTTAACCAAAGATATATCCCATTTCTAAAGCTTTTGTGTTTGTACTTCTATTAAAGATTTAATAAGAGGAATAAAATTTCACTAAAGCTCATCTTGTTTAATCTTTCTTCACTTGTGTCTCATTTTTAAATCATAATCATTGTTTTGTACCTGCTAAATATATGGATCATAATGTATTTTGGAGGTTTCCTAAGTGGACTGCAACTTTAAAGTACTTCAGAACTTCAGAACAGCTAGATATGGAGGTTGCAAACCTAAACCCACCCAAGCACACTTGCTGATTGATATTCACTAAATGTATTAGCTGAAATAAGCATAATAAATGAAAGAGAATAAAATAAAAAACAATTTCATACTAAGTGATGGCTTGACTTATAGGAAGTGGCAGCTCTGATGGCCCAAGGCACAGAATTAGTTTTGCCACTTGATAACTTGACTGATTCACTTGAGTGGCCAGAGGAGGACATTTTCTGCCTGATTTCAGTGTAATCAAGTCACCTGCTCAGCAATTGCTAAGGCCAAGTCAATTTCATTCCACTAAGCACTGAGAGTGTGCAGGGAGTGAAAAGAACAGCTTTCTGCATATATGTGCAGAACTATTGAGCGTTAATGATAGTAGCAATTAACTCTTCCTAATGCATTATTGTGCTTTCCTTTCCATGTAATATGTAAAGTGAAAAGGAGTTACCTATCTTACTTCCTCAAGTAACCACCCATTCCAATCAGTGCTAATGGCATTTTTGCTTCCTTTACTAACAGATTTTAAATTTATATTTTAAAAAAATAAAAATAAAATCAGAAAATGTTCAGAGGAAAACATTGTGGCACCATATATCATTCAAAATTAAATCATGTCAATAATGTATTGTACTCTAAGCAGCTATGGTGTGTGTGTGTGTTTGTGTGTGTGTGTGTGTGTGTGTGTTCTGTGGCACTTTAAGTTTCATTTATTCCAAAAGATGACTAAGCTGGCACCATTCCAATATAAAGCAAGACAATACACCAAATCACAAGATTTAAATGATCTTAGAAACAATAAAACAATAATGACCTGTAAATACAAACTTTAACTCATAAATGGTGATCTTTGCAAAATGTATTTCCGTTTATTACCAGTGAATAATAAACATTCCCACTGACCAATAAAATTATAAGTATCATTTAAGGAAACTACCATAGTTTATTTTAATTTCCATGCACTTAGTAAGTGGCACTTAAATAAAATTTCACTGAATGAATATGCATTTGCTTCCACAAGTTGACATTTTTCTTTAACATACTGGAGATTCTCTCTGGAATGTCAAATGAGCATCAAACAAAACTACTAGATTGGAGTATTGGAGAAATATACATTGCTTTCACTCCTTCATTAAAAACAGGTGCATCTAATCGACAGGTGTATGCCCTAAATTTTTCTATCTTGAGGGAAAAGATAGCTCTATAGGTCCAGTGTCCAGGTAAAGTGGATTGAAGAGTGAGGTTCACACAAAAAGGACAAGGGTGAGGAAGATCAAGTCCTACATTGCTAATATTCACACAACGTAAAAGTGGACACTGTTCAACTGGTTTATAATCTACATAGTAGATAAATAGAGGTGACAGAGAGGTAAAAAGGCAGACTGGAAGGAGGACTCTAGACTTGTCTCATCCTTCAAACACAGCTAGATAAATATCAAATCATTTTGAATATTTAATAAATTGATCTGAGTACTGACAGAAAAACATACACAACTAGACAGAGGGAAGAGACCACCTTGTGTAGAGACATGATTTGGAGGAGAAGACAATCATGGGCATTGTAGAGAGGAAGGATCCCTGTTCACAGAGAGAGGTGAGAGAGAGGAGCACACAGGGGATCATACAGGAAAACCACTTCCCCAAAGATATTGACTGGAAAAAACTGAGGGATTGATTTGGATGAGTTTTTGCAACCAGTGTGGCTCAAAGATTGGAGTTTGAGCGGTCCCCAGCATGGCTGGTGTGGAGTTTGGCAGGCACTGCAGTGCTCCTGTGGACAAGGAGGGCAGATAGCCCAGTAGCACACAGTGTGATCTGAGGATCCCCTGAGATGTAAAGGAAGAGACAGTTCCTCCTAGTTGCAGCACATGTGGGAGAGGTGGCATTGCCTCTCAGGGGACAAAAGAGCAGGCAGGAGCCATTGCATTCCCTGCCCCTTAAGCACAGGGGCAGAGATACTTGCTGAGGTTTAGTAACCTGGACTCAGGCTTTTTGCTGCACTTTTCACTAACCTCCGAGCTCCTGCATGTTGGTGCAACTGCCCTTCTGGGAAATCCGCACCAGCCTCAGTGGGGTGAGACAATCCCCCAGAAAACCAGCATGGGTCTGCAATGTGCCAAGTCCCTAAAGTTTGGAGTTTTGAAACTCAACCAGTGTGCTTAAGATAAAACACAGGGGCACTGCACTGCAGAATAGACAGATGGCCCAGACACAAATAGGGTGAAGGCAGGGATCTGATAGACACCTGGGACACATGAGGGGAGATTGTTAGTTATTCTGTGAGGGCTTCCTGTACAGTGGCAGGTGCAAACTCCCCTCTCCAGGGATGAGCAAGAAGGCTGGTGCCATTTCCTTCCACTACCCCTAGCATAAAATAACTTTAGTTAGCAGCACAGCAGCAACAAGAGCATCCTAAACCACTTAAAACAAGACCCGCCCTCTGGCACTCTGCAGGTGCTACTTAACTGGGGCAAATGTGTATGAGAATCAGAGCATCAGGCCACTCCCCCAGAAGGCAAACACAGACCACCTGCACATATCATGTCTACTGACCATAGTGTGTTGCAAATCTTCAGCTTTAGTGGAAATAGCATCAGGTCTTTTATTTTCTTTTTCTTTTTTTTAATATTTTATTTATTTATTTGACACAGAGAGAGAGAGCACAAGCAGGCAAAGCGGCAGGCAGAGGGACAGGGAGAAGCAGGCTCCCCACTGAGCAAGGAACTCGATGTGGGGTTTGAGCCCAGGACCCTGGGATCATGACCTGAGCCGAGGGCAGCCACTTAACTGACTGAACCACACAGGTGCCATAGCATCAGGTCTTTTCTAACAAGCAGACCAGAGGACACCTAGTTAAAGCTTGCCACATTCACCAAGGTCCAAACACTCCCCACTACAGGCAAGAAAAACTCTGCAGAGGACTGACCTGAGGGAAAGAGCAGCCAAAACATAGCAAGAGAGAGCACACAGCATAAGTCAGTAACAATTCCTAAAGCACCAGACCGTGGACAATATATAAACCTTTCCTCATAAAGCCAATGCAGTCAGGAGCAGGAAACATAACAGGTTTTCCTAACACACAGAGGAAACAGACACAGAAGAAATGCCCAGATTGAGGAACTCATCCAAGAAGAAAGAACAAGAAAAGGTGATAGCCAGGAATATAACCAAAACATATATAAGTAACAAGCCTGATGTAGAATTTAAAACAACAATCGTAAGGATACTAGCTGGGCTTGAGCAAATCATAGAAGACACTAGGAACTCCCTTACTTCAGACACAAAAGACCTAAAAACAACTAAGAATGAAATTTAAAAATGCTATAACCAAGATGAGAAACTGACTGGATATAATGACTACAAGAATGGAGGCAGCAGAAGAATTAATAAGTGATATAGTAGATAAAATTATGGAAAAGAATGAAGCTTTAAAAAGACAAAAAGAAAAATATTGGATCACGAATGTAGACTTAGGGAACTGAGTGATTCCATGAAGTGTGATAACACTTGTATCATAGGATCCCAGAAGAAGAGAGGGAAAAAATAAGCAGGAGGTTTATTGGAGGTAATTATAGATGAAAACTTCACTTCCACAGTAAGGGGAAGGAAATAGACATCCAAATCCAGGAGGCAGAGAGAACTCCCATCAAAATCAACAAAAGCAGGCCAACACGAAGACACATCGTAGTGAAATTTACAAAATATAGAGATAAGGAAAAAAATCCTAAAAGCATCAAAAGAAAAGAAGCCCCTACTTACAAAGAAAGACAAATCAGGTTAGCCACAGATCTCTCCACAGAAACATAGCAGGCCAAAAGAAAGTGGCATGGAAGTTTTCCTTCTCTTTATATTTCTTGAAATAGCTTCAGTAGAAGAGGTATAATTTCTTCTTTAAATGTTTGGTAGAATTCCCCTGGGAAACCATCTGGCCCTGCACTCTTGTTTTCTGGGAGTTCTTTGATTCCTGCTTCAAGTTTGTTACTGGTTATTGGTCTATTTAGATTGTCTATTTCTTCCTGTTTCATCTTGGAAGTTTATAGGTTTTCAGGAAGTCATCCATTTCTTCCAGGTTGCTTAATTTGTTGGCATATAGTTGCTGGTAATAATTTCTAATACTTGTTTCTATTTCCTTGGTATTAACCGTAATCTCTTCCCTTTCATTCATGATTTTATTGATTTGGGTCCTTTCCCTTTTCTTTTGGATAAGTCTGGTCAGAGGTTTATTGATCTTATTAATTATTTCAAAGAACAAGCTTCTAGTTTCATTGATCTGTTCTACTGTTTCTCTGGTTTCTATTTCATTGACCTCTGTTCTAATTTTTATTATTTCTCTTCTACTTGGTTTAGGTTTTATTTGCTGTTCTTTCTCCACCTCCTTTAGGTGTAAGGTTAGCTTGTGTATTTGGGATTTTTCTATTTTTTTTTATAGAGGTTTGGATGACTATGATTTTCCCCCTTAGGACTGCCTTTGCAGTATCTCATAGGTTTTGGACTGATGTGTTTTCATTCTTATTAGTTTCCATGAATTGTTTAAGTTCTTTAATTTCCTGGTTGACCCAATCATTCTTTTAGTAGGGTGCTCTTTAGCTTCCAAGTTTTTAAATTTCTTCTCATTTTTTTTTTCTTATGATTGAGTTCCAGTTTCAAAGTGTTGTGGTCTGATAACATGTGGGGAATAATCTCAATCTTTTGGTATCGGCTGAGACCTGATTTGTGACCCAGTATGTGGTCTATCTTGGAGAAAGTTCCATGTGTACTCAAGAAGAATGAGTGTTCTGTTGTTTTAGGGTAGAATGTTCTGTATATATCTATGAAGTCCATCTGGTCCAATGTGTCATTCAAAGCTCTTGTTTCTTTGTTGGTCTTCTGCTTAGATGATCTGTCCATTGCTGAGAGTGGAGTGTTGGGTCTCCTACTATTAATGTATTATTATCAGTATGATTATTTATTTTGGTTAATACTTAGTTTATGGAGTTGCCAGGTCCCATGTTAGGGGGCATGGATATTTATAATTGTTAGATTTTCTTCATGGATAGACACTTTAAGTATGATATAGTGTCCCTCTACACCTCTTACTACAGTCATTGATTTAAAATCTAATTTGTCTGATATGAGAATTGTTATCCCAGCTTTTTTTGAGATCTGTTGGCATGAGAACTTTCATGGTAACCCCTCACTTTCAATCTGGAGGTGTCTTTAGGTTCAAAATGAGTCTCTTGTAGACAGCGTATGGATGGGTCCTGTCTTTGTATCTAATCTGCCACCTCGTGCCATTTCATGGGAGCATTTAGGCTGTTCACATTGAGAGTAATACTGAAAGATACGCATTTAATGCCATCATACTGCCTGTAAAATCCCTGTTTCTATGAATTGTCTCTGTAAATTTCTGGTCTGTATTACTCTTGGGATCTTTCTTCTTTCACGGAATCCCCCTTAATATTTCTTGCAGGACTGGTTTGGTGGTCACATATTCTTTCAGTTTCTGCCAGTCCTGGAAGCTCTTTGTCTCTCCATCCATTCTGAATGACAGTCTTGTGGGATAAAGTATCTTGGCAACATGTTCTTCTCATTTATTACCCTAAATATGTCTCTGTGGATAGGTCTGAATGGATAAAGAAGATGTGGGTCACCTCTTACACTGTAGGTGGGAAAGCAAGCTGGTACAGCAACTCTGAAAAATAGTATGGAGGTTCCTCAAAAAGTTAAAAATAGAGCTACCCTAGAGCCAGCAATTTGCACTATAGGGTATTTACCCCAAAGATACAGATGTAGTGAAAAGAAGGGGCACATGCGCTCCAATGTTCATAGCAGCAATGTCCACAATAGCCAAACTGTGGAAGGAGCCCAGCTGCCCTTCAACAGATGAATGGGTAAAGATGTGGTTCATATATACAATGGAATATTACTCAGCCATCAGAAAGGATGAATACCCACCATTTGCATTGACATGGATTGAACTGGAGGGGATTATGCTAAGTCAAATGAGTCCAGCAGAGAAATACAATTTTCATATGGTTTCACTTACATGTGGAACATAAGGAACAGCATGGAGGACATTAGGAGAAGGAAGGGAAAAATGAAGTAGGGGAAATCAGAGGGGGAGATGAACCATGAGAGACTCTGGACTACAGGAAACAAACTGAGGGTTTTAGAGGGGAGGGGTGGGGGGATGGGTTAGTCCAGTGATACGTATTAAGGAGGGCACATATTGCATGGAGCACTGGGTATTATATGCAAACAATGAATTATGGAACACTACATCAAAAACTAATGAAGTACTATATGGTGACTAACATAACATAACATAAAAGAAGAAAAAAAAGATGTGGTTCATATACATGATGTAATATTACTCAGCAATCAGAAAGGATGAATACCCACCATTTGCATCAACATGGATGGAACTGGAGAGGATTATGCTAAGTGAAGTAAGTCAAGCAGAGAAAGACAATTATCATATGGTTTCACTCATATGTGGAATATAAACAATAGCATGGAGGACCATAGGGGAAGGGAGGGAAAGCTAAATAGGAAGAAATCAGAGAGGGAGACAAACCATGAGAGACTCTGAACTCCAGGAAGCAAATTAAGGGTTATAGAAGGGAGGGGGTGGGGGATAGGGTAACCGGGTGATGGGTATTAAGGAGGACACATGTGTTGATGAGCACTGTGTGTTATATGCAACTAATGAATCATTGAACACTGCATCAGAAACTAATGATGTCCTATATGCTGGTTAATTGAACATAATAATAAAAAAAAGAAAATGGCATAAAAAATGAAAAAAAAATAAAAGAAAGTGGCATGATATATTCAAAATGTTGAATGGGAAAAATATGCAGCCAAGAATACGTATCTAACAAGGTTGCTATTCAGAATAGAAGACAAGACAAAGAGTTTTCAAAACAAACAAAAACTGAAGGATTCATGACCCCTGAACCAGCTCTCCTAGAAATACTAAAGGGGATGCATTGAGTGAAAGAGAAAGACCAAAGGCAACAAAGAAGAGAAGGGAGCAGACAAAATTTCCAGAAGCAGCTACTTAACAAGTAATGCAATTGCACTAAATTCGTATCTATCAATAATCACTCTGAATGTAAATGGACTAAATGTTCCAATCAAAAGACATAGGGTGTTAGAATGGATAAAAAAGAAAAATAAGACTCATCCATATGCTTCCTACAAAAGACTCATTTTAAATCTAAAGATGCCAGCAGATTGAAAGTGAGATATGGAAAAACATTTGCTATGCTAATGGAAATCACAAGAAACTGAGACTAAGCATACTTATATCAGACAAAGTAGGTTTAAAACACAGACTGTAACAACAGATGGAGAAGGCCATTATATCACAACAAAGGGATATATCCAACAAGAAGAACTAACAATTTTAAATATTTATACCTCCAACTTGGGACCACACAAATATACAAAATAATTAACAAAAAGTATAGAGAAAATCATTGATAATAATATAATAATATTAGGGGACATTGAAACCCCACTTATGACAATGGATAGATGGTCTAAGCACAAAATCAACAAAGAAACAATGGCTTTTAATGACACACTGAAACATGGACTTAACAGGTATATACAGAACATTTCATCCCAAAGCAGCAAAATTCACATTCTTTTCGAGTGCACATGAGACATTCTCCAAACAGATCACATAGTGGGTCACAACTCAGGCCTCAACATGATCAAAAAGATTGAGATCATACCATGCATATATTCAGATCACACTGTGAAACTTGAAGTCAAGAGGAAGAAAATTTGGAAAGGCCACAAAAAAAAAAAGCAGGTTAAAGAATATCCTAGTAAAAAAGGATGGGTCAACAAGGAAATTAAAGAAGAAATTATAAAAAAAAAAAAACTACAGGGAAACAAATGAAAATGAAAACAGGAAGTTCAAAATATTTGGGTTGCAGCAAAAGTGATCATAAGAGGGAAGTATATAGCAATACAGGCCTACCTTGAGAAGCAAGAAGGGTTTCAAATACACAACCTAACCTTATATAAAGCAGCTAGAAAAATAAATATAAATGAAACTTAAAGCCTGCAGAAGAAAGGAAATAATAAAGATAAGAGCAGAAATAAATGATATAGAAACAAACAAACAAACAAAAAACAACAACGGTAGAACAGATCAGTGAAATCAGGAGCTGGTTCATTGAAAGAATTAATAAAATTGATAAATCCCTAGCCAGACTTATGAAAAAGAAAAGTGAAAGGACAGAAATAATTAAAATCATGAATAAAAGAGGAGAGATCACAACCAACACCACAGAAATAAAAACTTAAATTAATTAGAAAATTAAAAGAGAAAATTATGAAAAATTATATGACAAAAAAACTGGGCAGTCTGAAAGAAATGGCTAAATTACTAGAAACATACAAACTACCAAAACTAAAATAGGAAGAAATAGAAAATTCGAACAGACCATAACAGACAAGAAAGTGAATCACTAATCAAAAATCTTCCAACAACAACAACAACAAAAAAGTCCAGGACCAGATGTCTTGGACATCTGACCAAAAGTCAACCTTTCACTATTTGCAGATGACATGATACTCTGTGTAGAAAACCTGACCAGATGTCTTCCCAGGGGAATTCCACCAGATATTTGAAGACATTTAAAGAAGAGTTAATACTTATTCTTTTCAAACTGTTGCCCCCAAAAAATAGAAATGGAAAGAAAACTTACAAATTCATTATATGAGACCAGCATTACCTTCATGCCAGAAGCAGATAACACCACCACTAAAAAAGAGAATTAAAGGACAATATTCCTCATGAACATGGATGCAAAAATTCTCAACAAAATACTAGCAAATTGAATCCAAAAGTACATTAAAAGAATCATTCCTTTCAATCAAGTGGGATTTATTCCTGGTTTTCAAGTGTGGTTCAATATTCAGAAATGAATCAACATAATACACCACATTAATAAAATAAAGGATAAGAACCATATGATACTCTCAATATGTGCACAAAAAGCATTTGACAAACTACAGCATCCATTCTTGATAAAGACCCTCAACAAAGTAGGGATAGAGGGAAAATACCTCAACATCATAAAGGCCATATATCAAAGACCCATAGCTAATATAATCATCAATGGGGAAAAACTGAGAGCTTTCCCTCTACAGTCAGGAACAAGAGAGAGATGGCCATTCTCACCATTGTTATGTAACATAGTATGGGAAGTCCTAGTCTCAGAAATGAGACAACAAAAAGAAATAAAAGGCAGTCAAATTGGCTAAAAGTCAACCTTTCACTTTTCACAGATGACATGATACTCTGCGTAGGAAACCTGAAAGACTCCACCAAAAAATTTCTAGAACTAATGCACAAATTTAGTGATGTTGCAGGAGAAAAAAAATCAGTGTACAGAAATCTGTTGCATTTCTATAGAGCAATAATAAGCAGCAGAAAGAGAAATCGAGAATTGATTGCATTTAAACCGGGGATGTACTGTATGGTGACTAACATAATATAATAAAAAACATTAAAAAAAATCGATTGCATTTACAACTGCACCAAATACCATAAGATAACGAGGAATGAACCTAACCGAAGAGGTAATAGATTTGTACTCTGAAAACTATAGAAAACTGATGAAAGAAATTGAAGATGACACAAAGAAGTGGAAAAACATTCCATGCTCATGGATTGGATGAATAAATATTGTTAAAATGTCTATACTATATTGGGGCACTTGGATGGCTCAGTCGGTTAAGTGCCTGACTCTTAATTTTGCCTCAGGTCATGATCTTGGGGTCAGGAGATTGAGCTGCACATAAGGCTCTGTGCTTAACATGGAGTCTGCTTCAGATTCTCTCTAATTCTCCCCCTTGTTCTCTCTCTTTCTCTCTCTTTCTCAAACAAATAAATAAATATTTTTAAAAATTTGTATACTACCCAAAGAAATCTACACATTTAATGCAATCCCAATCAAAATACCACCAGCACTTTTTCACAAAGGTAGAACAAACAATCCTAAAATTTGTACATAACCACAAAAAAGACCCTGAATAGCCAGAACAATTATGAAAAAGAAAAGCAAAGCTGGAGACATCACAATTCCAAACTTCAAGTTATATTACAAAGCTGTTGTGATTAAGACAGATGGTATTGGCAGAGAAACAAACACATAAATCCATGGAACAGAATAGAAAACTCAGAAATAGATCCACAACTATATGGTCAACTAATCTTTGACAAAGCAGGAAAGAATATCCAGTGGAAAAAGACCGTCTCTTCAACAAATGTTGGGAATTCTGGACTGCAACATGCAAAAAGAAGAAACTGTACTTATACAATACACAAAAATAAATTCAAAATGGATGAAAGAAGTAAATGTGAGATAGGAAGCCATCAAAATCCTAGAGAACACATGCAGCAACCTGTTTGACATCTGCCATAGCAACTTTTCACTATATACATCTCTGGAGGCAAGATAAACAGAAGCAAAAATTAGCTGTTGGGACTTTAACAAGATAAAATTTTCTGCACAGCAAAAGAAACAATCAACAAAACTAAAAGGCAACCTTTGGAATAGGAATAGATATTTGTAAATTACATATCTGATAAAGAGTATCAAAAATATATAAAAACTTAACACCCAAAAAACAAATAATCCAGTTAAAAAGTGGGCAGAAGACAGGGGGCCTGGGTGATTCAGTCAGTTGAGTGTCTGACTCTTGATTTCAGCTCAGGTCATGATCTCAGGGCTGTGGGACTCAGCCCAACATCAGGCTCCATGCTCAGTGGGAAGTCTATTTGGCATTCTCTCTCTCCTTTTCCCTCTGTCCCTCCCCACCTCTGAATAATAATAAATAAATAAATCTTTTAAAAAAGAAATGGGCAGAAGATAGGAATAGACATTTTTCCATAGAAGACATCCGTATGGTCAACAGACACATGAAGAGATGCTCAAAATAATTCATCATCAGGGAAATACAAATCAGAACAAGGCAATATTGACTCACACATGTCAGCATGGCTAAAATTAACTACAGAGGAAAAAAAATAATTGCTGGAAAGGATGGAGAGAAAGGGAAGCCCTCTTGTACTATTGGTGGGAATGCAAACTGGTGCAGCCACTCTGGAAAACAGTATGGATGTTCTTCAAAAAGTTAAAAATAGAACTACCCTATGATCTAGCAATTGCACTATTGGGTATTTACATAAAAGATACAAAAATACTGATTTAAAGGGATACATGCAACCTGATGTCTGTAGCATCATTATCGACAATAGTCAAATTATGGAGAGAGCCCAAATATCCATAGATTGGTGAATGGATAAGGAAGCTGCAGCATATACTATATATATAGTATATGTGTATGTGATATATATTACTCAGCCATAAAAAATAATGTGACCTTGCCAAATGCAATGACACGAAATGGAGGTAGAGTTTACTATGCTAAGTGAAATAATTCAGTAAGAGAAAGACAAATATCATGTGATTTCATTTATAAGTGGAATTTAAGAAATGAAACAGATGAACATGGGGGGGTAGAGAAGAAAACCATAAAACAGACTCTTAACTATAGAGAACAAACTGAGGGTTGCTGGAGGGGAGGTAGGCAGGTGGATGGGTTAAATGTGTGATGGGTATTAAAGAGGGCACTCGTGATGAGCACTGGTTGTTGTATGTAAGTGATAAATCACTAAATTCTACTCCTGAAACTAATATTATATTATATTTTTAACTAACTGGAATTAAAATAAAAGCTTGTAAAAAAAAAAAAAGAGAGAGAGAGGGGCGCCTGGGTGGCGCAGTCGTTAAGCGTCTGCCTTCAGCTCAGGGCGTGATCCCGGCTTTCTGGGATTGAGCGCCGCATCAGGCTCCTCTGCTGGAAGACTGCTTCTCCCTCTCCCACTCCCCCTGCTTGTGCTTTCTCTCTCACTGGCTGTCTCTCTCTCTGTCAAGTAAATAAATAAAAAATCTTTAAAAAAAGAAAGAGAAAAAAAGTAAAGGGTAGATAAGTAGATATTGCAAAGAATAGCTCAGAGGCATATTCCCCCATCATTCACAGTATGAATGGGAGATGGTAAAGAGGTTTCAGATGCAAGATGATCAGTTCACCAAGCCAGACACGGAACATTGACTGTCTTAGGTGTATACACCTACTGGCGGAATTCTGGAAAAAAGTGCATTTGAAAGGCATAGGAAATCAATCTGCATATGATTTATTCCCACATTAATTGAGCCATTCGAGGGAAAAAAACACCTAAAAAATAATTGAAAAATAGCACATACTATTAAACTCCACCTAAAGTACTACTATTTTAGCCCATGTTTTATTTCATATTCTGTGATGTGATTCATCCTTCTTTCCCTAGGAATTAAGTACATAATCTAACAAACCATCTATATTAGTAAAATGAAATGTTGATCTTACCTAATGTAATTAGACAGTGTAGAAATACTCTTTCAATATGTTAAGACTTATAAAAGATTATATCTTTCATTTATTAAGGTTATTCTGTCCTTTTAGGGTTCACTTTTCAATCTGCCCATACTTCTCAGTTACAAAAAATGTTATGCAATATGATCTGCTTTTAATAAAATTTATTTTTCCTAATAAGTGTCTCATTACTAATTTAAATCATAGATGTACAAAATAACAGAAACATTATGAATCTAACTTATTAGAGTAGACTGAGAGTTGAAAGAAAATATTGATATTTACCAAAAAAATGCCTCTAAATTTTTTAAAAATTTAAATCACATAAAATCTTTGCCCTTAGTTATGTTTTTAAGACTGGAGGGATTATATTAAATTCTAAATTATCTCTGTTGAGTGGAAGGGTTATTGAAATGCCAAGATAAATCTGATACCTTATTCTTGCTCCAGGGAATTTGGTTTCTTTTTCTTTTTACATGGCAGGTAAACAAGCAGAAAAAGAAACAAACAAAAAAACCCAGACAAATAAGAGTGAAGCTAGAGTGACAGAGTGTCCTACATCTTTATATCACTGTCTCTGCAAAAAAAAAAAA
>NW_024423319.1:55094663-55101195 GCF_017311325.1 Ursus maritimus
AAAAAAAAAAAATTTCAAAGTGAAATAATGAGGCAAGTATTAGCTGGACATGAGGACTTTATTCTAACATATAAATACTTCCAGAAGAAGAGTTAAGATGGCAGAATAATAGGAGGTCCTCATTTTTGTCTTGTCCCTCCAACACAGATAAATATCAAATTGTTCTGAACACCCAGGAAATTGATCTGAAGACTGAGAGAAAAAACTGCACAACTAAAGGTAGAAAAAAGGCCACATCCTGGAAGCATAAATGGACTTTAGGAAGCCGGACAGCATCTTCACTACAGGCTTGAAATGCATAAACAATAATAGGAGGTCCTCATTTTTGTCTTGTCCCTCCAACACAGATAAATATCAAATTGTTCTGAACACCCAGGAAATTGATCTGAAGACTGAGAGAAAAAACTGCACAACTAAAGGTAGAAAAAAGGCCACATCCTGGAAGCATAAATGGACTTTAGGAAGCCGGACAGCATCTTCACTACAGGCTTGAAATGCATAAACCAAGCCCCTCCCCTCTGTGATCTGCATGAGCTTTTATTACAAGGTCAAGTGTGCCAGAGAGCCAGAGCAGCAGTAGGCTACTTGCCAAGAAGACCAGAACAAACATCCCACATGCACCAGGTGTACTGATAAGAGAGTGGTACAAAGCTCTAGGGGAAATAGGACCAGACCCAGGCTTTTCTAACACAAAAAGACAGAGACCTAGGCAAAATGCCAAGATGGAAGAATTCATCCCAAAAGAAAGAACAAGAGGTTACAGCCAGGAAGCTAATAAAAAACAGATATAAATAATATGCCTGAACGAGATGTTAAAACAACAACCATTAAGGATACTAGCTGGACTTGAGAAAAGCACAGAAGACACCAGGGAGTCTCTTACCACTGAGATAAAACACTTAAAATCTAGTCATGCTGAAACAAAAACCCCTACTGCCAAGATGCAAAACTGACTGGTTGTAGTGAACACATAGATGGAAGAAGCACAGGAATGAATAAGTGATACTGAAACTAAAATTATGGAAATAATGATGCTGAAAAGAATAAGGAAAGAAAAATATTGGATCATGAATGTAGACTTAGGGAACTGAGCATTTCCATAAAGTGTAATAACATTCATATCATAGGAGTCCCAGAAGAAGAAAAGAGGGGAAAGGGGGCAGAAGGTTTATTTGAACAAATTATAACTGAAAACTTCCCTAATGTGGGGAAGGAAACAGACATCCAAATCCAGGATGCACAGAGAACGCCCATCAAAATGAATAGAAGCCGGACAGCACCAAAACATATTGTACTAAAATTTGCAAAATACAGAGGATAGAAAAGAAGAATAATAAAAGCAGCAGGGGAAAAGAAATTCCTAACCTAAAAGGGTAGACAAATAAGGTTGCCAGCAGAGCTATCGCCAGAAACAAGGCAGGCCAGAAGGGACTGGCATGATATATACAACATGCTGAATGGGAAAAGAATATGCAAGCAAGGATACTTTAATCAGCAAGGCTGTTATTCAGAATAGAGGGAAACATAAATAGTTTCCCAAACAAACAAAAATTAAAGGAATTGATGACCACTAAACAATCCCTGCAAGAAATATAAAAGGGGACTCTTTGAGTGAGAAGGAAAGACCAAAAGCATCAAAGATTAGAAAGGAACAGACAAAATTTCCAGAAACACTGACTTTACAGGTAACACAATGACACTAAAATCATATCTATCAAAAATCACTCTGAATGTAAATGGACTAAATGCTCCAATCAAAAGACAGGGTAACAGAATGGGGGAAAAAATCCATTTGATGCCTATGAGACTAATTTTATACCTAGGGACACCTCTGTATTGAAAGTGAGGGGATGGAGAACCATCTATCAAGCAAATGGATGTCAAAAGAAATCCAGGGTAGCCATACTTATATCAGACAAACTAGATTTTGAAACAAAGAATGTAACAAGTGATGAAGAATGGCATTACATCATAATAAAGGGGTCTACCCAACAAGAAGATCTAATAATTGAAAGTATTTATTCCCCTAACTTGGGAGAGTCCAAATACATAAATCAATTAATAACACCCATAAAGAAACTCATTGATAATAATAAAATAATAGTAGGGGACTTTAACACCCCACTTACAGCAATGGGCAAATTATCTAAGCAGAAAATTAACAAGAAGGCAAAGTCTTTGAATGACACACTAGACCAGAAGAACTTATCAGATACATTCAGAACATTTCATCCTAAAGCAGCAGTATACACATTCTTTTTCACTGCACATGGAATATTCTCCAGAATATATCACATACTGAGTCACAAAACAGCCCCCTCAACAAGTACAAAACGATTGAAATCGTACCAACCATATTTTCAGACCACAACATTATGAAACTTGAAGTCAATCACAAGAAAAGATCTGGAAAGACCTCAAATGCATGGAGTATAAAGAACATCCTACTAAAGAATGAATGGGTTAACAAGGAAACTAAAAAAGAAATAAAAAATACATGGAAACAAATGAAAATGAAAATATGACCGTCCAGAAAATTTGAGATACAGCAAAAGCAATCATAAGAGTGAGGTATATAGCAATACAGGCCTACCTCAAGAAGCATGGAAACTCTCAAATACATAAACTAAAATTTTACCTAAAGGAGCTAGAAAAGGAAGAGCAAATATAACCTAAGGCCAGAAGAAGATGAGAAATAATAAAGATTAGAGCAGAAATAAATGGTATAGAAACAAAAAATACAGTAGGACAGATCAATGAAACTAAGAGCTGATTCTTTGAAAGAATTAATAAAATTGATAATCTCCTAGGCATACTTATGAAAAAGAAAAGAGAAAGGACTCAAATAATTAAAATCACAAATGGAGAGGAAAGATCACAACCAACACGACAGAATAAAAACAAATGAGAAAATTATTAAAAGTTATGTGACAACAAATTGGACAACCTGGAAGAAATGGATAAATTCCTAGAAACATACAAACTACCAAAACTGAAACAGGAAGAATTAGAAAATTTGAACAGATCATAACCAGCAAAGAAATTGAATCATGAACCAAAAATCTCCCAACAAACAAAAGATCAGGGCCAGATGGCTTCCCAGGGGTATTCTATCAGAAATTTAAAGAAGAGTTAATACTTATTTTTTCCACACTGTTTCAAAAAATTGAAATGGAAGGAAAACTTCCAAACTCATTCTACATGGCCAGCATTACCTTGATTCCAAAACTAGTCAGAGACCCCACTAAAAAGGAAAATTAAAGGCTAATATCTCAGATGAAGAAAGATGCAAAAATTCTTAACAAGATAGTAGCAAATCAAATCCAATAGTACATTAAAAGAATCATTCACTATCATCAAGTGGGATATATTCCTGGGCTGCAAAGGTGGTTCAATATTCAAAAATCAATCAAAATGATACACCACGTTTATAAATGAAAGAATAAGAATCATATAATCCTCTCAATAGATGCAGAGAAATTATTTGACAAAGTACAACACGTATTCTTGTTAAAAACCCTCAACAATGTATCTTTAGAGGGAACATGGGAACATAGCTCAACATCATAAAGGCATTTGTGGCAGTCCCACAGCTAATATCATCCTCAACTGGGAAAAACTGAGAGCTTTTCCTCTAAGATCATGAAGAAGATAGTGATGTCCATTCTTCATTGTTTTTTTAACATAGTACTGGAAGTCCTAGCCTCAGCAACAGACAAAAAAAGAAAGAAAGAAAGAAAGAAAGAAAGAAAGAAAGAAAGAAAGAAAGAAAGAAAGAAAGAAAGAAAGAAGAAAGAAAGAAAGAGCAGCCAAAATTGGCTAGAAGAAGTCAAACTTTTGCTACATACAGATGAATGGTGCTCTGTGTAGAAAACCTAAAAGACTCCACAAAAAAATGTCTAGAACTGGTACATGAACTAAGCAAAATCACAGGAAATCAATATATAAAATCAATATATAGAAATTGTTGTATTTCTATACAGCAATAATGAAGCAGCAGAAAGAGAAATTAAAGAATTGATTCCATTTACATCTGCATCAAAAAAATATAAGATACTGAAGAAGTAACCTAACCAAAGAGGAAAAAGATCTGTACTCTCAAAACCATAGAACAATGATGAAAGAAATTGAAGATGACACAAAGAAATGGAAAAACATTCCATGCTCATGGATTGGAAGAACAAATATTGTTAAAATATCTTCACGGCAGAAAGCAATCTACACATTTAATGCAATCCCTATTAAAATACCACCAGCATTTTTCACAGAGCTAGAACAAACAATCCTAAAATTTGTATGGAACCAAAATAGGCCCTGAAGAGCCAAAGTATTCTTCAAAAAGAAAAGCAAAGTCAGAAGCATCATGATTCCAGATTTCAAGCTATATTACAAAGCTGTAGTCATCAAGACAGTATGGTACTGGCACAAAAACAGACATGTAGATTAATGAAACAGTAGAAAGCCCAGAAGTGGACCCACAACTACATGGTCAACTAATATTCGACAAAGCAGGAAAGAATAGACAATGGAAAAAAGACAATCTCAACAAATGGTGTTGGGAAAACTGGACAGCAACATGCAAAAGAATGAAACTGGACCACTTTCTTACACCATACACAAAAATAAACTCAAAATGAACGAAAGACCTAAACATGAGACAGGAAACCATCAAAATCCTGGAGAAGAACACAGGCAGCAACCTCTTTGACCTGAGCCACAGAAATTTCTTACTAGACATGTCTCCAAAGACATGGGAAAGAAAAGCAAAAATGAACTATTGTACTTCATCAAGATAAAATCTTCTGCACAGTGAAGGAAATAACCAACAAAACTAAATGGCAACATTGGAATGGGAGAAGATATTTGCAAGTGAAATATTTGATAAACAGTATTCAAGATATGTAAAGAACTCTTCAAACTCAACACCCAAAAACAAAAACATCCAGTTAAGAAAGGGGCAGAAGACATGAATAGACATTTTTCCAAAGAAGACATCCGGATGGCCAACATACACATAAGAAGATGCTCAACATCACTCAGCATCAGGGAAATCCAAATCAAAACTACAATGAGATAGCACCTCATACCTGTCAAAATGACTAAAATTAACCACCCACTTGTTGGCAAGGATGCAGAGAAAGGAGGACCCCTTTACATTATTGGTGAGAATGCAAACGCTTGCAGCTACTCTGGAAAACAGTATGGAGGTTCCTTAAAAAGTTAAAAATAGAACTACCTTACGACCTAGCAATTGCACTACTAGGTATTTACCCAAAGGTTGTAAAAATACAGATTAGAAAAGGATACATGCACCCAGATTATTATAGTAGCATTATCAACAATAGCCAAGCTATGGCAAGAGCTCAAATGTCCATTGACTGACTGATGAATGAATTAAGAAGATGTCATATATATGTATATAGAGAGCATCATACACACACACACACACACACACACACACACACACACACACACACTGGAATATTACCCAGCCATCAAAAGGAATGAAATCTTGCAGTTTGTGGTGACATACATAGAGCTAGGGTGTATTATGCTAAGTGAAAAATGTCAGAGAAAGACAAATACCATATGATTTCACTCACATGTGGAATTTAAGAAACAAAACAGATGAATATAGGGGAAGGGAAAAATGGAGAAGCAAACAATACAGACTCTTAACTATAGAGAACAAAGTGAGGATTGATGGAGTGGAGGTGGGCAAGGAATGGGCTATATAGGTGATGGCATTTGTTGTGTTGAGCACTGGGTATTATATGTAAGTGATGAATCACTAGATTCTACTCCTGAAATCAATATTACACTATATGTAAACTAATTTGAATTTAAATGAATATTTGAAAATAAAATTAAAAATTAAAAACACTTCCAAATTCTCCAGATATTGATTAATCATCCCCTAATCCTGAAAAAAATAAGTTCTTTTGTTTAAACTCTCTGGGGTTAAGAGTACAAGCTCTGGAATCAGGACTCCTGAACTGAAATCTTATGGCCAACATTTATGGTAAATGGATTCTTGAAAATGTCACATTACCTTCTAAGTCCTATGGCACAAGTCCTTTATCTATAACATTAGGATACTAAGAGTACCTATCTCCATAAAAGGTGTCCATAAGATTTCAGCTCAGGAGTCCTGATTCCAGCGCTTGTACTTTCAACCTGTGTGTGGTTAAAAAAAGACTAAATGAAATAATGTATGTACAGCACATTATCAGGCATACAGAATATTCAGTAAATTTTGTCTATTACTTTTTTCTCCTAAATATAATCACAAATAATTTAGTATTTTTGATATCATCTTTGACTTATTTTTAATAATAATTTTAGACCACAATTGGACTTTTTTTCCCATTTTCCAAACTAAGGTGAATAATTTTTTTAATTCTTAATGTAGTCTGTTTGTTTGTTTATTTACATTATTAGGTTATGTGAACAAATTTTAACCCAGTGAGACCTGGGCTCTTTCTATCAAGGACAAAGAATTAATAAGTGACCAAGGGTTTTTTTTTTTTTT
>NW_024423319.1:55101205-55118308 GCF_017311325.1 Ursus maritimus
TTTTTTTTTTTTTTGAGTCAGGCCTATTTAATCATATATTTTTATATGCATATTTCAATTTAACAAACACATACTCAGAATCTATTAAAGGCAATACATTGTGTTAGATAGAGAAGGGAAGAAGAAGAGGAGGGACTCTGACTATAATGAGAGTATAAACTGTGGTGGTAGGAAAGCAACTATTATTCAGAATAGAGGTAAAAGAAGCACCATCACAGAAGACCAAAACTGCATGGCATGAAGCACACATTCTAATACCATCAAGTAAAAATTACATATTCTCATGCATTTTGCAAATTCAATACAGTAGGGATGAGAACCTGATATGACTTTAGTCAAAAATTTATTTTAAAGCAAGAAAAGTACAATTGTAAGTGAGATTGATTCCTCAATTTCTCCTTCTGATGTTTCATTAATGATGTACAGAAATGGGTTAGTATAAAAAATCTATAAAGAACTTATCAAACTCAACACCCAAAAAATGAGTAATCCAATTAAAAAATGGGCAGAAGCCATGAACATACATTTTTCCAAAGAAGACATCCCTATCACCAACAGACACATGAAATGATGCTCAACATTATTCATTTTTATCAGGGAAATATAAATCAAAACTACAATGAGATATTACCTCACACCTGTCACAATGGCTGAAATAAACAATACAAGAAACAACAGGTGTTGGTGAGATTGTGGAACAAAGGAAACTCTCTTGCACTGTTGGTGGGAATGCAAACTGGTACAGCCACTCTGGAAAACAGTATGGAGATTCCTCAAAAATTTGAAAATAGAAGTACCATACCATCCATCAATCACACTACTGGATATTTACCCAAGGAATAGAAAAAAACTAATTCAAAGGGATACAGGCACCTTGATGTTTATAGCGGCATTATCTACAATAGCCAAATTATGGAAACAGCCCAAGTGTCCATCAACTGATGAATGCATAAAGGAGATGTGGTAGATAGATGATAGATAGATAGAGATAGATAGATAGATAGATAGATAGATAGATAGATGATAGATAGATAGATGATAGATAGATAGATAGATGATAGATGATGGAATATGACTGAGCCATCAAAAAGAATGAAATCTTGCCATTTGCAACAACATTGATGGAGCTAGACAGTATTGAGATAAGCAAAATAAGACAATTCCCACGTGATTCCACTCATATGTGGAATTTAAGAAACAAAACAAATGAAAAAAGGGGAAAAAAGAGAGAGGGAGGCAAGCCAAGAAACAAACAATTAACTACAGAGAACAAACTGATTGTTACCAGAAGGGAAGTGGGTGGGAAAATGGGTTAAATAAGTGATGGAGACTAAGGAATGCACTCATGATGAGCACAGGGTGTTGAATCACTATATTATACTGTATACACTATATTATACAGTATAATATTACACTGTATGTTACCTACTGGGAATTTAAATAACAACTTTAAAAAAATAAAGCAAGAGAGGAATTTTGCTTTGCCCATGATTAGGTTTAACCAAACATTGTAAACATTTTTGCAAT
Source organism: Ursus maritimus (assembly GCF_017311325.1). Classification (NCBI taxonomy): domain Eukaryota; kingdom Metazoa; phylum Chordata; class Mammalia; order Carnivora; family Ursidae; genus Ursus; species Ursus maritimus. The sequence goes on from NW_024423319.1 coordinate 55,102,733, forward strand.
ACATGTCTTTTTCACAGGTAAGCATTTGGTCATGAATATTTCAGTGCCTTGGCTCAAAGACAAAAATCTGAGAGATGATATTCATTGTTGGATGGAATCTTTGTTTAGTCCTAACATTCCTGGGCGTCAACCAGGCATCCCATCAGCATTCATAAACATATGGACTATTACTTCTCTATCACAGTAGTAACCATTAATTTATTGTATTTTTATGTAGTGAAGACCCACATCTTTTTCACAGCCTGTCAGAATAGCAACAAATTATAGCAATCGTAACACTAAAAATTACAACATAAAGCAAATATTTATCTAGTTTGGAGTTTATAATTTTGAGACAAGTAAATCAGTTCTATGCTACATTAAATAAACAAACTCTTGCTATTTTCCAACTAAGGAACAGCTATCCATCCAACAACTTAATTTCCAGATCAGCAGGCATAATTTGGACATTCACCAAAAGATGTGACTCTACTAAATGTGCCAGCAAAAGAGATCAAGACACATGTCGTCATTCTTCATATTTGACAATGATTCTGCTGATTGGGCTATTTTTTATGCATACAAATGTGGTTACAAAAATGGATCTGAAGCCAGTATTGACTCTCACACAGGTTAGGTGATGCATATTTTCTTTACGTCATGGTTATAGCATTTGTTATAAGAATCTTTCACATTTAATATTCTGTTTCTCAGTTTGTGATCTTTCTGGCATTTTATTTCAGATAGTAGACCCAGTGTAGACTGCTAAATGATTTATATCTACTGCCTGCTCCTGATTTTCTTCAAATGTAAAAAGAGATCACCTGAGAGGCATTTAGGACTATCTGAAAACTGGCAGGTAGCAACTATCCAGTCACAGAAAAATGATTAATCAAACACATTCTCTAAAATACCCAGACATTATTTGTGTATAACACCCAGTGCACCATGCAATGTGTACACAAATAATGAATCATGGAACACTACATCAAAAACTAAGGATATACTGTATGGTGACTAACATAACATAATACAAAATTATTATTAAAAAAATACCCAGGCAAAAAAATAAAATAATATTATGTTCAAACATAGATTTTTAAAGATGTATTGAGTTTATAACAGCCAAATATAACATTATTTTATAACTTTTTTAGGTTGAGAAAAATTGGACTTCTTTATGACCATAATTTTGCCATCATTCACTTCCTTAATAAGTTATTTTGCTGATTTTTAAATTTCCTAAGTCAAGTTGTGCTCTGAAAGACCCTTTTTCAGATGGATCAACTGTAATATAGTATCCTTATGCTATGGCTTCATGATTTTAAATTAGGCTTCCCAAATAATAATAATAATAATCATAATAATAAATAATAATAATAATGTAATAGCTGACCATTACTGAATGCTTATTATGCCAGACACAATGCTAAGTTATTTACATGCATAATGTCATTGAACTCTTACAACACACTTATAAGGTCAACACTATTATCTACATTTTACAAATGAGGAAAGTCGGGCACAGAATAGAAAGAGTAATATGCTCAGAGTCACAGAGCTAAAATTATATAACATTCTTGTATGCCTCATATTTAAATGTATTCACCCAGTTCTCAATATAGTAGTTTTCATCTTTTTGCCATTATTAGAGCACTAAACATGGAGCCAGAAAAAAATTGCATTCTCATTTCTATTTTGACTCTACTGCTATTAATTGTGTATTCTTGAGCAAATCATTTAATTTTTGAGGCTTCAGATTCCTCATCAACAAAATGTTAAGATAAACACTCCACTTGGTCTATCTTGAAGAATGTAATGCAGTAATAGTCACCAAAGTTCTTAAAATCTCTAAAGTACTATGAACACTTAAGTAAGTAATCATCATCAACAACAAAATAAACACTTTCAAGTTATTATAAAATGAAAATGGGAAGGGGAGATCCTCAAGATATTCTTTCTGGAACTGTCCTCAAAAGGACCCATCCCTGTGAGGAATATAGATTTTCTTTTATAAGGTATGTTATCAGTCTTTCCATTTTGTACTCATTATTATTATAGTCACAGAAATGTGCCTCACTTTTGTTATGGTAAGCTCCTTTGTCTCTCTACACATTCAAAAATTGTTACTATGCAATTATTTCTTTTGTCTGAAACATTCTCAGCCCCTCTCTTTCATGGAGTCCTGTTTTACACATGCACAGACATAAATGAAATGATCTCATAACTCCTTACCTATTGGGACAATCACCCAATCTCAAGGATGAGTTCTTTGAAGGCAGGGGTCATTTCATATTAAACTTTGAATCCTTGTTTCTAGGCATATAAAGATCCTGAATAAATACTTAATAAATGAGTTGAATGAACAAGACATTACACAAATAAATGTACTACTTCCCCTTTAAAAAAACATAAAAATTAAAACAGTGCTTTACAAAGAGAACTATGAATAACTTAATTATGCATTGTTTGCGATATCACAATTGAGAAATATCTACATATTGGCTGTCCTTTCCATCTCTTTGTGTATACGAAGGAAATTTGTATGTGATGGGAAAACTATAAACATATTTAATGTAATCACATAATTGGATTTCTTTGTTTTGTATTTACTTGAGTATCAATGTAAATTTGATAGGACAAATGAAAAATGTAAGACTAAGTGTTTTGAAAAAGGACAAATTCCATTTAAACTAACAAGTAGTTATTAAGCTGCTTGAAATAACATTTAAAAAATAACAAAAAGGTAAAAAGAAAATATGACACATTAGGAGAAAAATTAACAAGGGGTATACAATAATAAAGCCAAAAGCACACAAGGTTTTCAAGAAGAAAGGCATGACAACTGAAGATCCATAAAGGAAAATAAACACTTAATTTAAAAAGAGGAAGAATTTTAGTAAAGTCATGGGGCTGCATGAAATACAGTTTTAGGTCATTCTTGGATGCATCAACCACAGAAAGGAAAGGGAGTACTTCTAGTCTGGAAAGAAGCACAAGTGTAATCTAATGCATGATTTAGCTCAAGTAGAATATGGTCTGGCCATTACGGCAAGACTGCAAACTGTTGAGTAGCACAGTCTTCAATGCATATGGGCTTTTAAATTTTGTTTCATTTCTATAGAAGAATATTAATGAAAGAGAAGATGCATCGTCCCTTTCAAAAAATTTGTTAATCCTTTACCTATTCATTTATCATCTTTTGATATCTAACACAGGTGATAAAATTCAGAAATAATTTTTCAGTTTTCTATCCTGTGAACAGAAACATTGCATACAACCCACAGTTTTCCTAACCAGACAAATATGAATGGTCAATTAACTTCTTTTGTCCCTTCCAAAACTCCATACACTGTAGCCTTACTGTGATGAAGCTTAATCTTGGGGTACTTTCCCTTCAACCATCTTTGATTTCTACTTCCCTTCCAATAACTCCCCAACTCCTTCATGAGATACTGCAAACAAGTGACTGAGGTTTCAAATTAATAAATTAAAAATTAAAAATAATCAGGCTGTAGGACTCTACTAACAGATGGATCACCATACTGGAGTACTTTTAAGTCTCAAGTTGACAGTCCATTTTTATGGGTAGCAAGAACTCATGTAGTAACTCCTTGGAGTCCACAAAGATTGGCAGTGGCTTCTCAAGTAATCAAATTGATAGAGATGTCATCACGGAAGTTCTTGTTTTTGTGTAGATTTGACATGCCAGAGATATCTTTTGCTTTATCTGACATCCTTGACCCTGACATTCTGAAATAAAAACCCTAAAATGGCATACAATTAGCAACACCAAAGAGCTTGTAAGAGTCAAAATGTAATCAGTGCTCAATAATTACTCATTAAATAATGATTGAAAGAACTTGATACTCATAGCAAATTGACAGAAATACTCATACTATTCAAGTATTTTATTTTTATTTTAAAGATAATAAAATAATTGTATATAACTAATATCCTGCTATACTAATTCAGAAGTTCCCATGTCAAAAGAGATTCTATATTGATAATGAGTTTTGCTCATCTTCATAAGTAAAGCAAACCAGAGGGAAGAGCATACACAAAGTCATCTGTGTATGAAGGAGCATGGGGTATCTGAAGACTAGAGAGTTTAGTGGATTTATACAGTACAAGGTATTTGAGGAAGGACTTGTGGGAAGTGATGATAGAAAGTTACGTTGAAGCAGGATCAGAAACTCTTTCCATTTTATGGAATTTGAATTTTATTTTGCTGTCAGTGGAAAGGCACAGAAGATTTTCAAGCAAGGGATAACAGATCTGTATTTTTGAAAGATCAGAACAATGTTAGAAGAAGACTGGTCTGTTGACTACAAGCAGAGCTAATGTTAAAATAATGTCCTTTTGGGATTTTAATCAAGGACACAATCATGGAAATGATGTGTTTTCTCTTCAGCTAAATTGTATGTTTAATTTTTGGGAAACCACAATATATCAGTAGAAGCTATATAAAATTTTAGTTAATACTGATTGAAAATTACTAATATAAAATTAAAGTAATTTTGAATAATACAAGTTATTAAAGGATTGCTCATTGCTGGTCAAATGAACAAAACTAAAATATAGGGAAACACATGGTTTTAGTTAGAATTCCTCAAAAAAACATACAAAAAGAAGAGAACTTTATTTAACATGCCTCTTTAGAAATAAACAATGTAAACAATGTCATGTGAAGATAGACCTTTCTTTTGTTCTATCTCTAAAAGAACACCCAAGGATGGCTTGTGGGAAACTGATCACTAACTCCAACAGATGTCACCTTCAGAAGAAAAAAAAATGGCCTATCATGAACACCACTATGGTTTCTTATCACTGCTTATGAATTTGTCATCTCGATTGTTATCTTGACAAATTATAGTCTAACTAGACTATAATAGGGACAAACAAATATTTAAACCAAAAGCCATTTCTCTCTCTTCCTTTCACCCCAAATTATTTTCAAGGATTACTCCCATTTCCTCCCTTAATCTTCAACATAATTATTGCATATTCTATAAACTAATGAGCAGGTCTTCAATCACTCAGTGCATGTCTTAAATGGTCTATTTTTTTAATTTTTAAAATTTTTTATTATGTTCAGTTAGCCACCGTATAGTATATCATAAGTATTTGATGTAGTGTTCAATGATTCATTAGTTGCATATAAAACCCAGTGTTCATCACCGCACATACCCTCCCTAATACGCATCACCCTGCTACCCCATCACCTCACCCCCCTCACCTCTGAACCCCTCAGTTTGTTTCCTGGAGTCCAGAGTCTCTCATGGTTTGTTGCCCTCTCTGATTTCTTCCCATTCAGCTTTCCCATTCTGCCTCTATGGTCCTCCATGATATTGCTTATATTCCACATATGAGTGAAACCATATGATAATTGTCTTTCTCTGCTTGACTTATTTGGCTTAGCTCAATTTCCTCCAGTTCTATCCATGTTGATGCAAATACTGGGTAATCATCCTTTCTGATGGCTGAGTAATATTCCATTTTATATATGGACCACATCTTTATCCATTCATCTGTTGAAGGGCAGCTGGGCTCCTTCCACAGTTTAGCTATTGTGGACATTGCTGCTATGAACATAGGGGTGCATGTGCCCTTCTTTGTACTACATCTGTATCTTTGGGGTAAATACTAGTAGTGCAATTGCTGGATCATAGGGTAGCTCTATTTTTAACTTTTTGAGGAACCTCCATACTGTTTTCCAGAGTGGTTGTATACGCTTGTGCTTCCACCAACAGTGTAAGAGGGTTCCCCTTTCTCCATATCCTCTCTAACATTTGTTGTTTTCTGTCTTGCTAATTTTTGCCACTCTAACTGGTGTAAGGTAGTATCTCATTGTGGTTTTGATTTGAATTTCCCTGATGGCTAGCGATGTTGAAACCTTTTTCATGTGTCTGTTAGCCATTTGTATGTCTTCTTTGGAGAAGTGTCTGTTCATGACTTCTGCCCATTTTTGGACTGAATTATTAGTTTTTTTGGGTGTTGAGTTTGAGTAGTTCTTTATAGATCTTGGATACCAGCCCTTTATCTGTAATGTCATTTGCAAATATCTTCTCCCATTCCGTGGGTTACCTCTTAGTTTTGTTGACTGTTTCCATTGCTGTGCAAAAGCTTTTAAGCTTGATGAAGTCCCAAAAGTTCATTTTTGCTTTTGTTGCCCTGGCTTTTGGAGATGTGTCTTGAAAGAAGGTGCTATGGTTGATGTCAAAGAGGTTACTGCCTATGTTCTCATCTAGGATTTTGATGGATTCCTGTCTCACATTGAGGTCTTGCATCCATTTTGAGTTTATCTTTGTGAGTGGTGTAATGAATGGTCCAGTTTCATTCTTCTGTACGTAGCTGTCCAATTTATTGAAGAGATTGTCTTTTTTCCATTGGATATTTTTTTCCTGATTTGTGAAAGATTAGTTGACCATAGAGTTGACAGTCCCTTTCTGGAGTCTCTATTCTGTTCCACTGATCCATGTGTCTGTTTTTGTGCCAATACCATGCTGTCTTGGTGATCACAGCTTTGTAATGTAGCATAAAGTTAGGCAACGTCATGCCCCAGGCTTTGTTTTTCTTTTTCAACGTCCCCTTGACAATTTGGGGTCTTTTCTGGTTCCATACAAATTTTAGGATTGTTTGTTTCAGCTCTTTGAAAAATGCCAATGGTATTTTAATAGGGATGGCATTGAAAGTGTAGATTGCTCTAGGCAGTGTAGACATTTTGCCAATGTTTTCTTTCAATCCATGAGCATGAAATGTTTTTCCATCTTTTAGTGTCTTCCTCAATTTCTTTCATAAGTGTTCTGTAGTCTCTAGAGTATAGATCCTTTACCTCCTTGGTTAGATTTATTCCTAGTTATCTTATGGTTTTTGGTGCTATTATAAATGGAATCAATTCCTTAATTTCTCTTTCTACAGTTACATTGTTAGTGTATAGAAAAGCAACTGATTTTGTGTATTGATTTTGTATCCTGCTACATTGCTAAATTATTGTATGAGTTCTAGTAATTTTGGGGTGGAGTCTTTTGGGTTTTCCACCTAAAGTGTCATGTCATCTGTGAAGAGAGAGAGTTTGATTTCTTCTTTGCCAATTTGAATGTCTTATTTCTTCTTGTTGTCTGATTGCTAATGCTAGGACTTCTAGTACTATGTTGAACAATAGTGGTGAGAGTTGGCATCCCTGCCATGTTCCTGACCTTTAGGGAAAAGCTCTCATCTTTTCCACATTGAGAATGATACTCTATGTGGGCCTTTCATAGATCATTTTTATGATATTGAGGAATGTTCCCTCTATCCCTACACTCTGAAGAGTTTTAATCAGGAAAGGACACTGTATTTTGTCAAATGCTTTTTCTGCATCAATTGAGGGGATCATATGATTCTTGTTTTTTATTAATGTGCTCTATCACGTGTATTGATTTGCGAATGTTGAACCACCCTTGCATCCCAGGAATAAAACCTACCTGGTTGTAATGGATAATCTTTTTAATGTACTGTTGGATCCTATTGGGTAAGATATTGAGTATTTTGGCATCCATGTTCATCAGGGATATTGCTCTGTAATTCTCCTTTTTGATGGGGTCTTTGCCTGCTTTAGGGATCAGGGTAATGCTGGCCTCATAGAAGGAGTTTGGAAGTTTTCCTTCTGTTTCTATTTTTTGAAACAGTACTGGTATGATTTCTTCTTTAAATGTTTGATAGAAATCTCCTGGGAAGCTATCTGGCCCTTGACTCTTGTTTTTTGGGAGGTTTTTGATTACTGTTTCAATTTTGTTACTGGTTATTGGTCTATTCAGATTGTGGATTTTTCTACTTTTTTTGAGAGAGGCTTGGATGGCTATGTATTTCCCCTTAAGGACCACCTTTGTAGTATCCCATAGGATTCGGATCAATGTGTTTTTGTTCTCATTGGTTTCCATGAATTGTTTAAAATCTCCTTTAATTTCCTGGTTGACCCAAATGTTGTTTAGCAGGGCGCTCTTTAACTTCCAAGTGTTTGAATTTCCTCCCAAGTTTTTCCTGTGATTGAGCTCCAGTTTCAAAGTGTTGTGGTCTGTTAACATACAGGGAATAATCTCAATCTTTTGGTAATGGCTGAGACCTGATTTGTGACCCAGTATGTGGTCTATCTTGGAGAAAGTTCCATGTGCACCCGAGAAGAATGAGTGTTCTGTTGTTTTAGGGTGGAATGTTCTGTCTATATCTATGAAGTCCATCTGGTCCAATGTGTCATTCAAAGCTCTTGTTTCTTTGTTGGTCTTCTGCTTAGATGATCTGCCCATTGCTGAGAGTAGTTAGGTCTCCTACAATTAATGTATTATTTATTATCAATGTGATTCATTATTTTGCTTAACAGTTCCTTATGTAGTTGGCTGTTCCCAAGTTGGGGGGAATAGATATTTACAATTGTTAGATTTTCTTGTTGGATAGACCATTTAAGTATGATATAGTGTCCCTCTATACCTCTTACTACAGTCATTTGTTTAAAATCTAATTTGTTTGATATGAGAATTGCTATCCCAGCTTTCTTTTGAGATCTGTTGGCATGATAAATGGTTCTCCATCCCCTCACTTTCAATCTGGAGGTGTCTTCAGGTTCAAAATGAGTCTCTTGTAGACAGCATATGGATGGGTCCTGTCTTTGTATCCAATCTGCAACCCTGTGCTATTTCGTGGGAGCATTTAGGCCATTCACATTGAGGGTAACTATTAAGATATATGAATTTATTGCTGTCATATTGCCTGTAAAGTCCCTGTTTCTATCAATTGTCTCTGTAAATTTCTCGTCTATATTACTCTTGGGATCTTTCTTCTTTTATAGAATCCTCCTTAATATTTCTTCAGGGCTGGCTTGGTGGTCACATATTCCTTCAGTTTCTGCCAGTCCTGGAAGCTCTTTTTCTCCCCATCCTTTCTGAATAAAAACCTTGCTAGATAAAGTATTGTTGGCAACATGTTCTTCTCATTTAGTACCCTGAATATGTCTTGCCAGTCCTTTCTGGCTTGCCAGATCTATGTGGACATGTCTGATATTATTCTGATGTTCCTCCCTCCCTCCTTAAGAAATCTCTTCCCACTAACTGTTCTCAGCATAGCTCCCTTGGCTCTAAGATTAGCAAGTTTTACTATTATATGCCGGGGTGTTGGTCTATTTCTATTGATCTTGGGAGGGGTCCTCCCTGCCTCTTGGACATGAATGCTTGTTTCCTTTCCCAGGTTAGGGAAGTTCTCAGCTATGATCTGCTCAAATGTTCCTTCTAGTCTTCTCTCTCTCTCCACCCCCTCAGGGATCCCAATAATTCTGATGTTGGTATGTTTCATGGCATCATTAATTTTTCAAAACCTTTGTTCATGGGCTATTGTTTTTCTTTCTTTTCCTCAGCTTCTTTCCTTTCCATCAACTTGTCTTCTATTTCAGTTTTAATTCAGACATTGGAACATTTCATGGCATCATTGATTTCTCTAAGTCTGATCTCATGTGCTTCTAGCTGCTTATCCCTATCCTCCCTGGCTGCCTTCCTTTCTATCAGCTTATCTTCTAGATCACTAATTTGTTCTCCCTCATTTACCCTGGCTGTTAGAGTATCCAGTTTAGACTGCATCTCATTCATAGCATTTTTAAGTTTGGCCTGATTAGATATCATTAAGAGATTTTGTATTGTTGCTGATCGTTTTCTCAGGCCTAGTTATTGACTTCATAATTGCTACCCTGAAGTCTATCTCTGACATCTTTTTTATATCCATATCCACTAGGTCTGTGGCAGAGGCCATAGTCTCTGGTTCTTTTCTTTATTGGGAGTTCCTCCTCCTAGTCATTCTGTTGAGGGATGGTTGAGGGAATACACAAAGTGCAAAATATCAACTACCACCCAAGCAAATGCACCCTAGGAAAATCTGGAGTTGTCAGAAGCCACTGCCAAAAAAAAAAAAAAGCCAAAATTAAGCAAAAGAATAAAATTTATAAATTTTTTTAAAAATTAAATAATTAAAAAAATTTTTAAAAGGGGGTGTAGGGAAGTGGGGCTAAAATCTCTCAGTGTGGATAAAGTAGGGTATTTCAGTTGTTCCTGGGTGTATTTTGTTCTGTTTCTCAGAGGACATTACTTCCTAAAACTACAGGTAAAGTAGTTTTATATATATAATATTGAATAGGGAAAAAAAGACTACAGTGAAGCGTATATCTATAAAAATATAGGTGTGAAAAAGTACAAGTTAAAAAGCTACTATGAAATATAAGTTGATATATTAAACGTCCAGTTGAAATGAGAAAAAAGATAAAAAGAAAAAAACAGAGAGGAAGCAAAAGAGAATAAAAAGAAAAAGAGAGTTATATCTGAAAAATAAACAAGCCATGAGGCAACGCCTGGAGCTCAATATACTATTTTCCCCTGCTGTTGGGATTTTGCAGTCTTATGGGGACCATAGTGTTGTCGTCCTCTTGTTCTTCCGGTCTGTCTTCTGGTGGAGGGGCCAGCCACGCTGTCTCTTAGGCAACCCTACTTGGGCAGAGTAGTGCTGCCTCTGTGGTGGAGGGGGCTAGGCTCAGTGGGAACTGTTTTTTTGAACTTTTGTTCTCTGGAGGCTTTCTGAGTCTCTTCTGAGGGTCAGAGCAAAAATGGCCACACCCAAACCTCTGTCCCAGAGCAGAGAAATTGAAGTTTGCTCTCTTCACTAAACCCTCCAGGTCACAGTCTCCATTTCTGTATGTGCTGCTGAAAACTGCATCCTCCTGTAGTGCGCACCCACTGTGACTCTCTTAGAGGTCATCCCAGGGGCCTGGGCATCTCTGCCCTTTGTGCTTTTAAAACTGCAAGTGGCCACGGGCTCTCACACATACCTGCAGCTCCTGGATCCTGTCTGGGTGCTGCTCTAAAGCCCTTTTCTGGCTGCTAATGCTTTTGCATACTCATGTTACATAACTTGCTAGGATCCGGTTTATGGAGGTTCTCTCCACCTTCTGTTTATCTTCCAGTATTTCCTGAGAGATTCATGACTCTGCCCTTCCTACCTCTCAACAGGTGGTGTTTTTCTGCTTGTAGAGATCCAGATATACATTCTTACATCTCAGGCTGATTTCATGAATGTTCAGAATGGTTTGGTAGATATCCAGCTAAATTCAGGGGACTGGTTAGAATGGGGTCCCCTATTCCTCCACCATCTTGCCTCTCCCCTTGAATGGTTTAATATACTTAGGTCATATTCCCTTTTAAATTTTATCTATCTTGCTTAAAGTGTGCTATTCATTTTTAACTTGCTCCATATGCAAGCCTTTCCATGCCCTTGGTCATTTTAGTTATCTTTCTCTAAACACCCAACAGATATTCTGGTCCTAAAATAATATCAAATGTAAAATATTGAACATATATTTTGAGACACATATATTTGGGACACAAGCTGTTGTTGTTGTTTTTAGAAGAATAGGCATAGAATTTATGGAAATGAAAAGATCCACTTCCATAAATCATACATTCTTCACTAAAACACATGCCAGAAAATATTTAACTTGAAACCAGTTTTACTTTGATAGTGTGATGGAATACCATGCATTTCTCACAGTTTAAGGACAGTTTAAGGACAATATTCTTTGTCATTTATTAATCTGTTGATCTAATTACTTTAATTAAGCTTTTAATCTAACTCACACTTTCATAATGAGGTGTAATAACTTATGAATTTTTTCCTGGGAAAGTAGATTAGATACCAGAGTATCTAAGCCCAAGTGGTTATGGTCTTTTCATAAAGCCCTTCCCATAAGTGAATTCAAAGAAAACCATTGAAGTTGCTTTTTTTCCCCAGAAAAAAAATCTACTTCAGCTTTCAAGTGGGATCCTTGATCAAAAAGCCAACTGCATAAAACAACAAAATCATAAAAAGTATGATTCCAACTTTCAGCTTGCAAATATTTAACTATTTCTACCTTAGTCTGACACTAGAAAAAAGTGTGAACTAGGAAGAGCTCATTTGGGTCACTTTTCTACTTTCTCTATTATTGGTTTCTCTCCTCTGGCCCTTCTTTTGTTCCTCTTCACAATGTCAAGGTCCACAATGCTTCAAAGAAACAAACCATTAATCACCCCCAAAGGATATGTCCTTCACCCTAGTGCTCAGTCTCCATTCCTCACTGAAGATGAGCCTACACTTATGTAGAAATGGATACCCATTTATACTACAGTCACACCATTAAACAAAGTATGGCTTATTTTAATTCAAAGATTAACCTTTAAACAGGGGACAGTATTTGGTGCAAATGCTTGAATTCAGGATTCAGGGATAGGTTGTTAAATAATGCATTTCTTTACATTCTAAGACCAACCACACCAAGGGATAGCAATGATATGTGATACTTGGAACTCTTGTATACTACTGTTGAGAATGTAAAAGTATACAACAACTTTGTAAAAACAGTTACAGTTTATAAGTTTCTTATAAACTTAAGCATACAGTTACTATACAACCAAGTAATCCCACTGCTATAATTATTCTAGAGAAATGAAAACATCCACAGGAAAAAAATGTGTAAATGAAGGTTTAAAGCAGTATCATTCATTATAGCCAAAAACTTGGAAACAACTCAAATATCTAGAAGAGGGAAACGTGAATAAATTATGGTATATTTATACCATGGAATACTACTCAGCGATAAAAATGAAAGAACTATTAATGTGCAAAACTTAGAATCTCAAAACAATTGCACTAAGTAAAATAAATCAGACAAAACATAATGCCTATTCTAAGATTCTCTTCATATAAAACTTCAGAAAATACAAACTATAGTGACAGAAAGCAGATCAGTGGTTGCCTGGGAAGTGGATAGGGAAGGAAAGATCAGGTGTTAGGAAAGTTTAAGGAAATTAGTATGCTGATGGTTTTGTGGCTATGCACATGTGTCAAACAACAAATTGTACATTTAAATATGTAAGTTTATTCTATGACAGTTATGCCACAAGAGACTCTAAAAAAATAAACCTTTAGCGAGAAACTTTCTCGGTCTTTTCCAAATAATGATACACAGGCAGCAATCCATTGTTGCATGTGATGACCCTCTATCCACCACATGATTATTACCAATTGCCCTTTTTCACTCAGTGTTAGTCCTATATGAGAAACTTCCACTTTGTTCTTACTCTGACTTCAATTTAATATTCATTGTTATCCTGTATGGCCCATACAGGATATGATTTAAGTAATTTCATTTATCTTCACACAAGGTGCAAGGGGAAAAGGGTATTTTATATGATTAAAAAGAGTTCTTTTCTATTGGTCTTTGGGTTATACAAGTAACACTACTAAAAAAGAAAACATTGTTACTTTTGAGGATTCAGAGAAAAGAGAAAATTGAGTTAATTTAACTGAGTGACACCTTTTATGTTGTCATTTAAATTCAGAATGCTAATTTTTATTTCTAATGATTATGTAAGAAGTACATCATATTATTCTCTAGCCCAGATTTATTTTACAGAAAGATTAAAAAAAAAAAAACCTCTCACCTAGCACTTTCATTTATTTTTTTGTTTGTTTGTTTGTTTGTTTTTTAAAGATTTTATTTATTTATTTGACAGAGAGACAGCCAGCGAGAGAGGGAACACAAGCAGGGGGAGTGGGAGAGGAAGAAGCAGGCTCCCAGCGGAGGAGCCTGACGTGGGGCTCAATTCCAGAATGCCAGAATCATGCCCTGAGCCGAAGGCAGACGCTTAACGACTGAGCCACCCAGGCACCTCATCATTTGTACATTAAAATGACTAGGTGAGAGCACTCAAGAGAGGAAAAGCATACAGTAATAACATTTTTAAGCTCAATATTTTGGCACTGTCTACACTGACTCACGCATGTGTACAAATGTAGAGTAGAAATTTTGCCATTTTGAGAATTCTCAGGATCTTGCCTGTATTGAATATAAACAAAATGAGTTGAAAACGTGGTCCAAAGTCTATATATTGCAAGAAGGGAAGGAAAGAAGTCACGCAAAACATTTTCACCATCATCACCACTATGGTAACCAATCCCTACCCCCAGCTTTTAGTTGTTAATAAAGGCAGGATATCTTATGATCTATAGATTTTTTTTAAAGTTCAGGACTAGGTCTCAAGCTATTTTTTGTTAATCAGTTCTGGTCACAAAATGAAGGTGATGCCTGTAGATTCTAAATCTTATTACCCTCTATTGCTTTAATAGAAAATGATAGGAAATTTATTTTTGTTTTGTATGATTCTTTGAATGATTAATACTTAGTGCATTTTCCTAACTATAGGCTTTAGTTTAATGGATTATTTCAATCCATCCATCCACTGCTTCCAATAAAATAAACTAGTGACAAGACAGCTTATCATCTGTCAGGTATATTGTAGAATGGAAAGTTTTATTGTGCTATTTAAATGTACACTTTCTCCCCTGGGAAAAACAAGTCAGCATAAGGGGCAGACACTTGAAAGAATAACACATGTAATAGGTGAGTTGTATATTTCATTTCATGTAAGTTCCGTGTGATGGGAAAAATGAGGTTGGAGGATGAGCTCTGGAGATGCAAATGTGACTTTCTACAATCCACTATTTGGCTTGTGACTATGTGATTTTTATAAGATCTCTTATTTTGGGATAGATTAAGGATTGACCAGATGGAAAGCAGGGCACTGTGGGATATATCACTTATCACAATGACAGTGTGTAGTCATCAGTGATCCTCTCAACACAGAGGGAAGTTAGAACTGTAAATGTGAAATAACATTGCAGCCAGACTAGTGGTGTTTGGCAGCATTTCTATTTCTTATTAACTTCATCATATTAATTCAATCCACCTATATCAAAGTAATTTACTCAAGAATCATCACAAAAAAACAATTTGTTACCTTTCTCTACAAGAAAGGCAGGTTGCAATCATTCTGAAGATTGTGATTATTCTCTATGGAAAGAAAAATTACAGTCACATCTAATTATACTAGCTACCCCACATTGTAAAATCTGTAAGAACAAAAAAAAGGGGAACAGAAAACATTAAAGTGTTATTTTATTGAAGTTATACAGTCACCAACAGTTAATTACATGGACTATTCTAGGATTTCCTACTTCTGAAACACCAAACAACTTCTCTCTCATACTTAAGTAGTTCTGATATAACCCTGAAGATTTCTAGCCTAAATTTTCAATACCAAGCTTTTGCATGAAAGATATAGTTCAGTGTATTTGTAAAATTATGGTATTAATGGTCCAGAGACCTGGGCTTTGAAATTAATGGTCAAGACTCTTAACTATAGAGAACAAACTGATGGTTACCACACTGGGAGGTGGGTTAAAGAGGTGATGAGGTATAAGGAGTGCACTTGTGATGAGCATGGAAGTGTTGTATACTATACACTATATTATACACCTGAAATGAATATTACACTGTATATTAACTAGAATTTAAAATTTAAAAAAATAAAATAAATATTGAAAAGGGAAATAAAGAAATTAATGGTCCAGAAACATGGCTCCACACATTACTCCCTCTGAAATTTGGACCAAGTCAGTGAACTTACTGAAAACTCGTTTTCCTCATCTGTTAGTCAGAAATATTAACACTAAGCTTACAGGATTGCTGAAAAGATTAAATGAAAAAAA
>NW_024423319.1:55118318-55126063 GCF_017311325.1 Ursus maritimus
AAAAAAAGTTTTGAAAATCATTCTTTTTAAACTTAAAGCTTAGCTACATGCATACACATAGAGACACCTTAAAGATGTAGAAGTACTTTATAAAAACACTATATAGATCATCATCATCATCATCACCACCACCATCAATCAGTTGGTAAAATTTGCTTAAATTCCAAGTTATCTCCTCTACCCATGTTGGAAATAAGCACTGGGTTCTGCTCTATGAGACACTCATTCAGGACAAACATAATTGACAGGAGTCTTAAAAAATTGGGTACAGACATTTTTATGTTAAAATACTTATAAAACATTCAGAAAGAAAAAACTCATTAACACAGAAACTGAGATTTGGGAAATCCAGATTCAGCTAATAGAATGAATGGGGTTCTTATTATCAAAGTCATGTAGTTAAGCTTTTTATCTAGTAGAGAAATTAAAATTGTTTACTAAGTCTAAACTCTACACTGTGTTAGAAAATATAAGTAATTTGAGGAGGAGGGAAAAGATGGCGAGGGGGAAGCGGTCCCCTTTTTCAGCCGGTCCCCTGAGTCGAGCAGGTTATGTACCAGACAATCCTGAAAACCCACGGAATCAACCTGAGATGCAGGAAGATGCACATGGATCTCTACAAATGAACATTTCCAGCGCTGAGTATTAAGGTATGAAGCGGGAAGCCGTGAATCCGCGCATAGATGTTGGAAGATAAATGGAAGGGGGAAGGAGCTGCCACGCTTGGGCGCCAGGAAGCAGTAGCCTCCTGCACTGGGGAGCTGGCCGGACTCGCGGACCAGCACCCGCAAGAAAACAGACTGAGACCATAAGCCCAGGAACGCGCGCGGGACCAGACTGAAAACAGGAGCTCCTGAGCACGCACTGGAACCACACTAAAACCAGGAGCTCGGGAGCGTGCGCATCCAAACTAAAAACCGGAGCTACGGAGCGCACACTTGAACTAGACTGAAACCGGGAGCTCAGGAGCGAAGGCGTGACCAGATTGAAAACCGGCTGAGAGCACGCGAACCACACTGAAACAGAGTGCTCGGGAGCGCACGGGAACCGGAGGTGGCTGGCAGTGTTACAAGCAAAAATGACAGAGACATGTGGGCCCTGGAAGTGAGGGTTGGGACACCAGCTGTGGGGTGCACAACACAAGACGCTGCAGGTTTTTTGGCAGCACCGACAGAAACAGAGTTAAAGAGGCCAAGAGAGCTCAGTGGAGAGTGGACTGTGATCTCTCTGTTCTGAGACAGAGGCTAGGATATGGCCACTGCTGCTCTGACTCTCAGAAGAGTCACAGAAAACCATCAGGGAAAGCTGCCAGAGAACAAAAGCCCGGAAATACCAGCTCGCGTTGTGCCTATCCCCATCCCACCTCGCAGGGGACAGGGAGACTCTACCCGAATAGGGTTGCCTGATTATCGGCACAGCAGGTCCCTCTCCGAGAAGGCAGGCTGAAAAATCAACAAGCCCACATCTCTAAGATACCTATAAAACAAGTGCATACTGCCTGGGTCCTGATCAATAATTTGGGCTCTGGGCAACCTCACAACCTCTCCTCATCAGAATGATGAGGAGAAATCCTCCCCAGCAAAGAAAAGATAATGAGTCTGTGGCCTCTGCCACAGAACTGATGGATATGGATATAACCAAATTATCAGAAATGGAGATCAGAGTAACAATGGTCAAGATGATGTGTAGACTTGAAAAAAATATTAACGAAAATATTAACGAGAATATAGAATCTTTAAGGGCAGAAATGAGAGCGAATCTGGCAGAAATTAAAAATGCTATGAATCAAATGCAGTCAAAACTAGATGCTCTGACAGCCAGGGTAAAGGAGGCAGAAGAACAAATTAGTGAATTGGAGGATGGGATGGTAGAATAGAAAGTTAAAACAGAAACTTGGCTCAAAAAAATCAAATCTCAAGAATGTAGATTACAAGAGATTACTGACTGAATGAAACATTCCAATATCAGAATCATCGGCATCCCTGAGGGGATGAAGAAAGAGAGAGGTCTAGAAGAGATATTTGAACAAATTGTAGCGAAAACTTCCCTAATCTAGCAAAGGAAACACGTATTCGTGTTCAAGACGCAGAGAGGACCCCTCCCAAGGTCAACCACGGCAAACCTATGCCATGTCACCTCATAGTGCAGTTTGCAAATATTAGATCCAAAGATACAGTTTTGAAAGTGGCCAGGGCAAAGAAATTTCTCATGTACAGAGGCAAAAGTATCAGAATAATGTCAGACCTGTCTACACAGACCTGGAAGGAGAGGAAGGGTTGGCAGTATATTTTTAAAGCTCTATAGGAGAAAAACATGCAGCCAAGAATCCTTTATCCAGCAAGTCTGTCATTCAGAATTGATGGGAGAAAAAGACCTTCCAGAATTGGCAGAAACAGAAGGAATTCATAACCACCGAACCAGCTCTACGGGCTATATTAAGGGGGTTCTATAAAAGTAAAAAGGCCCCAAGAGTGATACAGAACAGAAATTTATGATCTAAAGAAGCAAAGACTTCACAGGCAACATGAAATCATTAAAATCATATCTCTCAATAATCACTCTCAATGTGAATAGCTGAATGCTCCCATAAAATACCGCAGGGTTGCAGATTGGATAAAAAGACATGACCCATCCATTTGCTGTCTACAAGAGACTCATCTTCAACCTAAAGATACATCCAGACCGAAAGCGAAGGGATGGAAAACCATTTTTCATGCCAATGGACCTCAAAAGAAAGCTGGGGTAGCAATTCTCATATCAGACAGATTAGATTTTAAACTAAAGACTGTAGATACAGAAACAGAAGGACACTATATTATTCTTAAAGGATGTATCCAACAAGTGGATATGACAATTATAAATATTTATGCCCCCAACATGGGAGCAGCTACATACACAAGACAACTCTTAACCAGAATAAAGAGACGTATAGATAAAAATGTGTTAATAGTAGGGGACCTTAACACTCCACTCTCAGCAATAGACAGATCACCTAAGCAGAATATCAACAAAGAAACAAGAGCTCTGAATGACATACAAGACCAGATGGACCTCATACATATATACAGAACACTACACCCCAGAACAACAGAATACTCATTCTTTTCTAATGCACATGGAACTTTCTCCAGAATAGATCTTATAGTGGGTCACAAAACAGGTCTCCACCAATACCAAAAGACTGAGATTATACCCTGCAAATTCTCAGACCACAATGCTTTGAAATTGGAACTCAATCACAAGGAAAAATTTCGAAGAAATGCAAACACTTGGAAATTAAGAACCATCCTGCTCAAGAATGATTGGGTAAACCAGGAAACTAAAAATCAATTTAAACAATTTATGAAGACCAATGAGAATGAAAACACAATGGTCCAAAACCTATGGGACACTGCAAAGGCGGTCCTAAGGGAAAAATACATACCCATCCAAGCCTCCCTCAAAAGAATAGAAAAATCTACAATGCAGTTTTTATATTCTCACCTCAAGAAGCTGGAGCTGGAACAGAAGAACAGGCCTAACCCATGCACGAGAAAGCAGTTGATCAAGATTAGAGCAGAGATCAATGAATTAGAAACCAGGAGCACAGTAGAGCAGATCAACAGAACTAGAAGCTGGTTCTTTGAACGAATAAATAAGATCAATAAGCCACTGGCAAAACTTATTCAAAAGAATAGACAAAGGACCCAAATTAATAAAATTATGGATGAAAGCAGAGAGATCACAACCAACACCAACGAAATAGGAAGGATCATTAGAAACTTTTATCACCAGCTTTATGCGAATAAATTAAACAACCTGGAAGAAAGGGATGCCTTCCTGGAAACCTATAAACTACCAAGACTGAAACAGGAAGAAATTGATTTTTTTAAGCAGAAGGATTAATTCTGAAGAGATTGAAGCAGTGATTAAAAGCCTACCCCAAAACAAGAGTCCAGGGCCTGAAGGATTCTCCAGGGAATTCTACCAAACATTCAGAGAAGAAATAATAGCTATTCTCCTGAAGCTGTTTCAAAAAATAGAAACAGAAGGAAAACTACCAAACTCATTTGATGAGGCCAGTATTACCTTGTTCCCCAAACGAGGCAAAGACCCCAATCAAAAATTCAGAAATCATATGATTCTCTCAATAGATGCAGAAAAAGCATTTGACAAAATACAGCATCCTTTCCTGATTAAAACCCTTCAGAGTGGAGGGATAGAGGGTACATTCCTCAATTTCATAAAATTCATCTATGAAAAGCATACAGCAAATATCATTCTCAATGGGGAAAAGCTGAAATCCTTTCCCTTAAGATCAGGAACACGAAAAGGATGCCCACTCTCACCATTATTATTCAAATAGTACTAGAAGTCCTTGCAACAGCAATCAGACTACAAAAAGGGATAAAAGTTATTCAAATCAGCAAAGAAGAAGTCAAACTGTCTCTCTTCGCAGATGACATGATACTCTATATGGACAACCCAAAAGAATTCACCCCCAAACTACTAGACCTTATATGGCAATTCAGTAATGTGGCGGGCTACAAAATCAGTGCTCAGAAATCAGTTGCATTTCTATACATGAACAATGAGACTGAAGAAAGAGAAATTAGGGAATCCATTCCATTTACAATAGCACCAAAAATCATACGTTATCTCGGAACTAACTTCACCAGAGACGTAAAGGATCTATATTCTAGAAACTACAAATCACTCTTGAAAGACATTGAAGAAGACACAAAAAGATGGAAAAATATTCCATGCTCATGCATCGGAAGAATTAACATAGTTAAAATGTCTATGCTATCCAGAGCAATCCACACTTCCAATGCCATCCTGATCAAAATACCAATAACATTTTTCAAAGAACTGGAACAAACAGCCCTTAAATTTGTGGGGAACCAGAAAAGGCCCCAAATTGCCAAGGAATTGTGGAAAAGGAAAAACAAAGCTGGGGGCATCACGGTGCCTGATTCCAAGCGACACTAGAAGGCTGTGATCACAAAGACAGCATGGTACTGGCACATAAACAGACACATAGATCAATGGAACAGAATAGAGAACCCAGAAATGGACCCTCAGCTCTTTGGTAACTAATCTTTGACAAAGCAGGGAAAAACATCCAGTGGAAAGATGACAGTGTCTTCAATAAATGGTGCTGGAAAATTGGACAGCTATATGCAAAAGAATGAAACATGAGCACTCTCTCACACCATACACAAAGATAAATTCCAAATGGATGAAAGACCTCGATGTGAGACAGGAATCCATCAAAATCCTAGAGGAGAACATAGGCTGCAACCTCTTTGACATTGGCCACGGCATCTTTTTTATGACACATCTCCAAAGGCAAGAGAAACAAAAGAAAAAAATGAACTTGTGGGACTTCATCAAGATAAAAAGCTTCTGCACAGCCAAGGAAACAGTCAAAAAAACTAAGAGGCAGGGGCGCCTGTGTGGCTCAGTCCCTACGCGTCTGCCTTCGGCTCAGGGCATGATCCTGGCATCATGGGATCGAGCCCCACATCGGGCTCCTCTGCTGGAAGCCTGCTTCTTCCTCTCCCACTCCCTCTGCTTGTGTTTCCTCTCTTGCTGGCTGCATCTATCTCTGTGAAATAAATAAATAAAATTAAAAAAAAAACAAAGAAACAAACTAAGAGGCAGCCCATGGAATGGGAGAAGATATTTGCAAATGACACTGCAGATAAAAGACTGGTATCCAAGATCTACAAAGAACTTCTCAAACTCAATACACATGAAACAAATAATCAAATAAAAAAATGGGCAGAAGATATGAACAGGCACTTGCCCAGTGAAGACATACAAATGGCTAACAGACACATAAAAAAAATGTTCAAAAATCATTAGCCATCAGGGAAATTCAAATCAAAACGACATTGAGATACCACCTTACACCAGTTAGAATGGCAACAGGATGGCCAGTTAGAATGGCAACAATTGACGAGGCAGGAAACAACAAATGTTGGAGAGGATGTGGAGAAAGGGGATCCCTCTTATACTGTTGGTGGGAATGCAAGTTGGTACAGCCCCTTTGGAAAACAGTGTGGAGGTCCCTTAAAAAGTTAAAAATGGAGCTACCCTATGATCCAGCAATTTCACTTCTGGGTATTTACCCCAAAGATCCAGACGTAGTGAAGAGAAGGGCCATATGCACCAATGTTCATAGCAACATTGTCCACAATAGCTAAATTGTGGAAGGAGCCGAGATGCCCTTCAACAGATGACTGGATTAAGAAGTTGTGGTCCATATATACAATGGAATACTATTCAGCCATCAAAAAAGAACAATTTCTCAACATTTGCAGCAACATGGATGGGACTGGAGGAGATAATGCTAAGTGAAATAAGTCAAACAGAGAAAGACAATTATCATATGGTTTCACTCATTTATGGAACATAAGAAGTAGAAAGATCAGTTTGAGAAAAAAGGGAAGAAGAAAGGGGGGGTAAACAGAAGGGGGAATGAACCATGAGAGACTATGGACTCTGGGAAACAAACTGAGGGCTTCAGAAGGGGGTGGTGGGGGAATGGGATAGTCTGGTGATGGGTATTAAGGAGGGCACGTATTGCATGGTGCACTGGGTGTTATACACAAATAATGAATCATGGAACTTTACATCAGAAACTAGGGATGTACTGTATGGTGACTAACATAATATAATAAAAAATTATTTAAAAAAAGAAAATATAAGTAATTTAACTTCTGGCTCCTATTAGAACAATGGTCTTCCTGAACACACAAGAAATACCTTTAAGAAAATGTAATGACATAGCAGTTTACCATTTGTGTGATATGAAGTATGCTTTACATTATTGCACATTCAAAAACCCAAAGACAGTCATAGAAACAGACATGTTTTAAGCAACCATCAAAAAGGCTTTTTTTTTCTAGGTTGATCTCTCT
The DNA here is from genome assembly GCF_017311325.1 of Ursus maritimus. Taxonomy (NCBI): domain Eukaryota; kingdom Metazoa; phylum Chordata; class Mammalia; order Carnivora; family Ursidae; genus Ursus; species Ursus maritimus. The sequence continues at coordinate 55,125,227 of NW_024423319.1, forward strand.
TTTTTATACTCACAAAATAAATGCCTAAGGCCTCTCTGTCCTCCTTAAGACCACTTCTTAGCATCCAAACTGATTGAGAATATGAAATGCATCATGAAAAAGAAGGGACACTGATTCCAGCAATATGACCAGGCTAATTGGCATTATTATCATATCATAAAGTTGACATCACATTGCCAGGACTTGGCATGTTTCTAGTTATGGTTCTGCCAATTCTGAGTTGAATGTTGTAGCACTATTACGACATTGTATCTTCACTGGTTCAGGGATTTGGAGAACAGCTAAAATTCCTAAAAATATTTTACCACAATAAAGCTAGAATAAAAACAAAACAAAGCAGGGGCGCCTGGGTGGCACAGCGGTTGGGCGTCTGCCTTCAGCTCAGGGCGTGATCCCGGCGTTGTGGGATCGAGCCCCACATCAGGCTCCTCTGCTATGAGCCTGCTCCTTCCTCTCCCACTCCCCCTGCTTGTGTTCCCTCTCTCGCTGGCTCTCTATCTCTGTCAAATAAATAAATAAAATCTTAAAAAAAAAAAACAAAGCAAAACAAACAAACAAAAAAAGCCAAAGAATCTGCTACCTTTTAAGAAATGAACACTACATGAATTTCATCTGAAGCACTATATTACTTCCTTGTAAACTGTCAGTTTAAATCTCTCTCAAGCCAAATTCCACATCTATTTGAAATGCTTCCTAAGCTGAAGAAAGGAGAGCACTCATATTTTAGAAAATTCAAAGGCACACACAGCTAATCCATCCTTTAAATGTGATCCAGGGATATTAGCACTTCTACAGAGCTGCAGAGAATGATGGAGATAATATTCCCTCTTTTTTTTT
>NW_024423319.1:55128178-55156285 GCF_017311325.1 Ursus maritimus
TATATATATATATATATATATATATCAGTAGAGATGGAGATAGATACTATATCTATCTATAGTTATGTAGGTGTAATATATAAATGGATATTTAGATTATATATATTTATATCTATACATAGGTGTAATATCTAAATGGATATCAGGCAATATTCAAGAATAGATCCTATGGGTCCTATTTTAGTGAATAAAGACCTATCATTAATAATTAGTATCTTGATTATTTGCATAGAATCAGATCTTGCTAAAGTACTTTCTAGGTACCTAAGGAAATTTAAACCTGTCCAGTATTTTAATCCTATACCAATGCACATGCTTATACCCATGTACATTTCTTTCTTGTGTATAGTTTTGTTTTGTTAAGTATGATATTTTTGCTAACATTAGCGACTTTAACATAACCACTGTCTGAATTATTTCAAATTCTGAATTAGTGGAGTTTGAATGAATCAAGTTCTGTTGTATAAAGATGTAAATGTCAAGCTATAGGAATAATTTAAGAACTCTTCTTAAATAAATCAGAGGATAATGTCTTAACCATTTCTAATCCTTTTCGCTTGCGTTTTTTGCTTGCAACTGCTGGGGGGAAAACAACTTAAAGACAAAAATAATGTGCAAAAACATCACAATATCTGAAAAGAGACACCCTGATCATTTTGTTACCATTAGACACCATTTTTAAGTTATAAATGGAAAGAAATAATACAAACAAGTGTATAGAGGAGACAAGATGGCAGAAGAGTAGGGGACCTCGTTTCATCCGGTCCCTTGGATTTAACTAGATAACTATTAAATTATTCTGAACACCCAAGAATTCAACCAGAGAAAAGAATCTGGAACTCTACATGTAGAAAAGCAATCACTTTCTGCAAGCTATCAGAAGATAAATGGCTGGGAGAGGGAGTCTCAGTAAGCTGACTACCAGAAAGTGATATAGCCCCAGAAGGCAAAATCAAAACCCTTAGAAATCTGCTCCAGTGAGAGACATCCCTGCCTTAAAGAAGCTTAAGGGGTGAAAAAGGGCAATATTCTAGGTGGGACAGTGTGGTCTCAGGATCTCTGGAGTCACAGAAATAATGGGGGTGCCTGTGCTGGTAGAGTTCCCAAGCATTGGAGTGGGTATGCTAGTCAGGGTCAGTGAGTCTGGGAGGGGGCTCTCAGCTCCGTTAGCCATAAACCAGGAGCCACAGCTCTGTCGGGTGACTGCTCTCTGCATGGGGACAAGGCAAAGGACAGGAACTCGGGATCCCTTCATGTTCCCCTGGGAGAGGTGGAGTGGGTGCATGCATGAACTGGCAACAGCTCTTAGGACAGGAACCCGGTAAAGGACAGTAACAGGTGACCCTCTGCCTCCCCCTGGGAGGGACAGAGCAGGTGCACACATCATTCAGTGACTTCTTTCCATGCCAGGGCTCTACAAAGTGCAGTAACATGGGACCCTCTGCCTTCCCACAAGAGGATCGGTGTGGATGTGCACTGCAGGAGTCTGCAGAGTTTGGCACACATGAAAGTGAAGACGGTTTATCCCTGGGGGTTTACTGGAGAGAGGGGACCGTGATCTCTTAGCTCTGGGGCTGGAGATCGGGGCATAGCAATTTTTATTTTGATCCTCTAAAGAGGCACAGAAAGCTTCAGGGAACAAAAGCCACACAGAGGACAAGCTTACACTGAGCCTGGCCCCTTGGCAAGAAACAGTGCAATTCTGCCCAAGCAAAGACACTTGAGAAGCAGCACAGCATATCCCTCCCCCAGAAGACTAACAGGAACACCAAGCTAATACCAAGTTTTTGGAGCACACGGGACTGTAAAACTCCAGCGCTAGGGGAAAGTAGTGTATAGAATTTGAGGTTTTTCTCTCATGACTCATTTATCTGTCAGTTTAAAATTTTCCATTTCTTTTTTTTCTTTTTTCCTTTTTCAACTAGTTACTTATTTTATCAACTCTTTAAGTCTTTTTTTTTAACTTTCATTTTTTACATTTACATTTTATAGATATAGTTTTCCTTTTTGGCTTCCTTTCACTCTATTCAATTTTATTTCTGTATATATATGAGTTTTGTTTTCTTTACAATTTTGGGATTTAGTTTCTTTTAACACACAGACCAAAATACATTCAAGACCAACTAGATCACCCTGTTTTGTCCACCCTGTGAAATTATATACTCCCTAAAATGTCAGAGTTGGAATTCAGGATAACAATTACAAAGTTACTAGACGGCCTTGAAAAAAGCATAAAAGACACTAGAGAATCTCTTAGTGCAGAAATGAGATCTAATCAGGCCAAAATAAAAAATACTCTAAATTTATGCTGTCTAAATTGGATGCTCAAAGTGCTCAGGTAGACGAGGCAGAAAAGAGAGCCAGTGACATAGAAGACAAGTTGATGGAAAGGAAAGAAACTGAGGAAAAGAGAGAAAAACAACTAATAGCCCATGAACAAAGGTTTTGAGAAATTAATGATGTCATGAAACTTACCAACATCAGAATGATTGGGGTGCTTGAGGTTGAAGAGAGAAAGAGAGGGCCAGAGGTGTATTTGAGCAAATCATAGCTGAGAACTTCCCTAATCTGGTGAAGGGAACAATATTCACGTCCAAAGGTAGAGAAAACCCCTCTCAAAATCAATAAAAATAGATCAATAACCCAACATATAATGGTGAAGTTTGCAAATTTCAGAGATAAAGAGAAAATCCTGAAAGTAGCTCAAGATAAGAGGTTCCTAACCTAGAGAGGTAGAAACATTAGACTTATATCAAACCTAAACACAGAGACCTGGCAGGCAGGAAAGGGCTGACATGATATATTCGGGGTAAAAAATGAGAAAAACATGTAGCCAAGAATACTTTATTCAGCAAGGCTGTCATTCAGAATGGAAGGAGAGATAAAAAGCTCTAGGACAAACAGAAACTAAAACAATATGTGACCACCAAGCCAGCCTTGCAAGAAATATTAAGGGGGATCCTATAAGCAAAAAGAGAGCCCTGCAAGAAATACTAAGGGGGATCCTATATGCAAAGAGAGAGCCCAAGAGTAACATAGAGCAGAAAGAAACAGAGACAATCAACAGAAACAGGGACTTTATCATTAACACAATGACACTAAATTCATTTCTTCCAATGGGCTAAATGCTCCAATCAAAAGACGCAGGGTGTCAGATTGGATAACAAAGCAAGACCTATCCATATGCTGTCTACAAGAGGCTCATTTTAGACCCAAAGACACTTCCAAATTGAAAGTGAGGGGGTAGAGAATGATCTATCATTCTAATGTACATCAAAACAAAGCTGGGAGGGCAAGCCTTATATCAGACAAATTAGATTTTAAACCAAAGACTGTAGTAAGGGATGAAGAGGGACACTATATCATACTTAAAGGGTCTATCCAACAAGAAAATCTAACAATTATAAACATTTATACCCCTAATGTGGGAGCAGCCAATTATATAACCCAATTAATAACCAAAATAAAGAAACACATAGATAATAATGCAATAATAGTAGGGGACTTCAACACCCCACTCACAGAAATGGACAGATAATATGAGCCAAAGGTCAACATGGAAACAAGGGCTTTAAATGACACCTTGGACCAGAGGGACTTCACCAATATATACAGAGCATTCCATCCTAAAGCAACAGAATACACATTCTTCTCGAGTGCATGTGGAACTTTCTCCAGAATAGATCACATACTGGGTCACAAATCAGGTCTCAACTGATATCAAAAGATTGGGATTATTCCCTGCCTATTTTCAGACTGCAATGCTTTGAAATTGAACTCAATTTGGAAATTTGGAAGGAACTCAAACACTTGGAGGTTAAATAGCATCCTACTAAAGAATGAATGGATCAAGCAGAAAATTAATGAAGACTTTTAAAAATTCATGAAAACTAAGAATGAAAACACAACTGTTCAAAACCTTTGGCATACAGCAAAGGCGGTCCTAAGAGGGAAGTACATTGCAATACAAGCCTCTCTCAAAAAATTAGAAAAATCTCAAATGCACAAGCTAATCTTACACCTAAAGGAGCTGAAGAAAGAATGGCAAATAAAGCCTAAACCAAGCAGGAGAAAAGAAATAATAAAGATTAGAGGAGAAATCAATGAAATAGAAACCAGAAGACTAGTAGAACAGATCAATGAAACTAGAAGCTGGTTCTTTGAAAGAATTAATAAGATTGATAACCCTCTAGTCAGACTTATCACAAAGAAAAGAGAAAGGACCCAAATCAATAAAAACATGAATGAAAGAGGAGAGATCATGACCAACACCAAGGAAATACAATTTTAAGAACATATTATGAGTAACTATATGCCAATAAATTAGGCAATTTAGAAGAAATGGCTGCATTCCTGGAAACTTATAAACTACCAAACTGAAACAGAAAGAAATAGAAGATCTGAACAGACACATAACCAGAAAGGAAATTTAAGCAGTAATCATAAAACTCCCAACAAACAAGAGTCCAGGGCCAGATGGCCTCCAGGGGAATTCTGCCAAACATTTAAAGAATAAATAACACTTATTCTACTGAAGTTGTTTCAAAAAACAGAAATGGAAGGAAAACTTCCAAATGCGTTCTATAAGGCCAGCATTACCTTGTCCCAAAACCAAAGACTCCATCAAGAAGAATTACAGACCAATATCCCTGATGAACATGGATGCCAAAATACTCACCAAGATACTAGGCAATAGGATGCAACCGTATATTAAAAAGATTATTCACCACAACCAAGTGGGATTTATTCCTGGGCTACAAGGGTGGTTCAACATTCACAAATCAATTAATTTGATACATCACATTAATAAAAGAAAGGACAAGAATCATATGATCCTCTCAATTGATACAGAGAAAGCATTTGGCAAAATACAACATTCTTTCTTGATTAAAACTCTCCAGCAAATTGCCTCAGCAATCAAACAACAAAAAGAAATAAAAGGAATTTGAATTGGCAAAGAATAAGTTAAACTCTCACTCTTTGCAGATGACATGATACTTTATGTGGAAAACCCCAATGACTCCACCCCAAAATTCCTAGAACATATACAGCAATTCAGCAACATGGCAGGATACAAACTCAATGCACAGAAATAAGTTGCTTTTTTATACACTAACAATGAGAGTGAAGAAACAGAAATTAAGGTATCAAGCCTGTTTACAATTGTCCCCAAAACCATAATATACCTAGGAATAAATCTAACCAAAGAGGCAAAGGATCTGTACTCTAAAACTACAGTATGCTTATGAAAGAAATTGAGGAAGACACAAAGAGATAGAAAAACATTCCATGCTCATGGATTGGAAGAATAAATATTGTTAAAATGTCTATGCTACCCAGAGCAATCTATACATTCAATGCAATCCCTATCAAAATGCCATCAACATTTTTCACAGAGCTGGAACAAAGAATCCTAAAATTTGTATGGAACCAGAAAAGACCCCATATAGCCAGAAGAATGTTGAAAAAGAAAGCCAATGCTGGAGGCATCACAATGCCTGACTTCAAGCTCTATTTCCAAGCTGTGATTGTCAAGACAGCATGGTACTTGTACAAAAACAGACACATAGATCAATGGAACAGAATAGAGAGCCCAGATATGGATCTTCAATTCTATGGTCAACTAATCTTCAACAGAGCAGTAAGAATATCCAAATGAAAAATGACAGTCTCTTCAATAAGTGGTGCTAGGAAAACTGGACAGCCATATGCAGAAGAATGAAACTGGATCATTCTCTTACTCATAGACAAAGACAAACTCAAAATGGATGAGATACTTAAATGTGAGACAGGAATCCATCAAAATCCTAGAGAAGAATACAGGCAGCTACCTCTTCGACCTCAGCCACAGCAACTTCCTGCTAGATACACCTCCAAAGGCAAAGGAAACAAAAGCAAAAATGAACTATTGGTACTTCATCAAGATACAAAGCTTCTGCACAGCAAAGGAAACAGTCAACAAAACTAAAAGGCAACCTATGGAATGGAAGAAGATATTTACAAATGACATATCAGATGAAGGGCTAGTATTAAAGTTCTATAAAGAACTTCTCACACTCAGGGCGCCTGGGTGGCACAGCGGTTAAGTGTCTGCCTTCGGCTCAGTGCTATGGGATCAAGCCCCACATCAGGCTCCTTCGCTATGAGCCTGCTTCTTCCTCTCCCACTCCCCCTGCTTGTGTTCCCTCTCTCGCTGGCTGTCTCTATCTCTGTCGAATAAATAAATAAAATCTTTAAAAAAATTAAAAAAAAGAACTTATTACACTCAACATGCAAAAAAAAAAAAATCCAGTCAAGAAATGGGCAGAAGACATGAATAGACATTTCTCCAAAGAAGACATACAAATGGCCAACAGACACATAAAAAATGCTCAACATCATTTGTCATCAGGGAAATACAAATCAAAGCCACAATGAGATGCCATCTCACACCAGTCAGAATGGCTAAAATTAGCAAGACAGGAAACAACAAATGTTGGTGAGGATGTGGAGAAAGGGGAACCCTCTTACACTGTTGGTGGGAATGCAAGCTGGTACAGCCACTTTGGAAAACAGTATGGAGGTTCCTCAAGAACTTAAAAATAGAGCTCCCTACAACCCAGCAATCGCACTACTAGGTATTCACCCCAAAGATACAGATGTTGTGAAAAGAAGGGACACATGCACCCCAATGCTCATAGAAGCAATGTCCAAATAGCCAAACTGTGGAAGGAGCTGAGATGTCCTTCAACAGATGAATGGGTATGGAAGAATGGAGTGTTACTCAGCCATCGGAAAGGATGAATACTTACCATTTACATCAACGTGGATGGAACTGGAGGGTATTATGCTAAGTGAAAAGGGTCAATTAGAGAAAGACAATTATCACATGGTTTCACTCATATGTGGAATGTAAGAAACAGTACAGAGAACCATAAGGCAGGGGAGGGAAAACAGAATGGGAGGAAATCAGAGAGGGAGACAAACCATGAGAGTCTCTTAACTCTGAGAAGCAAACTGAGGGTTGCTGAAGAGGAGGTGGGTGGGCGAATGAGGTAGCTGGGTGATGGGCATTAAGGAGGGCACATGATGTGATGAGCACCAGGGGTTATATGCAACTGATAAATTGTTGAATACCACATATGAAACCAATGCTGTGTTATGTGATGGGAAGTTGAATTTAAATTAAGAAAAACATAGAATAAGTTCCTTTACTTAGGCAAATTTAGCAAGGTTCAGAGGGGCTTCTACTCATATGTAACTCAGAAGCAGGAGGTACCAGCAAACACTTTTCAATAATTATTCAGTTGTATGTAAAATTGTACACAGCTGTATGACATTATCTCTTTCTTCACACACACACACACACACACACACACACACACACACACACACACACACAAATTGAGACACAAGCACCTGAAGCCAGAAAGCACTGTAAAACATTTCAATAATCATTTGGGAGAAAAATGGATAAATCTCAACCCGTAAAGACCATATTAGAAATATCAACTGGTTGTGATAAGAAATAGGTGTTGTATGTAAGTGATGAACCACTAAATTCTACACCTGAAACTAATATTGCACTGTATGCAACTACCTGGAATTTAAATAAAAACTTTAGGGGTGCCTGGTTGGCTCAGTCAGTTAAGCATCCAGCTCTTGGTTTGGGCTCAGGTTGTGATCTCAGGGCCATGGGATCAAGCCCTGAGTCAGTCTCCACACTCAGTGCTGAGTCTGCTTGAGTGATTCTCTCTCTCCCTCACCCTCTGCCACTCCTGCCACTCAGGCTCTCTCTCTCTCTCAAGTAAATAAATAAATAAATAAAATCAAATAAAAATTGGAACCAAAAAAAAATCAACTGGAATTTGAATAAAAACCTAAAAAATATAACAACTGAATTCTTCAAAAATTATTCAAAATGAAATTAATGAAAGTTAGGTTTGAAATGCTTAGTAAGTACAATGTCAAATATGAAACCTTCTGATAACTAAATTGAGAATTGATTCTCAATTATCTTTGTGAATGGAGGAGTGAAGTGGTATGTCTAATCCAAAATATGCATAATCCCAGAATTATTTCTACTTGGTTTTACAAAGCATTTTTTTTCTTACATTTGGCTATAGGCAAGTAGGATATTCTTGGGCATGTAAAATAAATTCATGTAAATTAAGGAGAGGAATTACTATAAAGCTGGGCATATTCCTCCTCCTCCTGTTTAATGTTTTTTCTACTTTCTGTCTTTTAGACAGAAGTGCTCATGCTTTTCCCCATTCAATACCTTATCTATCTCTATCATCTCATTCTAGGCACAAGCAAAGGGTTAAGATTTTGGTTTGAGGATTTTTCTTTCGATGTCTCTCATTGGGATAAATTCAAGCTGTAGGAGGGAAAGCCAAGTCCCTAATCCAAGGAAGGAGGCACCAAGGAAGGTGAAATATATAAGCCAAGTAAATTAGGAGGAAGAGAAAGCCTCAGACTGGGTTCTTACAGGTACTATAAGACATCGTGATGATGAAGAAAGAGTATGGGCTCTGGAGTTCAAAAGACCTGGACGTGAAACCCAGTTCTGCCATTCAATTGCTTTGTGGCCTTATGGAATTAATTTAAACTCACAGAGCCATAAATTGCTCACTTGAAAAATGAAGACAATATCCATAAGTCTACAATGAAGATTAAATGAAGTGCATATAGAATAGGATAAAAACAGAGAGGGAGGCAAACCATAAGAGACTCTTAACAATAGGGAACAAACTGAGGGTTGCTGGAGGACAGCTGGGTGGGGGGGATGGGGTAACTGGGTGATAGGCATTAAGGAGGGCATTTATTGTAATGAGCACTGGGTATTATATGCAAGTGATGAAACACTAAATTCTACCCCTGAAACTAACACTACACTATATGTTAACTAAAAACAACAACAACAACAACAAACCACTTAGCACCCATGCCTGGTATATAATACAAACTTAAATATTACAGATTTTCCTCAATAGTTAAGGTACTAAAGTTTACTCAAGAGTACATTACCTTCAAGGTAGTTTTAAAATCCTTTTTTCTTTCATCTACACATTCCCTCAAAATCAGGACATGGATCTGATTATTTACATGGTACTATTTCTAGGCTCTGTCAATGTATTTTATAAGTTAAGAAATAGATTATCATCTATTGAGCACCAAGGTATAATTCCAGCACTATTATCCCCTCAATATTATTTTATATGCACAAGACTGTTTTATTCTTGTATCAGAATTTGTTTATAAATACTTAGTCTAAAAAATCATTTTCTAACCCCCAAAGCCTTAACAGTGGTTCTTTTTACTTACAGCAGGTTTTTTATTTTTTATTTTTATTTTTTAAAGATTTTTTAAATTTATTCAAGATAGAGAGAGTGAAAGAGAGAGAGCATGAGCAGGGGGAGGGCCAGAGGGAGAGGTAGAAGCAAGCTCCCTGATGTGGGGCTCAATCCCGGGACCCCAAGATCATGACCTAAACTGAAGGCAGATGCTTAACAGACTGAGCCACCCAGGCACCCCATACAGCATTTAAAAAAAAATTAAACAAAGTACTATAGGATATATAAAATTTTGAAGCAGAAATGGGGAATCTGGAAATACTTCTCGAACTCCACATCAGCAGGTAAGGAAAGTCCTTGAAAGACACTTTGGAAACCACTGGTCTATAGGGAAAATCCTAACCTTCTAACCCTGATAAATAAAAAGTTAGCTTCACAAGTTGGCTTTTCCCCACACTTTCTATTCTAAACATATTGCCTATGAGTCTCCCACCTCAAATATCTGCTCTTGTCTCTTCAACTTAATTGATATTCCCCCTAACACACTGGGCTCTTTCTCACTAGTGTTTATCTGTCTGTAGTCTTCTCTCTGTCTAGAATGTTTTTCACTGATTCTCCTCCTATCTGACATTCAGTCTATAAAACATAGCTTGAAAGTTTCCATCTCTCTCTATATTACCCAACTTACCAAACTGACTTAGTTGCTCCCATCTCTGTGATCTTATAGCACCTGGTATGTACTTGTATTATAGTCTGTATCACACTTTAGTGCAATTATTAGGTTACATGTCCTCTCTCTAGTTCTAGTGTTGACAAGGACTGCTACTCATACAATTTTTCATTACCTTAGACATAATACCATGTACAGCAGGTTCTTTATAAAATTTTGTATGGTGAAAGGTATAAAAATCTCATTGTCATTAAATTCTTTTTCATTTTTTACCATGTAATAACTTTAATAATTTTTAAAGGTTTAGTTAAAGAAATATTAAGCTTATTTTTAAGCATTTCATGCAGTTTTAAATTCTTTTATAGAGAATTAAAAAGTGCAATACTAAAGTAAGAAACTGGTATTTTTAGGGGAGCACTGTTTATCATGTTGTTGATAAACACTGAATTATTAAGACAATGACCATTTGGATGTTCTTTTCTAATCATAAGGCTTCTCTACCAAGGGTACATCTTCTTTCTACTTTTTAACCTAGATTAAAACTGGACAAGATACACAGATGCTCAAAAACCTTAAAAACAAAGAAAAATATATATTACTGAAACATGTAAGTAAGTAGATGTGCTGCATTCTATAGAAGGCTTTGAGACAAGGCTGGTTTGGCTAGTACCCCTCATCCCTGCCCCCAGCACACAAAAATATACATACAATAAGGCCTCGAAAGGGATTTCCTGCAAGGAAATGACAATTTTTTTTAAAGAGTCATATCCATTTGATTTGAGTCACTAGAGTAACAAAACTGTTTTCAAGAATACTTTAAAAATTCAATACTGTAACCTCTAGTACAGCTTGAAAAGCTCTGAAGGACAAGGCAGTTAGATCAATATTTGTTTATTTCTAATGCTGGGCAGCATGAACAGACAAGGCTGATCATCAGATGGATTTTATTACCTGTTGGAGTGATAAGTCCTGGTGATAAAAGGCCGGGGACTGAATGCGGCAGAAGGCGAGCATTGTCCTGCAACACTCCCAAAGAACGCTTAGGAGGCCTGCCAGGCCTGGAACTGTTGAAAAACAGACAAAAACAAAGATCAGGTTAAAAATGTACTCTTTTTGGAAATACCATCACTTGCCATACTTGCCTCCTCAATCTTGTTTAATTACCAAGAGTCATAGGATTTTATTTAAAGACTACTTTCATTGATTACCAAAAGACCAATACTTTCCTTTCTACCAAATTTCTCAACATAGTTATGGCAAACATTAAAACCATAAAAAACTAATCTTTAGTTTAGATTACATTTTCAAGGCAGCACTTTGCAATACAGCTTACTTGTTGTGAGAAACTCAAAGTTATACCCCCTGCCCTTAAAGCTACGTTTGATCCCAAGTGTTAAAGCATGATACTGAGACCTGAGATAGTGACTCAACAGAATTCAGATTGTATAGAATGTGAAGTGATTAAGTCTCTGTGCAGAGAGGTAAAAGGGTAAAGAGCTAAGAGATGAAGAATAAGATGTGATTTTTTTAGCATTTCCACAGCTGCCAGGAGACCACCAGGAACAAAGGACCCCCACTCTCAGTAGATTTTTTAAATCTACCTATTATTTAAAACAGGCTATATAACCAGCAGTGCACTCTCTTGGAGTGGCTGTAGTAACAAAACCTGCCACTTTTGCTATCTAGACTGTCTTTTCTTACAGATTTATTAGTGTTTTTAACTGATGAGTTGAGGCTAAACTTATAGCATTTATCTGATCTATTCCATTTGCACATTCTTCACCCTAGCGTGAGCAGTTCAGGAATTGCAGTTGCAAATGTTAATCCATAAAATAATAAAATAGAAAGTCAGTATCTGGCTTCCATGACTCTAATACAGTTAGTGTACTGAATACATCATTGGATGCTGTCACCACAATGAAGAGAATTATAAGTCATTGAACATTAGGATCAAGTTATTCTCAAGTCATCCAATATATTTCAAATATTACTTTCTAATGTTGCCTATGATATTTCTATTGTTTTTTAGTAAAAATGCAGTTTAAAAGCTGACTAATTGGGCTTTTGACAAAATACTGAAACACTGTATTAAATAGCCCAAGCCACAAAAACATACGAGGTTCAGATAGAGAACACTTCCAAAAATGACTTTTGGTTCACAAAAAAAGTTTAAGTTAAACCTTACTCTATCAATTTTGCAGTAGCAAAGCTCTATCAATGTAAGACAAACTCGACTTCTTAAATGAAGACAACTTCTAGCAACCTTACACAGAGGTACCATTGCCCAATTCATTTTTCAAACACTGTGCTGGTGTTATTTTCTTTCATTGTACATCAATATTGTATATCAGTCTAGCATGAAAGATTCTGTTTTTCTCATTCAATGTTTCAATTTTATAAACTGACTCTCCCCTCCTTCTTCCTACTCGATTCTGAGCCATAACTTATTTTACTTAATTCAGTATTGTTATCCTGTTTGCCCTCACCTTGTTTTATGGCTTCCTCTCTTAAGGAAATGATAAGAAAAGAGCTATTTACTTCAAATGCCTTAAAGGATCAAAAGATCATTGAACAATGTTCATCAGTGTATATCCAGTCATTCGAAGTTAAATAATCTTCACCAATCTACACACAGTAGGGCCCAGTAAATGCTTAATTAACTCACTGAATAGGAAATATTTCACTGTTGCTACAGTTTCCAGATATTCCTTAAATTGCTCTATTCTCCTTGACTACATGAATACCAAGGTGGTTGCATCATTTAATCATCAGGTAATCATTTTTAAGTCTTGGACTCCACAATAATTATAGGAGCTTCTAAATATTATCCACTTGAATCTGACTATGTACAAGGTTAAAGAAGGGTAGATGCCACTTATCTTATGCCACTTCAAGAACCACTCAAGGACTAAAGATCCCTGGAGTTATGCATATGTAGTGACAATATCACTTATTTGATCATCCAGTAAACACTTCATCATCCAGTAAGCAAACATGCTCTAGGTGCCCAACCAATGTGTGTCTGACATGGTACTATATATAAGGGTTATAGAGGTTAAAATGGAAGCTTGACAAAGGCAGTGGTTTTGGTCTCTTTGTTTATTGATATACTGTGAATACCTAGAACAGCTTCTATCTTTGAGGAGCTTATTGTCTAGGGATAGAGATGTCTGTCTGACCTGTTGTTTTAAAATTTTGATTAACTCTTTAGTGGGTATGATTGTATGATATCCAAACTTGTTTAAATTTATCAGTGAGCTAAAACCATATTCAGATGCCTTTGTTTCTATTCTTGGAAATAACACTTGGATCCCTAGAATAAATTAATTAGAATCAAATTTCTAAAAGTGCTTTATAATCAATAAAGTTACATACTAATGGAAGATAGCTTTATTTTTGCCTTTAGACCTAATGATCCTCTCTAGTAAGGCACTCCTAGCACTAACATTCCTGCGTTTTTTTATTTAAATTCAATTAGCTAACATATAATACATCATTAGTTTCAGATGTAGTGCTCAGTAATTCATCAGTTGCATATAACACCCAGTGCTCATCACATCTCATGCCCTCCTTAACGCCTGCATTTCTTTTCAAAGAACACAAGCTTAACATGATGCAAGACTATGGAGGACACTGCAGAAAGTTGGAAAAGATCATTCTTAACAGATGATCCTGCTATACTTCTTATCTTTAAAAGCTTTATTAGCATCAGGCAGATATTTACATATTAATCAAGACAAATAAACATGTGGTGATTTAACTAGAAAACTGTTATTTGGATGACAATTTAATCAGCATAGGTTCAAAGGTCCATCATTGCAGCATCCTATCTCTGCTGAAATATTGATTGTGTTACTGATTTCAGTAATGCTTTACTTTACAGGAAACAAATAACCATGTAATTACTTTTTAATTGAATGATAATTGCTTGTTGGCAATTATTTGTTTTCTGTTTAATTACAGAGTTATTTGCACTCTGTAAAATAAAACAGCTTTTAAAAAAATTTCCCACCCAAATGACTCAGTGGATGTACCATCAATGAACACCATAAACAGAAGTTGTTAAGGTACAAGGCAAACAACCCAATAAATAGCAAAACTTTTATTAAATAACTCAGCTAAATCTTTAAGAGCTTCAGCTTATAGAATCAACATTAGGTGGTTACACCTAATTAATGGGTAGTTTGTAGGGAGATTATACCAAAAAAATCAAGATTTTGTCTGGGTCCAGGTCATTCTTTAACATAATTTATCTTGATATGTATTTCCCCCTTCATTCTGTAAGCTTCTTTAGAAGAAATAAGTCAGCTTCCTGAGGTAAAAGAATAAACCAACTTGAAACACATACCTACAGTATTTCATATTTCTGCAGTTGAAGTGGATTACCGTCAGGGCATTACCTCACAGTTTATAAACTTTATAGACTTGGTGGTTCCCTAAGAGGGAAATTCAGTAGGCCTTCTGGTATCAATAAGATATGACACATTCCATGATATATCTATTCCATGTTGTAATAGATAAAGTAGCTAGTACTTAGTTCATTAAGATTATGAAATTTCATTGTTGGAGTTATTTTTACCTCATGTTAGCAGCCATTTGTATATGAATCAAGGAATAAGCAACTGAGTAAAGTGAGTGATCTTGTTTTTCAAAGAATAAAAGTCTTGTTAATAAATTAGTGATGACAAGAGCCTTCAGGATAGTTAATACCAATAATATGGTCAGTACAAGATTTGGTGAGGAATTGCAAGTCATGTCATCCTCTTCAATGAAAGCTTGGCTTACTACTTTTAAAGAAATACTTGTAACATTCTGGAACAAACTGAGCAGATTGCTGAAGATATAGTGGCTGTTAGGGTGGTGTTAGCAGTCACTTGTAAGATCACTGCAATTGGATTCCTGAAGTGGGACCTGTTAGCAATGACCTGGGATTCACTTTTCAGCATTATCACTGATATTTAAAATCCCCTGGGATAATCTCTGAATGCATCACTTTTTCACTCACATTAGAAGCCAAGAATGACATTAGCTTTGAAGCTGTTGTTTACCTGTGAGAGAACTGCTCTGACTTTCAATGTGCTTTTTAAATTAAATAAGAATCTTTTTGCCCAGACAGTAAAACTTTTAATTGCATCATGGATTAATAATAATCTCTTAGGCCTGACATTTATTACAACATTTCAAGGATGCCAGTGGTAGTTAAACTCTACCTGACCTTTCATTGTTTATGAAGAGAAACAAACTCTGACCTCACAGCAGTCTGAATCCATCTTCTCTCAGTGTTGGCAAACTGATAATTTGTCTAACTATTGCACTGGATTGTATTCCCAACCAGATCAAAGGCAGCAGCAACTAATTCAGCAACTGGGAGAAAGTCACCCATGAAAAATGGGCAATTAACATTAATCATATATGAAATTGTTCAAGCTGATAACTAGAACCTGGTCACTATGGTAACTCTCATAAAATGGTGCTTATGTTAAGTGGGGCATCAATCGGCTCTTGGATCATGGGAACTTAAAGTGTGGCTCATCATGTCTCTAGGAGCTATCAATGCAAAGAACAAAATGACACACCAGAAGAAAGACCATTTATATTCCATCACCATTGACTCTTTTTTTCAGTTTTTTCAGGGTTTTTTGTTTGTTTGTTTTAGTGTAGTTGATACATAATAGTTTGAGGTATACCTTTTTCAGTTCTTATAGGCAATCCAAAACTCAAATTTGGATATGTTAAAATCATCATACACCAACATTCCATTAGAGTTAGGGAAGTTAAGGAAATTATCTTTAACCTAAGGGTGTTCAAGGGATGAAGAAAAACCTCCACTTGTTAATGGGTCACACATTACAATATCGGGGATCATATAGAGCAATCTGTTAATGCATTAATCTTATAACTGTGATAAATTGAATTATTTGTATCTATTATCTGAAATTATAATGTTTAATTCCCTTGTTAATGCTGAGTTTGTTTTTCCTTCAATAAAAAAAAGAAATCTGATGTAATAGACAATTTAAGGGTTGACTACTCACTTGATAGAAAGTATAACTGTGAAGCTATTTTATACTTCATTTACTTGACTCTGCTCCCTATTTAAATTAAATGTGCTCCAGGTCTGGTTGTTAGCACCTTTAAACAAGTTTACTTTTTGTCATAAATTGACTCAATTCTAATGAAGGTTTTAGTATAATTAACAAAGATCGTATAACAGAAATGCTCGTGTATGACTTGAATTCTTAGTGGCCTCTTTTTGTTCTGCTTGTGTAATTCCTATTAACTTCAGTGAAATCAATGCACCTTAGTAAATCTTAGAGTAAATCAAATTAAATAAACATTTCCCTTTCTAAAGAGTATCATATCACTGTCAGATACAATGTTTTTTTTTAAAGGCATTCTTGAATTCAAAGATTATGTCACTGTGCAAAACTTCTGATATTAAGAGAATGGATAAGTTAACATTCACATTTGGATACATTCCATTAGCATTTCAAATTCAACTACACCTCCCCAAATCCCACTCTCCAATCCTCCCTTCTCTTGTTTTGTCATCAGTACAGGCGTGCTCTCCTGCTGATTGCCGAAACTATAAACTTGAGGGCAATTTTGATTCTCCCTCTTCTTCTCCCTTAATTTTCAGTCTCCAATATTTTTCCTCCATTGTAATGTGTTGCAGATTTCCATCTCCACCTATTGCTAACACCCTAATTCAGGCCCTCATCACTTCGTGCTCAGGCTATTTTTAACAGTTTGCTTCATTGTTCCAATTCATTCTATCTATGTAAACTGTCCTGTGAATTTTGGCGAAACATCCCTTTCATTATGTCATCTTTTGCTTTAGAACCTTCAATACTTCCTGACTGCGTACCAAACAAAGTCTAAATGCCTTAGTCTGGCAATCTCCCCAAATATATATTTCTTTCCTTTCTCCAATTACTTCTTAAATGAGTCTTCTATTCTGGCTGGAAGAGTTGATTCACTGTCTGCTAAGCATAGTATCTGACCTTAGAACCCTTTCATTGTAAAACATTTTCAAGGTATCAGAGTTCCTTGAAGACATGCTTTGTTAAGTTCCACTGCCTTGGGAAAGCTTCAGTATAACCTGCTGTAACTGCTGCTGCTTTTCTAAAAGGCCACTGACTTTTACTTTGTAACATTATTTATAGGTTTTCTTTAATGGTTATCACAAAGGGCACTTTAGTACCAGCATTAGGGAACCTGTTCCAAATAACCAAAATACTGTCTTTCATGTTTGGCAAATGAAGTCCCATTAGTTACTGTCACAGTCTGTGTGTAATCCTATGATGATCTCAATAGTTAACATCTCAGATTTGAATGTCAATCAGAAAATACAGAAGCATGACCTTAATATCACCACTCAGGAGAGCTTAGGAAGTTGAGCAAGACCTTTAGGAATGCAATCACTATTAACTTGACTGCATTAGTCTCTATGGTTAGGGATATAGCATGGAAGAACATATGCAATTGATAAACACAGGCACCAGTTTCCTTGCTGATTTAATTTTTTTAAATTTTGCATGGATAAATATTAGCAACTCATACTAAAATAAAAATAATTTAAACAATCTTAGATATTCAGTCAGACGCAGAGGAAAGCTCTAAAAGTTAAATCTGAGTTCTAATTCCAGTTGTGGTAGGCAGAATTCTAAAATTCTCCTCCACCCCAAGATTTCCAGCCATAATCACTAGAACTGTGAATATATTACACCTGAGGTCGTTACAATTACACGGCAAAAGGGATTTTGCACATGTGATTAACTAACAAGTTGACTTGAGTTAATAGAAGAGGAGATTAGATGGACCCAATCCTTTAAAAACAGAAAGGAAGTCAGAGAACATACCATTGCTGGTTTGAAGATAGAAAAACCCATGTATCAAGGAATGCAAGTAGCTTCTCGAAGCCAAATGCAATCCTGGGCTGACAGCCAGCAAGGAAACAGGTATGCAAATCCTACAATTGAACTAGATTCTGCCAAAAACATCAATGTGAGTAGATTCTTCCCCAGATCTTCCAGATTAAGAGCCCAGCCTGTCAGCACCTTGATTTCAACCTTCCAAAACTATGAGAACCCACTCAAGCCTCTCCAGACTTTCTGATATGGAAAACTATGAGATAATAAATGAGTGTTGTTTTGAGGTGCTAAATTTGAAGCAATTGGTTACACAACAGAGAACTAGTACACAAAGGGGAGCCTGGGTGGCTCAGTCATTAAGCGTCTACCTTTGGCTCAGGTCATGATCCTGGAGTCCCGGGATTGAGCCCCACATCCTGCTCCCTGCTCAATGGGGAGCCTGCTTCTCTCTCTCCCTCTGCCGCTCTCCCTGCTGATTCTTTCTCTCTCACTCACTCAAATAAATAAGTAAAATCTTAAAAAAAAACACTAGTACACCAGTTCTGCCATTATTGAGACATGTGACCTCAAGCAAATTACATGACTATTCTAGATGTACTTTCTCACTTTAAGATTAGAGATGTAAACTAAATAATCTATGAATCTGATCATTAGAGCCATGTTACATTTCTGGTCTAATTCAGATAATTCATTAACTTCAAAGTGTGCATAGTTTTCCACTTTCTCAACTGTTTTAGCTTATATTTTAAGTTACATTAAGTTTCTGTATTGATTCTATGGAAAATTACCCAAAAAAGAACAAAATGTGTGCATAATGCCATAGTATTATCCTCACCTGATAGTTGCGTGTAATTAGTCCCTCTCTCTCTCTCTCTCTCTCTCTCTATATATATATATATATGAACACTGGTTTAAAAAGTTAAAAGTGCTATACAACTTAAAAGGAAGAAAATTCTGACAGACACTGCAACATGGATGAACCTTGAAGACATTATGCTATGAGAAATAAGGCAGTCATAAAAAGACAAATATTGAATAATTCTACCTATATGAAGTATATATAGTAGTAAACTTATATAAATAGAAAGTAGAAATGTGTTTTCCCGGGGCCAGGGTAGGGGCTGGAGGTGGGGTACGGGGAGTTAGTCAATAGGTATAGAGTTTCAGTTTTGCAAGATGAAAAAGTTCTATAAATCTGTTGACAGCAATGTAATATAGTTAACACTATTGTATTATACACTTAAAAATGGTTAATATGGTACTAAAATGTATTTTACCACAATTTTTTACATGCTGTACAAATTTAGGGAGTGTTGTTACTATGCTTGCAGTTATTAATAGTTAAAATTTCCACAGAAATAATTTTGAATGCCAAAAAAATTCTATCCAAAGAGATACACCCTGCAGTTTACATATCAAAAAAGTAGTATTCTCATCTGAATGCTAGTACTAAAAGAATTACCGACTCTCCTAACCATCTCCTACCACATATTTAATTTATATCCCAAGAAGTCCTTACTTCTAAGGCAGAATTCAAGCTTTCCATTTTAATTTCACAATTCTAATTTTTCTTAGGGCAACTGTACTACATGTTTACCCATAGATAGATTTTTTCTCATTATTTTCCCTTCCCCATTCCTTACTTTGACAGGAAAACATTTTTTTAGGCATTTCCCCTCCCCACAAAAAACTTTGCCCCATATCTCTTTACTGTTTTGAAATAATAAGACAATCTTTATCAAAGAAACAATAGATCATAGCAGTTCACTAAGAAATAGAGAACTGAATTTTAATTTTTTTGTTGTAGATTGTGGCATGATCATGTATAAACTGCTAGATTTTAATAAGTGGGCTTGAAGAGCTTTAAGGTTGCCATGGCCGTAGACATGCTTATGACTAACTAGATGGTCTCATAAAGTTCCCTGCCCTCCCTCACTTTCATATTGAAATCAGGTAAATTTGGGTAGATTCAAATGCAACAAGTAAATCTTGAGACACAGCTGCCTGGTTACAGATTAAAGCACTTTTCCAAAAAGTCACTTTCCCTCCCCAAATCATGGTTTCCACAAGGCAGCACAATTTGATAGGCCAGCAATGTACTGTGAATTCAGTTTGTGACTCTGAGAAGCTCAACCTCTCTCTGCTTCAGTTTCATCATATGCTAAATGGGTACTGAAATGATTTGATTCAAGGAATTATGAGGAATTAGAAATTCTTTTCCCTAAAATCCCCCATAATTAAATAATGTGCAAGAAGGGAAAAGAAACAGCCAATGTGTGAACAATGTGTGAGCAGAATTTTCCAATATAAACAGATTCTCATTTTATATAGTAGTGGTGTGTTGCATCATACAATTACTTTGATAATGTTCTTATTGGAGTATCCCTGAAGCAGTTTTATCCTTTTTTTAGCTGTTCTAAGTAAAAAACATGATCACTTTCATTATTTAATTCCTCAAAAATATCCTCATACCTCACTGTCTTCTAGCAAACAAAATTGCCAAATCTGACAGCTGGCAAAGATTATTTTCTTATTTCCCTCTAGCTTCCCCTCTTCCCTATAAGAGAGAACGTTTTCCTAAAAACATGGTATTTTCCCCAAACCTATAACTTATTACTTTAACCATAGAAAAATTAAATCAATGTAATTTGCAAATTGACAGTATGCTTTTTAATATTCCCTCATGAGTACATTTGATTCCCACTGGAATGGTTTACCACTTTCTGAGGGAAATGAAATTAATAACACCTACAACTAATGTGGGTCTCCATTTCAGGTGAGAATCTCTTTGATACTACTGATAATGAGTTGATCTTATAGTTCCTACTAAGAACAAGACAAGGTTGCAAAAAGGGCAAACCTTTTGTTTTTTTTCTTAAGGTATATCATTTTTATTATAATATAATTCAACTGTGAATACCCTAATGGCCATTTTTTTCTTTTCTCTCCCTAATAGGACTTCACAACAACCCAAACCCTAATCCTAGTCTTAGGCTGTGTATTGAAATTTAGTTGTGAAGAGAACATCCTGCCAATCCTGATCATCGACTGAGCCCCCTACAGATGGTCACTCTCCCAACCTTAGCCATGCACAGAACCCTATGTCAGGCCCCAGACAGCCCTGTGTATGGCCAGAGAGTGACCAATATTAAGGACAACTAGATATCTCACAATGACCCCAGTAGGGAGCAGAGGAAAGGAGAGGTGGGAGGTCAACACAGGCCTATTCCACATGGGGACTTAACTCATTGTGCATATCTTCTCAAACATGGGTAGGAGGCATTTTTATTATGAAATATGATACATTCATTTCAGTTTCCTAGCAACAGGATGCCAATCAGCAGACTGTAATTCAAGGATTCATCTTTGTTATAAAGGAGTTGGGAACAGTGGAAGGCAGGAGGACTTCCCAGAAAGAGGTAGAATTGACAGTGTGATTTGAGGATGAGGAAACCAAGCCTGCAGAAGGAGAAACATCAGAAAATCTGCCTTTCCTCTTACATTTTCTTTCAAGCAGCATTTGTCCTACTGCTGCAGCTTCTGGGATATTTTGCTTCTGCATTAATTCCTAGTGTCATTGGGAAAAAATTCAAACCATACGGCATGTTCCTGAATCACAAAACTTCTTCCATATGCAAAACACTGACAGTAGAAAATTAATCAGGACAAACAGTAGAAAACTAATCAGGACAGAAACAAGCTTACCCATATGTTATCTTTAGATTCAAATATTGTACAAACCTTTAAGAATAGATATGCTGGGGGTTGTGTTCCAAGATGGCGGAGGAGCAGGAGACCTACAGTTTGTCTGGTCCCAGGAATTCAGCTAGAGAGCTACCAAACCATTCTGAATACCTATGAACGCAACTGGAGAACAAAAAAAGAGTAGCAGAAAATTTATGAACAGAAAAGCGATCACTTTCTGCAAGGAGGAGAAAAGATGGCAGAGGAGTAAGGGACCCCTTTCTCAGCTGGTCCCCTGAGTCAAGCTGGATATGTACCAGACCATCCTGAACACCCACGGAATCAGCCTGAGATGCAGGAAGATACATCTGGATCTCTACAAACAAACATCTCCAGCGCTGAATATTAAGGTACTAAGCGGGGAGCCGCGAATCTGCCCACAGACATCAGAAGATAAACGGAAGGGGGAGGGAGCCGCCGTGCTCCGGCCCCGGGAAGCAGTAGCCACCTGCACTGGGGAGGCGGCCGGACTCCCACACCGACACCCACGAGAGAGCAGACTGAGACCTTGAGCCCGGGAACCCGGGCGTGACCAGACTGAAAACCAGAGCTCCGGAGCACTCACTGGAACCGGACTGATACCGGGAGCTCAGGAGCACACGAACCATACTGAAACAGGGACGTAGGGAGAGTGCGCAGGAACCGAGGGCAGCTGGCAGTGTTAGAAGCAAAAAGGACAGAGACGTGCCGGCCCTGGAAGTGAGGGCTGGGACACTGGCTGTGGAGCGCACAACCTGAGACGCTGCAGGGTTTTTGGCAGCACTGACAGAAACAGAGTTAAAGAGGACAAGAGAGCTCAGTGGAGAGTGGACTGCACTCTCTCTGTTCTGAGACAGAGGCTAGGATATGGCCACTGCTGCTCTGACTCTCAGAAGAGGCACAGAAAACCACCAGGGAAAGCCGCCAGAGAACAAAAGCCCGGAAATACCAGCTCACATTGTGCCCATTCCCATCCCCCATCGCAGGGGACAGGGCAACTCTACCCAAACAGGGTTGCCTGAGTATCAGCGCGGCAGGCCCCTCGCCCAGAAGGCAGGCTGAAAAATCAAGAAGCCCACATCTCTAAGGTCCCTATAAAACAATTGCACACTGCCTGGAGCTTGGTCAATAATTTGGGCTCTGGGCATCCCCACAACATCTCCTCATCAGAATGATGAGGAGGAGAAATCCCCCCCAGCAAAGAAAAGATAATGAGTCTGTGGCCTCTGCCACAGAACTGATGGATATGGATATAACCAAATTGTCAGAAATGGAGTTCAGAGTAACAATGGTCAAGATGATATGTAGGCTTGAAAAAAATATCAACGAAAATATTAACGAGAATATAGAATCTTTAAGGGCAGAAATGAGAGTGAATCTGGTAGAAATTAAAAATGCTATGAATCAAATGCAGTCTAAACTAGAAGCTCTGACAGTCAGGGTAAAGGAGGCAGAAGAACAAATTAGTGAATTGGAGGATGGGATGGTAGAAGAGAAAGGTAAAACAGAAACATGCCTCAAAAAAATCCAATCTCAAGAATGTAGATTACGGGAGATAACTGACTCAATGAAACATTCCAATGTCAGAATCATTGGCATGCCTGAAGGGGTGGAGAAAGAGAGAAGTCTAGAAGAGATATTTGAACAAATTGTAGCAGAGAACTTCCCTAATCTAGCAAAGGAAACAAGCATTAGTGTCGAAGAGGCAGAGAGGACCCCTGCCAAGGTCAATGAGAACAGACCTACACCACGTCACATCATAGTACGATTCACAAATATTAGACCAAGGATACAGTCTTGAAAGCGGCTAGGGGAAAGAAAATCCTTACCTACAGAGGGAAAAATATCAAAATAAGGTCAGACCTGTCTAAAGAGACCGGGCAGGCTACGAAGGGTTGGCAGGGTATTTTCAAATCTATCTGAGAAGAACATGAAGCCAAGGATCCTTTATCCAGCAAGTCTGTCATTCAGAATTGATGGGAGATAAGGACCTTCCAGGACTGGAAGAAACTAACTGAATTTGTAACCATGAAGCCAGCCCTACATGAGATATTAAGGGGCGTTCAATAAAAGTAAAATGGCCCCAAGAGTGATACAGAACAGAAATTTACAATCTAAAGAAACAAAGACTTCACAAGCAACATGACATCATTAAAATCATATCGCTCAATAAACACTCTCAATGAGAATGGCCTAAATGCTCCCATAAAATGCCACGGGGTTGCAGATTGGATCAAAAGACATGACCCATCCATTTGCTGTCTACAGGAGACTCATCTTGAACCTAAAGATACATCCAGACTGAAAGTGAAGGGATGGAAAACCATTTTTCATGCCAATGGACCTCAAAAGAAAGCTGGGGTAGCAATTCTCATATCAGACAGATTAGATTTTAAACTAAAGACGGTAGTTAGAGATACAGAAGGACACTATATTATTCTTAAAGGGTGTATCCAACAAGTGGATTTGACAATTATAAATATCTATGCCCCCATCCGGGCAGCAGGTAGATACACAAGCCGACTCTTAACCAGAATAAAGAGACATATAGATAATAATTCGTTAATAGTAGGGGACCTAAACACTCCACTCTCAGCAATAGACAAATCACCAAAGCAGAAAATCAGCAAAGAAACAAGAGCTTTGAATGACATACGAGACCAGATGGACCTCATAGATATATACAGAACACTACACCCCAGAACAACAGAATACTCATTCTTTTCTAATACACATGGAACTTTCTCCAGAATAGATCTTATACTGGGTCACGAAACAGGTCTCCACCAATACCAAAAGACTGAGATTATTGCCTGCATATTCTCAGACCACAATGCTTTGAAACTGGAACTCAATCACAAGGAAAAATTTGGAAGAAACTCAAACACTTGGAAACTAAGAACCATCCTGCTCAAGAATGATTGGGTAAACCAGGAAATTAAAAATCAGTTTAAACAATTTTTGGAGACCAACTAGAATGAAAACACATTGGTCCAAAACCTATGGGACACTGCAAAGGCAGTCCTAAGGGGAAAATACATAGCCATCCAAGCCTCACTCAAAAGAATGGAAAAATATAAAATGCAGTTATTATATTCCCACCTCAAGAAGCTGGAGCTGGAACAGAAGAAAAGGCCTAACCCATGCATGAGAAGGCAGGTGATCAAGATTAGAGCAGATATCAATTAACTAGAAACCAGGAGCACAGTAGAGCAGATCAACAGAACTAGAAGCTGGTTCTTTGGAAGAATAAATAACATTCGATAAGCCACTGGCAAGACTTATTCAAAAGAATAGAGACAGGACCCAAAGTAATAAAATTTTGAATAAAAGGGAAGAGGTCACAACCATCACCAATGAAATAGGAAGGATCATTAGAAACTTTTATCAACAGCTTTATGCCAATAAATTAAACAACCTGGAAGAAAGGGATGCCTTCCTAGAAACCTATAAACTACCAAGACTGAAACAGGAAGAAATTGATTATTTAAACAGACCAATTAATTATGAAGAGATTTAAGCAGTGATCAAAAACCTCCTGGAAAACAAGAGTCCAGGGCCTGACAGATTCCCTGGGCGTATTCTACCAAACATTCAGAGAAGAAATAATACCTATTCTCCTGAAGCTGTTTCAAAAAATAGAAACAGAAGGACAGCTACCAAACTCATTCTATGAGGCCAGTATTACCTTGATCCCCAAACAAGGCAAACACCCCATCAAAAAGGAGAATTACAGACCGATATCCCTGATGAATATGGATGCCAAAATTCTCAACAATATCCTAGCTAATAGGATCTAACAGTACATTAAAATGATTACCCATCAAGACCAAGTGGGATTATTCCCTGGGATGCAAGGTGGTTCAACATTCACAAATCAATCAGTGTGACAGATCATATCAACAAGAAAAGAGTCAAGAACCATATGATCTTCTCAATTGATGCAGAAAATCCATTTGACAAAATACAGCATCCTTTCCTGATTAAAACCCTTTAGAATATAGGGATAGAGGGTACATTCCTCAATTTCATAAAATTCATCTATGAAAAGCCTACAGCGAATATCCTTCTCAATGGGGAAAAGCTGGAAGCCTTTCCCTTAAGATCAGGAACACAACAAGGATGCCCACTCTCGCCATTATTATTCAACATAATACTAGAAGTCCTTGCAACAGCAATCAGACAACAAAAAGGGATAAAAGTTATCCAAATCGGCAAAGAAGAAGTCAAACTGTCTCTCTTCGCAGATGACGTGATACTCTATATAGAAAACCCAAAAGACTCCACCCCCAAACTACTAGACCTTATAGAACAATTCAGTAATGATGCAGGATACAAAATCAATGCTCAGAAATCAGTTGCATTTCTATAGACGAACAATGAGACTGAAGAAAAAGAAATTAGGGAATCCATTCCATTTACAATAGCATCAAAAATCATACGTTATCTCGGTATTAACTTCACCAGAGACGTAAAGGATCTATATTCTAGAAACTACAATTCACTCTTGAAAGACACTGAAGAAGACACAAAAAGATGGAAAAATATTCCACGCTCATGGATCGGAAGAATAAACATAGTGAAAATGTCTATGCTACCCAGAGCAATCTACACTTTCAATGTCATCCCGATCAAAATACCAATGACATTTTTCAAAGAACTGGAACAATCAGCCCTTAAATTTGTGTGGAACCAGACAAGTAATTGTTGAAAAGGAAAAACAAAGCTGGGGGCATCTCGTTGCCGGACTTCAAGCTATACTACAAAGCTATGATCACAAAGACAGCATGGTACTGGCACAAAAACAGACACATAGACCAATGGAAAAGAATAGAGAACCCAGAAATGGACCCTCAGCTCTACGGGCAGCTAATCTTTGACAAAGCAGGAAAAAACATCCAGTGGACAAAAGACAATCTGTTCAGTAAATGGTGCTGGGAAATTGGACAGCTACATGCAAAAGAATGAAACTTGACCATTCTCTCACACCATAAACAAAGATAAACTCCAAATGGTTGAAAGACCTCGATGTGAGACAAGAATCCATCAAAATCCTAGAGGAGAACATAGGCTGCAACCTCTTCGACATCGGCCACCGCAACTTTTTTATGACACATCTCCAAAGGCAAGAGAAACAAAAGGTAAAATGAACATATGGGACTTCACCAAGATAAAAAGCTTCTGCACAGCCAAGGAAACAGTCAACAAAACTAAGAGGCAGCCCACAGAATGGGAGAAGATATTTGCATTGACAATACAGATTAAAGACTGGTATCCAAGATCTACAAAGAACTTCTCAAACTCAATACATGTGAAACAAATTATCAAATCAAAAAATGGGCAGAAAATATGAACAGCCACTTTTCCAATGAAGACATACAAATGGCTAACAGACACATGAAAAAATGTTCATAATCATTAGCCATCAGGGAAATTCAAATCAAAACCACCTTGAGATACCACCTTACTTCAGTTAGAACGGAAAAATTGACAGGGCAGGAAACAACAAATGTTGGAGAGGATGTGGAGAAAGGGGATCCTTCTTACACTATTGGTGGGAATGCAAGTTGGTATGGCCTCTTTGGAAAACAGTGTGGAGGTCCCTTAAAAAGTTAAAAATAGAGCTACCCTATGATCCAGCAATTGCACTACTGGGTATTTACCCCAAAGATACAGACGTAGTGAAGAGAAGGGCCATATGCACCCCAATGTTCATAGCAGCATTGTCCACAATAGCTAAATTGTGGAAGGAGCCGAGATGCCTTTCAACAGATGACTGGATTAAGAAGATGTGGTCCATATATACAATGGAATATTACTCTGCCTTCAGAAAGAATGATTTCACAACATTTGCAGCAACATGGACAGGACTGGGGGAGATAATGTTAAGTGAAATAAGTCAAGCAGAGAAAGACAATTATCATATGGTTTCACTCATTTGTGGAACATAAGGAATAGCAGGAAGATCGGTAGGAGAAGGAAGGGAAAAATGAAGGGGGTATAAACAGAAGGGGGAATGATCTATGAGAGTCTATGGACTCTGGGAAACAAACTGAGGGCTTCAGAGGGGGTGGGGGTATGTGATTGGGATAGGCCGATGATGGGTATTAAGGAGGGCACGTATTGCATGGTGCACTGGGTGTTATACTCAAATAATGAATCATGGAACACTGCATCAAAAACTGGGGATATACCGTATGGTGACTAATATAACAAAATAAAAATTATTTAAAAAAAAGAATAGATATTCTGTTGTGGACACATTCCTGTTGGCTAAACCCACAGCACAGTTCAAGGTTAGAAAATGTCCTGATAGAGCTCAATGTGGAAAACCGAAGTTTTACTGTGAGAAAATGAACATATACTTGCTCTAATGTTCACTGTTTAATACTTGATATCACAAAATGTATCCCAACATATAAGGGGGGAAAGGATTTAAGAAAGTTTAAAAAGCTTTTCAAAGTTTAGATGAGGGAATTGTATTTATAAGTGAGAAATAATTGTATGTATTTATTCTGTGTTTTTGCTTTTTCTTTGTATCATGCCTTTATCTAGTCCATTACTC
>NW_024423319.1:55156298-55160933 GCF_017311325.1 Ursus maritimus
ATAATTATTTTACTAGAAAATAGTTTCAATGAAAGAATCTCACAGTGCATGTACTCTTTGTCTTTGGACTTTCTGGGTGTTATTTATTCTGTACTTTGAGGAAATGCTATTTTCTGGCTTAGCAGGTTAAACAGTAACAAATATGCTGTTAAACAACATCCCCTCGAGGCAGGAGAACATAGATAGAAATAAACCTTTGTACCCTAAAATTAAAAGTTTTTCATCACTGATAACTTTTTCTAAGACCAATCCAACTAACATGCTCCCATTATATAGTTGCTAAATACAATTAAAAACCTGCCCTAAGCAGTAAAAACCTGTTATTTTTCCTTTTTGAGAAAAAAAAAAAGTTATCAAGGTCAAAACCATGGAAGATTAAAATTCTTAAACACTTGGCAATTCAACCCCATCAATGGGGCATACTCAGAGCACTGTAACATCCACCTCCTGAAAGAGCTACTGATGACCCTAACTCTAACAGTCCTTCCATTACCAGAACAGCAAGACATTTCCTGCGTGTGTACAGCAATTTCATCCTTTTAGGTATCGCAGGAATGTAAATTAAATTCATCTCAGCACCACCTTTAAGTGAGGAGTTTGTTCCACTATGCCTATTGTAAAAACTTAGAAGTAAATAGACAATAACTACTTGTTTGGACTCTAAATTTCTTGTTGTTGGAGACTGTATCTTATTGTATAGGTATTGCATGTTTGTGCCTAACAGTTCTTGGTACAAAGTGAACATCAACTAGGAGGGAAGGAAGGAAGAAGGCAGGGATAGAAGGAGGGTAAGAGAATTATTTTTAATATTTTGCCAGAATACTTTGTACTGTGCCATGTAAGCACTTTTGAGTTTCCTTTGAAACTTTGGAGGTAGAAATAAGATTCAAATAGGTCGATTTTTCTCCTGAACTCTCCCAGAACTGTTTTTAAAATATTAAAATTAACAGTTGGCAGGCTTACCAATTAGTGCAACAAGAGAGCTGCACACTGAATATTTTTGCAATCTAAATTTAGAAAGGAAACATTTTTGAAAACTGGCAGAACAAAAACTGAAAAATGTTTTTCCTTAGTTTCCTATTTAGGTGAAAAGATTGATTCTGCTTCAAATGCACTTGGAAAGAAGCCATCCACAAGTTTAGCTAAAAAACTGGGGAAGCAAGTTCAAGAAGGTAACACAGTCTTCTATTTAATTCTCAATTTACATTAAGTCACAGGAAAATTAATCATTCCAAACAAGCATCAAAATAATAGTAAAAAAGGAAGAGGTTTTGAATTTCCCTAAACCCCTGCTGAGAGGCCATTGTATCCTTTATCTTCCTGCCTTCCAGAAAGTTTGTCGTTGTGTTTAACTTAAAACTATTCATTGACTCTTCAGATAGAAAATATTATGCGATGATTTTCAGTGACTATTAGCCACTAAAGTGTACAAACTTTCTGGCAGCTTCCTTTAAATTCCTGTAGTTACATGAGCATTTCACAAACCTATCTTTACAACTGCACACATTATAATTTACACATTAAATACAAAAGGGTTTCACCTTAGGCCTGTTGCCAAGAATAATCATTGTAAATCTTTTTATCCTTTTGTAAAAGAATAATTATAAATGTGAAAGTGGCAGCAAAGGAAATGTGTTAAGAAAGGATTTAAAATAATCTCCACTTGAATACAGGAAGGCCAGTGAAGAAGAGAATTTGGTGAAGGTGGCAAAGCCAATTTTTGGGGTGAAAGGTAACAAGTCGAGTGCAAAGCATGACATATTAAACTGAAGGTGTGATAATCTAACCGTCCCAAGCACAACCAGCCTCCTTTGTGCTCAAAGAACAGGAAAACACGCGAACATTCCTCAATGGAATTTATTGGTAAAAAGCCAGTAATGAAATACACATGCAAAAGGTTACTTACTGCTTGTACTTCCCACGAGTTGGAGCTATCTAACAACTCAGCAACTATATTTTCCCTGAAGATAAATAGTATGCTCATTTAATTTTTCCTTTGTTGCAATCTGAATGTGTACAGTCTAATCTTGGAGTGGCTTCCTTCACACTACAGGTGTTTCCCTTTTGCTAATTATACATTAACACTGCAATTGTTGGTGCTCTAAAATTGGTAGTTAATTGCCTCTAAGAGTACTACAAAAAATCTAAGTAAATTGTGTTCCAGATTAATTGCAATGAATACTAGATGTTTCCATTCTCTGTCGAAACATTACACTGGAAGTTTATGGTTTATTTTTCAAGATTTCTACTTTAAACAGAATTTTTTTTTTTTACAATTTCATTCCTTGAAGGAGTGAGTTGGAATGTGGGTTATGAATAAAGGATGTTCCTAAAGGAAGTATGTCACATTATTTAGGACCTCAAGTCAAAATCAAAAACATTGGGATTTTGCCCATCTTGCTGCTTGTATTTTGGGGGAATTCCTTTTCTTTTGTTGTGTTTTTCTCCTCCTGAAAGGCACTAATTAATGTTAAGGTTTACATCCTCCTATGAATAAGCATCTGGAACTCAAAACAACACTTTCACTATATGGAGAAATATTATCTATTACCAAAGCAATGAATATTGGGTTTGAAGAGAATACAGACAAAAATATGAAATCCAGGAGTCTTGACTATATGTATGAGTGTGTATATATGTACATAAACTGAAAAAAAGGACCCAAGTGAGATAAAAAGACCCTGAATTAGATCCCTAGTCTGTCATGTGTGCTCTGAGAGCAGTGACATGCTTGAACCAACCATACTAGCTCGCAAGCATCAATTGTGTGTGTTAATTCCTAATTTCTCATTGAGTATCTCATGTTGGTAGCTTGAAATAGTCCACGGTGGAAATCAGCAAATACCACAAATCAGGGCTCTACTTCCATGCTAATCTCCAGCCGGTTGTTAAACATTTACCAGCACACAACTGTCTGAAAGGAAAGCATTGTGGTCATGTTTTCTAAATCAAATAATTCATTTGAACTTTCCATTTTCATTTTTTATATAATTAAAGATAAAATAATGAAGACATTTTAAGTACCTTAAGTCTGGGGAACATATCAATGTACCAAAACATATGGAAAGCTATTTTCAACATTTAGTAGCCATGAAAATGAGCATAGAGGCATGAAAGCATTACATCAGATTTGGAACTGCCATTATTATTTCTCCAATCTTGGGCAAATCATCTGATCCCTGGCTCTATATTTATAAGCTGAAGATATCAGTTCAAATGAGTTCTATTCCTTATGTTTAATATTACAGGATCTTTGTGATAATAACATAGAACCTTCACTTGCCTCCATACAGGTCTATTTTTCCTGTCTTTGTGAGAGGAGATACCAGTCAGGCTTATGGAGAATTCAATAGTAACTCCCACCCACTTGGAGTCTTGATTTTTTCTTTTGATCTTCCTACATTATCAAGAATTCTTTTCTGTACATTAACTACCCACAAGAGTAAATGGAGTAAATTTTCAGCATACAGAACAAATTGCATTCTGAGCAACAATGTCCTTAATTCCAGTTAAGATTAGCTATTTCAAATTCAAAATTATTTTTTATAATCTGGGTGGAATATTTCAAAAGAAATAAGCTGTGGGGCATCTGGGTAGCTCAGTCAGTTAAGCATCTGACTTTTGATTTCAACTGAGGTCATGATCTTGGGGTCCTGGGATTGAGTCCTGCATTGGGCTCTATGTTCAGCAGGGAGTCTGCTGGGGATTCTCTCCTTCTCCTTCTTCCTCTGCCCCTCCCCCTGCTCATGCACCCTCTCTCTCTCCCCCACTCTAAAAAATAAATAAATCTTAAAAAAAACAAAAGAAATTAGCTGCCTATGCATATCCTGATATTTAATGCACAATGTTTCTAAATAAGATTTTTGATATGATGCAAACATTTAAAATGCTATTCAATTTTTAAAGCTAATTATGTATCATCAAATAAATACAAAACAAGTTATCAGCTTCTATAACCAGAAACAGATATTAATAAGCAATATATAAATCAGAACTGACTGCATTTAGAGTGACAAAAGCAAGAATTAATTTTTAAAAAGATTTTATTTATTTATTTGACACAGAGAGAGAACACAAGTAGGCAGAGCATCAGGCAGAGGGAGAGGGAGAAGCAGACTCCCCGCTGAACAGAGAGCTGGATGTGGGGCTCAACCCAGGACCCTGGGATCATGACCTGAGCTGAAGGCAGATGCTCAACTGACTGAACCACCTAGGTGCCCCAAGAATTAACTGTTTTAAATATTTCAGAATCTGAGATCATACACTTGAGAGAAATTCTATTTGACACAGGCAAAAATTAAACAGTCAAGTACTAAAGAGAAAATATTCCACATGAATAAAATGGTTTAGGCCATCTTTATAATTTGCTATAATTCATGAAAATTTATGGCAATTCACAACTATAAAATAGGTATGATTCCTACTTAAATTTAAAAAAAAAGTAAAAACATAAAGTCAATGATGATTGCTAAGTAACTGCCAGTTTCCTAAGCAGGGTCAATTCTGAGGAATGGTTCACAGCATGTTATATTCCCATGTTGAGAAGTACAGATGATGTGATGTGCAGAAATAAAAAGCCATCAGAAAGAACGATTTCTCAACATTTGCTGCAACATGGGCGGGACTGGAGGAGAT
>NW_024423319.1:55160943-55164985 GCF_017311325.1 Ursus maritimus
ACTAATTAATGTTAAGGTTTACATCCTCCTATGAATAAGCATCTGGAACTCAAAACAACACTTTCACTATATGGAGAAATATTATCTATTACCAAAGCAATGAATATTGGGTTTGAAGAGAATACAGACAAAAATATGAAATCCAGGAGTCTTGACTATATGTATGAGTGTGTATATATGTACATAAACTGAAAAAAAGGACCCAAGTGAGATAAAAAGACCCTGAATTAGATCCCTAGTCTGTCATGTGTGCTCTGAGAGCAGTGACATGCTTGAACCAACCATACTAGCTCGCAAGCATCAATTGTGTGTGTTAATTCCTAATTTCTCATTGAGTATCTCATGTTGGTAGCTTGAAATAGTCCACGGTGGAAATCAGCAAATACCACAAATCAGGGCTCTACTTCCATGCTAATCTCCAGCCGGTTGTTAAACATTTACCAGCACACAACTGTCTGAAAGGAAAGCATTGTGGTCATGTTTTCTAAATCAAATAATTCATTTGAACTTTCCATTTTCATTTTTTATATAATTAAAGATAAAATAATGAAGACATTTTAAGTACCTTAAGTCTGGGGAACATATCAATGTACCAAAACATATGGAAAGCTATTTTCAACATTTAGTAGCCATGAAAATGAGCATAGAGGCATGAAAGCATTACATCAGATTTGGAACTGCCATTATTATTTCTCCAATCTTGGGCAAATCATCTGATCCCCTGGGCTCTATATTTATAAGCTGAAGATATCAGTTCAAATGAGTTCTATTCCTTATGTTTAATATTACAGGATCTTTGTGATAATAACATAGAACCTTCACTTGCCTCCATACAGGTCTATTTTTCCTGTCTTTTTGTGAGAGGAGATACCAGTCAGGATGGCTTATGGAGAATTCAATAGTAACTCCCACCCACTTGGAGTCTTGATTTTTTCTTTTGATCTTCCTACATTATCAAGAATTCTTTTCTGTACATTAACTACCCACAAGAGTAAATGGAGTAAATTTTCAGCATACAGAACAAATTGCATTCTGAGCAACAATGTCCTTAATTCCAGTTAAGATTAGCTATTTCAAATTCAAAATTATTTTTTATAATCTGGGTGGAATATTTCAAAAGAAATAAGCTGTGGGGCATCTGGGTAGCTCAGTCAGTTAAGCATCTGACTTTTGATTTCAACTGAGGTCATGATCTTGGGGTCCTGGGATTGAGTCCTGCATTGGGCTCTATGTTCAGCAGGGAGTCTGCTGGGGATT
Source organism: Ursus maritimus (assembly GCF_017311325.1). NCBI lineage: Eukaryota > Metazoa > Chordata > Mammalia > Carnivora > Ursidae > Ursus > Ursus maritimus. The sequence continues at coordinate 55,162,201 of NW_024423319.1, forward strand.
CTCTCCTTCTCCTTCTTCCTCTGCCCCTCCCCCTGCTCATGCACCCTCTCTCTCTCCCCCACTCTAAAAAATAAATAAATCTTAAAAAAAACAAAAGAAATTAGCTGCCTATGCATATCCTGATATTTAATGCACAATGTTTCTAAATAAGATTTTTGATATGATGCAAACATTTAAAATGCTATTCAATTTTTAAAGCTAATTATGTATCATCAAATAAATACAAAACAAGTTATCAGCTTCTATAACCAGAAACAGATATTAATAAGCAATATATAAATCAGAACTGACTGCATTTAGAGTGACAAAAGCAAGAATTAATTTTTAAAAAGATTTTATTTATTTATTTGACACAGAGAGAGAACACAAGTAGGCAGAGCATCAGGCAGAGGGAGAGGGAGAAGCAGACTCCCCGCTGAACAGAGAGCTGGATGTGGGGCTCAACCCAGGACCCTGGGATCATGACCTGAGCTGAAGGCAGATGCTCAACTGACTGAACCACCTAGGTGCCCCAAGAATTAACTGTTTTAAATATTTCAGAATCTGAGATCATACACTTGAGAGAAATTCTATTTGACACAGGCAAAAATTAAACAGTCAAGTACTAAAGAGAAAATATTCCACATGAATAAAATGGTTTAGGCCATCTTTATAATTTGCTATAATTCATGAAAATTTATGGCAATTCACAACTATAAAATAGGTATGATTCCTACTTAAATTTAAAAAAAAAGTAAAAACATAAAGTCAATGATGATTGCTAAGTAACTGCCAGTTTCCTAAGCAGGGTCAATTCTGAGGAATGGTTCACAGCATGTTATATTCCCATGTTGAGAAGTACAGATGATGTGATGTGCAGAAATAAAAAGCCATCAGAAAGAACGATTTCTCAACATTTGCTGCAACATGGGCGGGACTGGAGGAGATAATGCTAAGCTAAATAAGTAAAGCAGAGAAGGACAATTATATGGTTTCACTCATTTATGGAACATAAGAAGTAGGAAGATCGGTAGGAGAAGAAAGGGAAGAAAAAAGAGGGGTAAACAGAAGGGGGAATGAAGCATGGGAGACTATGGACTCTGAGAAACAAACTGAGGGCTTCAGAAGGGAGGGGGGTGGGGGAATGGGATAGGCTGGTGATGGGTGGTGGGGAGGGCACGTATTGCATGGTGCACTGGGTGTTATACACAACTAATGAAGCGTCGAGCTTTACATCGGAAACCAGGGATGTACTGTATGGTGACTAACATAATATAAAAAAAAAAAAAAAGAAAAGAAAGAAAAAGCATTTCCAAAACATGAACATGCCATGTCTATACCAGGAACTTAGGTATCTATCTTATTGTAAATCATCTACCTGTGATGCAAATATATTTGCAATGTCATTGTTCAGTCATATATTAGAACTATGGTCACTTGCTTTTGCTTGTTTAATAAAGACGGATTTAGATATTAAAGAAGTAGTTTATCATAGCTCTAAGTTTGTTAAGCATTTCATTTCTTTTATTAAATTGTACTTTTATTATAATAATAGTTAAAACTAAAATATAGAAATCTATACATCAAAATATGCCCTATTTTATATTATGTAGTATACAACAAAACTAATCAAGAATCATTTCTAACACTGAAAACATATTTGCTAAGCACTGTTTGAATCTTTATACAAATTCACTTCATTTATTCCCAATTTTATGAGGTAGGTACTATTATTGCCCCATTTTCCAAAAAAGAAACATGAAGCAAAGATGGGTTAAATAACTTACACAGGGTCACACAGCTTGAATTACTATTTGCCTATGTAAGTCTAGAGCTGCGCAGCCAAGTAAGATAACCAACATGGCTGTTGAGCACTTGAAATGTGATGAGTCCAAACTGAGATGTTGGGTAACTAAAACACACTAAAATACACACTGCATTTAGAAATTTTGGTACAAAAATAATGATACTAAGTATATTATTAGTATTTTATATTTTATATATTACAATGATATTACTTTGGATATATTGGGGTCAATAAAACATATTACTAAAATTATTTTCACCTACTTCTTTTTCTTTTCAAATGTTGCCACTGGAGAACTTAAAATTAGGGATGCCTGGGTGGCTCAGTCAGCTGAATTTCAGACTCTTGGTTTTGGCTGGGATCATGATCTCAGGAGTCGTGGGATTGGGCCCTGCATCAGGCTCCATGCTCAGTGTGGAGTCCCTCTCCTTCCCCCCACTTGTGCACACACACTCTCTCTCTTGCTTGCTTGCTCTCACTCTAAAATAAATAAATAAAATCTTTAAAAAAAAGAAAACTGAAAATTACACAAAGGGATCACATTTGTGGCTCACATATTTCCATTGGACTACACTGGTCTAGAATATATATTCTTACATGTGTAAATATTGGTGCATCAAATGATGCTCTTGTTTTCTAAATCTCATTTCATTCACATAAAACGAGAGAACAGTTACCTAAAAAGGTGCAATAAAATGATTAGAGATAAAGGTATCACTGGTGATTCAGAGGTAGAAAAGAAATATGCATAATAGTTTATACCAGAAAAAAGATGCAATTAAACATATTAATTAGAAGATATCGGGGCGCCTCGGTGGCACAGCGGTTAAACGTCTGCCTTCGGCTCAGGGCGTGATCCCGGCGTTACGGGATTGAGCCCCACATCAGGCTCCTCCGCTATGAGCCTGCTTCTTCCTCTCCCACTCTCCCTGCTTGTGTTCCCTCTCTCGCTGGCTGTCTCTATCTCTGTCAAATAAAATTTAAAAAAAAAAAAAAAAA
>NW_024423319.1:55164995-55181182 GCF_017311325.1 Ursus maritimus
AAAAAAAAAAAAAAAAAGAAGATATCAAGGTTAGGAGTTAGGTGCCAATCACAACTCTGTTACAACACTTCCCTTCTTCCATTCATCTTCATTGTGACGTTTCTTATATCCTAGTCTGATGTTCTCATGTAGCTCTCCAATTTTAAACTTATTTAATGTTTTATTTTCTTAACCGTTTTAGGTTATTTTCTTAATTGCCTGCATCTTTATACTTACATATATCATTGATGCTTTAAAAAAGCATTGGGCTTTTAGTAGGCGTTCATTAACTATTTGTGAGCTTTAAAAGTTGATCCAGAAAGGAAAACATTTAATTTAGGAGCAATCACAAATTAAGAGCAGTTCTTAAAAACAAATAAAAAAAATTCTACTTCCTGAAAACTTTCTTCATTTGCTAAAGCCTTTTCTCATGTATTCAAAATGTCACAACGTCTTCCTGTAATGTTGTTATACTATTTGCTCACTTGCACCCATATGGGTTTCACTGCCATTCAGAACTAGGCAGAAATCAGCAACCATTCAGGCTAGAGCAGGGCCAACACTCTCTCTGTTTAGATCACACTAATGGGTTGAAAGCATCTTGTAGCTTTCTAAGTCAAATGGCACAAAATAGACCCCCAAGAATTATGACCAGAGTTTGACTTTGGGGCCTTGCTTTAGACAGATCATTTGTCAAGGCAATCAAGATTGCTTCTATCTTAGTCTCACTCTAAAGTCCAAGTGAAAAGGTCTCTAGGAACTCATGAAATTATCCAGCTCATACTCTTCACCTATTTATTGCATTAATATTATAAAAGCTGTTATTTGCTGCAGTTGTGTGACAAAGAAACACAGAAATTTTAAATTATTTTAACATCAGGTAGACCAGGTTTGAGCTCGTTGTCAGTTATACCTAGGCAAGTCACTTGATTATAGGCAAGTCATGTAACTTCTATATATCTCAGATTCTTAATCTACAAATTGGAAGTAACACCTTTCTTACCTTTTAACACCTACCTCTAGAGTTGTAGTAAAGATACACACATCCAAACACACACACAAGAGAGCAAAAATATTCCTGCAGAGTAATGTAGTATGTAGTCTTTATGATAGTGCTTAATAGTTTGACAGAGGGGTGCCTGGGTGGCTCAGCCATTAAGCGTCTGTCTTCAGCTCAGGTCATGACCAAGCCCCACGTTGGGCTCCTTGCTCGGCAGGAAGCCTGCTCCTCCCTCTCACACTCCCCTTGCTTGTGTTCCCTCTCTCACTGTCTCTCTCTGTCAAATAAATAAATAAGATATTTTTTAAAAAAGTTTGACAGATACCGTTAGTAGTAGTGGTATCATGAAGAATCTTAGAATTGCTAAATTGGTATAGCTTATTTGATTGGTATAATATTTTTCTTTCACTATAGTATATGGAATGAATATCATATTTTGCTTTTCTTGAATTTCTTATCCATAAGGTTTAAGTAAAACTCCTTAGAACTCCATAGCAGTCTAACGTTTTAAACCATAAGTAACAGTAAGGGGAAAAAAAAACTACTTATGGTTCACTTAGTGTTTATATTCACTTCTCACCTCATTATCAAACTTAACCAAGATAAATATAAATAATTTTACTTGCACAGTCTGTGAAAATGAAGCAAAGAGGAAAATTAAACTGGTTTTAGACACGATTGTGTTGTAACAGAAGAAATTTGAATACATCTATAGTTGGTAGGGGATAAAATGCACATAATTGGCAATATTTAATCCAGATTAAAATACTATGATTGTTTTAATTGTTTCTTTTATTTATTTAAATAAAACGCAAAGGTAAGAGAGTTTTCCATTAGAAAAATAAAAATATGATATGGGTCATCATTTTGATGTTTGAAGACACATGTATTTATATATATTTCACTGAAATGCAAAACGTAGATTATATAGCATTTATTAAAACTTTCTCATCTTGCTGATTAATAAACTGAAAGCCAAGAGAGGTGAGATGATCAGTTAAAGGTCACTCAACAAGTAAGCTACAGAGTTAAAGCTAAAATCTATTTCTATTGCTTCTAGTGTTCTTTCAACTGCACCATACCGCCATTTTTGTTTAATCTTTTTTAAACCTTGAGGGCATCTTTTTAACACTTAAAAAGACAATATTTTCAAAATGTTTTCACGGTCAAAATACATTCTCAAAATATTTCCATAGGATGATGGGTGAGAAGGAGAGACACTCTCTCTGTGAATATAAAGGGTGGAAACATTTTGAAATTGCTGTGAAAACATTTGACTGCCTTAACAACCTTAAAGAAAACATTTATTTTGGCCATAATGACTAAAACATTTGCTTCCTTTGGAAATGCCTGCTGCCAAAATAAAAGTTTCTTTTTTCATATGGAAGCAAATATTTTGTTGAATAAAATATTTTATAATTTTGTATAAATTGCTTGAATATTGATTATGACTACTCTTAGTGACATCATTGTATACAGAGGTTGTTTTGTAAATAAATTAGGGATCCTTGTACTTTAAAACTTCTCTTCCTATACAGATATAATGTTTTTAAATAGCAACTGCATTGGGGAAAAAAACCTACATGAGTAATGAGAAACTCAGTCACCCTGTTAAGGAGCTTATCCTCTACAATGATTATGTCCACACAAGTGAAACATCTGGAGTAAAAGTCATTGTACACACCAAATAGCTAGAAGATAGACTGGCTGACCATACTTTTCACATTTTAGGTTACAATTTTATTTTCTTGTGGAATTATTCTAAGGATTTCTATCAAATGAGTGCACAAGACACAAGACATATTAAGAAATTCAATTTGCTTCTACATGGAGTTTATTTCTGATATCTAGGCTGATTTCAATGTATTTTATGTAGCCATTTTGGCTAATAGACTTAACTCTAATACCCCAAATCCAGTCACATGTAATTATGCTAATGAATCCACACATGCATTGATTGAAAGGACCTGCCTATGTCTACAAAAGTTGGGCTACAACTCTATTTTAAAAGTCCACTGAGGAGCTAAGATGGTGGAGTAGTAGGAGGACTCTAGGCTTGCCTCATCCCCAGAACACAGCTAGATAATTATCAAATCTTTCTGAATACCCAAGAAATTGATCTAAGGACTGACAGAACAAACTGCACAACTAGAGGGAGAAAGGAAGCTACATTGTGGAAGGTAAGAATGCAGAGATGTGGTTTGGGGAAGAAAGGGATCATAGGTGTTGTTGAGGGGAGGGATCTCTGGTCACAGAGAGAGGCAAAAGAAAGAAAGAAATGCACAGGGGATCACACAAGGAAAACATATCCCTAAAGCCATTGACTGGGAAAATAAGAAGGGCTGATTTTTATATTTGCAGCTCTCAGGGCTCAAAAACTAGAATTTTAGAGGTCCATGGCATGGCTGGTATAAAGCCCTAAGGGCATTGCAGTGCTCCTGCAGAGAAGGCAAGCAGGTAACCTGGGGGCAGAGGGTGCAATCTGTGGATAACCTGCGATGCACTGGGAGAGATGCTTCTCCCTTCTTGAAGTGCATCTGAGAGAGGTGCTATTGCCTCCCCAGGGACAAAGTAGCTGGAGGATGCCATTTGCCTCCCTCACCCTTTGTCTTTCAGCATAGGTGGAGAGACACCTGCTGAGGGTGGCTAACCTGGACACTGGCTCTTTAGTGTGCTTTGCTCCAGACCCCACATTCCTGCATTCTGGTGCAACCGCCCTTCTGGGTCAAACCTGTATCAACTGCAGTGTACTAAGACCCTATCCCAGAAGACCAGTGCAGATCCCCACCACACCAGGTCTCTAACGTTTTGAGTTTTAAAACTCAGTAGGCCTGACTGGGATAGAACATAAATTGCACTGTGCTGGTCTAAGCAAGCAAGCAACTTAGACACATACAATGTGAAAACAGTGATCTGAAAAACACCTACAACACAGAGGGGAAATTATTTGCTCTTCTTGGAGGGCTTTCCTGACAGCAGGGAACATGAACTTCCCTCTCCCAGGACAAAGGAGCTGGCTGGTGCCATTTCCCTCCCCTCATATTCAGCATAAATTAACTTCAGTAAACAGCACAGAGCCAACACTAGCTGCTTAAATTGCTTTCACCAAGACCCACCCCACTGCACTCTGCTGGTACTGCTTTTATTGGGCAAATGTTCCTTAGAGCCAGTGCATTAGGCCCCTCCCCTTGAAGACCAGCAAAAATGACAACATACACCAGGTCTGTTGACCATAGAGTTCTGCAAAGTTTCACCTCTACTGGAAATACCATCAGGTCATTTTTAACAAGCAGCTCAGAGAACACATAATTAAAACATGCCACACTCTGACAAGGTGCAAACACCCCACTGCAGGTAAGGAGAAACCCTGCAGAAGACTGACCTCAGGAGTAAGGCAGCCATAACACAGCAGTAGAGTGCCTGCAGCATACACCAGGGAAACTTCCTAAAGCACCAGACCTGGACATTATATGACTTATTCTTCATAAAGCCATTACTCTCAGGAGCAAGAAACACAACTGGCTTTCTTAAAACACAGAAGAAGACATAGACCAAGAAAAAATGACAAGATGGAGGAATTCATCTCAAATGAGAGAACAAGAAAAGGTCACATACAGAGATCTAATCAAAACAGATATAAGTAATATGCCTGATTCAGAATTTAAAGCAACAATCATAAGGATACTAGCCGGGCATGAGAAAAGCATAGAAGACACTAGGGAGTCCCTGACCACAGAGATAAAAGAGCTAAAACCCGACAGGCTGAAATGAAAAATGCAAACTGAGATTCAAAACCAACTGGATGTACTGACCACAAAGATGGAAGAAGCAGAGAAAAAAATAAGTGATATAGAAGATAAAATTATGAAAAATATGAAGCTGACTAAAATAAAGAAGAATGATAGATCACAAAAGTAGACTAAAGGAACACAGTGATTACAAGAAACATAATAACATTTGTATCATAGTAGTCCCAGAAGAAGAGAGAGGAAAGGGAACAGAAGGAATATTTCAGGAAATTATAGCTGAAAAATTCCCTACTGTGAGGAAGAAAACAGACTTCCAAATCCAGGAAGCACAGAGAACTCCCATCAAAATCAACAAAAGCCAGCCTGAACACCAAGACATATCATAATTAAAATTTTAAAATATACAGATAAAGAAAACATCCTAAAGGCAGAAAGACAAAAAGTGCCTCACTTAGAAGAGAAGACAAACATGGTTAGCAGCAGATCTCTCCAAAGAAATTTGGCCAGAAGAAAGTGGCATGAGATATTCAACATGATGAATGGGAAAATATGCAGCCAAGAATACTCTACCTAGCAAGGTTATCATTCAGAACAGGAGAGATAAAGAGTTTTGCAAAAAAAAAAAAAAAAAAAAAAAAAAAAAAAAAAAAAACAGAAACTAAAACTTAGTTCATGTCCACTAAATAATATTATTTAGTGGACATGCAAGAAATATTAAGCAAGAAATATTAAAGGGGATCCTTTGCATGGGAAAAGGCCTAGAAAGGAACAGAAAATCTCCAGAAACAATGACAAAACAAGCAATAAAATAGCACTAAATTAATCTCTATCAATAATTACTCTGAATGTAAATGGACTAAATGATCTAATCAAAAGACATAGGGTGTCAGAATGGATTAAAAAAAACTAGATCCACTTATATGCTAACTACAAAAGACTTATTTTAGAACTAAAGACACCTGAAGATTGAAAATGAGGGGGTGGAGAACAATTTGTCATGCAAATGGGCATTAAAAGAAAGTCTGAGTATCCATATTTATATCAGACAAACTAGATTTTAAACCAAAGATGTAACAAAAGATGGAGAAGGGCACTATATCATAATAAAGGCATCTATCCAACAAGAAATCTAACAATTGTAAATATTTATGCCCCCAACTTGAGAGCACCCAAATATAGAAAACAATTAATAATACACATAAACCATTTCATTGATAATAATATAATAACAGTAGGGGACTTCAACACCCCACTTGCCACAAATGGACAGATCATCTAAGCAGAAAATCAATAAGGAAACAATATCTTTGAATGACATACTGGACCAGATGGACTTAACAGATATAATCAGAACATTTCATCCTAAAGCAGCAGAATACACATTCTTTTAGAGTGCACATGGAACACTGTCCATAACAGATCACATACTGGGTTTACATATCAGGACTCAACAAACACAAAAAGATTGAGATCATACCATGCATATTGTCTGACTCCAAAGCTATGAAACTTGAAGTACACCACAAGAAAAATTTGGAAAAACCACAAATACATGGAGGTTAAAGAATATCCTGGCAAAGAATGAATGGGTCAACCAGGAAATTGAAGAAGAAATTTTTAAAAATACGTGGAAAAATGGTAATGAAAATATGACATTGCCAAACATTTGGAATGCATTAAAAGCAGTCATAAGAGGGAAATATATAGCAATACAGGCCTACCTCAAAAAGCAAGAAAAGTCTCAAATAGGCAGCTTAACCCTATACCTAAAGGAGATAGAAAAAGAACAACAAAGGAAGAAAAAAGTGAAGAAGGGAAATAATAAAGATTAGAGCAGAAATAAAAGATAAAGAAGCAAACAAAAAACCCAGTAGAACATAACAAAGAAACTTAGAGCTAGTTCTTTGAAAGAATTAATAAAGTTGATAAACCTCTAGCCAGGCTTATCAAAAAGAAAAGACGAAGGACCCAAATAAATAAAATCATGACTGAGAGAGGAGACATCATGACCAACAGCACAAAAATATAAGAGAATATTATGAAAATTATATGCCATTAAATTGGGCAATCTGGAAAAAATGGATGAATTCCTGAAACATACAAACTACCAAAACTGGAATAGGAAGAAATTGAAAAACCTGAATATACTGATAACCAGTAAAGAAATTAAATCAGTAATCAACAATCTCCCAACAAATGAAAGTCCAGGGCCAGATGGCTACCCAGGGGAATTCTACCAAACAGTTAAATAATCAATAACTATTCTCAAACTGTTCTAAAAAATAGAAATGGAAGGAAAACTTCCAAACTCATTTTACAAGACCAGCATTACCTTGATGCCAAAACCAGACAAAGACCCCACCAGAAAAGAGAATTATAGGCCCATATCCTTCAAAAAAGGGATGCAAACATACTCAACAAAATACTAGCAAATTGAATCCAACAGTACACTAAAAAAATCATTCACTTCAATCAAGTGGGATTTATTCCTCTGCTACAAGGGTGGGTCAATATTTGGAAATCAATCAATTTGATATACCACATTAATAATAGAAAAGATAAAAACCATATGATCCTCTCAATAGATGCAGAAAAAGCATTTGACAAACTACAGCATCCATTCTTTTTTCTTAATAATAATTTTTTATTATATTATGTCACCACATAGTATATCCTTAAATTTGATGTAATGTTCCATGATTCATTACTTGTGTATAACACCCAGTGCACCATGCAATATGTGCCCTCCTTAATACCCTTCACCGGCTGATCCCAATCCCCCACCCCTCTCCCCTCTGAAGCCCTCAGTTTGTTTTCCAGACTCCACAGTCTTTCATGGTTCATTCCCCCTTCTGTTTACCCCCCCTTCATTCTTCCCTTCCTTCTCCTACTGATCTTCCTGCTATTTCTTATGTTCCATAAATGAGTGAAACCATAGGATAATTGTCTTTCTCTGCTTGACTTATTTCACTTAGCATAATCTCTTCCAGTCCCGTCCATGTTGATGCAAATGTTGGGTAATCGTTCTTTCTGATGGCTGAGTAATATTCCATTATATATACGGACCACATCTTCTTAATCTAGTCATCTGTTGAAGGTCATCTGGGCTCCTTCCACAATTTAGCTATTGTGGACAATGCTGCTATGAACATTGGGGTGCATATGGCCTTTCTCTCTACTACGTCTGTATCTTTCGGGTAAATACCCAGTAGTGCAATTGCTGGATCATAGGGTAGCTCTATATCCATTCTTGATAAAGATAATCAACAGAGTAGGGATGAAGAGAACATACCTCAACATCATAAAGGCCATATATCAAAGACCAATAGCTAATATAATCATCAGTGGGGAAAAACTGAGAGCTTTCCCTCTATAGTCAGGAACAAGACAGGGATGTCCACTCTCACCACTGTTATTTAACATATGGCTGGAAATCCTAGCCTCAGCAATCAGACAACAAAAAGAAATAAAAAACAATCAAATCTATAAGGAAGGATTAAATCAACATTTGCAGATAACATGAAACTCTATATAGAAAACCCAAAAGACCACCCAAAAACTGCTAGAACTGATACATGAGCTCATTAAAGTTGCAGGATACAAAATCAACATACAGAAATCTGTTGCATTTCTATTCAACAATAATGAAGTAGCAGAAAGAGAACATAAGAAAATAATCCCATTTGTAATTGCACCAAAAACAATAAAATGCTGAGGTACAAGCATAACCAAATAGGTCAAAGACCTATACTCTGAAAACTATAAAAACACTGATGAAAGAAATTGAAGGGGACACAAAGAAATGGAAAGACATTCCATGCTCATAGATTGGAAGAACAAATATTGTTAAAATGTCTATACTACCCAAAACAAGCTACACAGTTAATGCAATCCCTATGAAAACACCACCAGCATTTTTCACAAAAGTAGAACAATCTTAAAATTTATACAGAACCCAAAAAACCTTGAAAAGCCAAAGCAACCTTGAAGAAGAAAAGCAAAGTTGGAGGCTTTGGAATTTCAGACATCAAGTTATATTATAAAGCTGTAGTGATCCAAACAGTATGGTACTGGCACAAAAATAAACACATAGATCAATAGAACAAAATAGAAAAACCATATATGAACTCACAACTATATGGCCAATTAATCTTCAACAAAGCAGGAAAGAATATGCAATGGAAAAAAAGAGTCTCATGAGCAATAGTATTGGGAAAACTGCACAGCAATGTGTGAAAGAATGAAACAGGACCACTTTTTTACACCAAAGACAAAAATAAATTCAAAATGGATTAAAGACCTAACTATGATACCTGAAACCATTAAAATCCTAGAGGAGAACATAAGCAGTAACCTCTTTGACATTGGCCATAGCAACTTCCTTCTAGATATGTCTCCTGAGGCAAGGGATCAAAAGCTAAAATAAACTATTGGAACTTCACCAAAATAAAAATCCTTTGCACAGTAAAGGAAATAATTTTAAAAAACTAAAAGACAACCTATGGAATGGGAAAAGATATTTGTAAATAACATATTTGATAGAGGGTTAATATCCAAAATATATAAAAAACTTATAAAGCTCAACACCAAGAAAACAACCCAATTAAAAAATGGGCAGAAAGCATGAATAGACATTTTTCCAGGGAAGACATACAGACAGTCAACAGACCTTGAAAAGATGCTCAACATCACTCATCATCACGGAAACACAAATGAAAACTACAATGAGATATCACCTCACATTTGTCAGAATGGCCAAAATCAACAACACAAGAAACAACAGGTGCTGGCAAAGATGTGGAATAAAGGGAACCCTCTTGCACTGTTGGTGGGAGTGCAAACTGGTACAGTCACAGAAAAACAGTTACAGAGGCTCCTCAGAAAGTTAAAAATAGAACTACTCTATGATCCAGCAATTGCCCTTCTAGGTATTACCCAGAGACCACAAAAACACTAATTCAAAAGGATACATGCACCCTGGTGTTTACAGCAGCATTATCTACAATAGCCAAATTATGGAAAGAGCCCAAATGTCCACCAACTGATGAATGGTTAAAGAAGTAGTGAGATATCTATATCTATCTATATCTATATCTATATCTATATCTATATCTATATCTATATCTATATCTATATCTATATCATCTATATCTATATCTATCTATATCTAATGGAATATTACTCAGCCATAAAAAAGAATGAAATCTTGCCATTTGCAATGACATAGATGGAGCTAGAGAGTATTATGCTAAGTGAAATAAGTCAGTTAGAGAAATAAATACAATATGATTTCCTTCATATGTGGAATTTAAGAAACAAAGCAAACAAGGAAAGGGAAGAAAAATAAGAGATAGAGAGTAAGCAACAAACAGATTCTTAATTATAGTAAATAATCTGATGTTTATTAGATGAGAGATGGGTGATAGAATGGCTTAAATAAATGATGGGGATTAAGGAGTACACTTGTGATGAGCACCAGGTGTTGTATGGAAGGGTTTTATCACTATATTATATACCTGAAACCAATATTACACAGTATGTTAATAAACAGAAATTTAAATAAAAACTTACCAAAAAAAGCAATATGGAAGCTGCCCAAATGTCCATCAATAGATGAATAGCAGAAGAATAATTGAATATATATAATGGAATATTGTTCAGCCATGAACAAGAATGAAATCTTACCATTCATCACAACATGGATGGACCTAGAGGATATAAGACTAAGTAAAATAAGTCAATCAGAGACGAATGCCATATGGTTTCACTCGTATGTATCAAGAATCAAAACAAATGTACAAACGAGGAAAAAGAGACAAACAAACAAAAAACCCAGACTTTTGAATATAGAGAACAAATTGGTGGTTGCCAGAGGGGAGGTAGGAGAGGGTGGATTAAGTAGATAAAGGGGATTGAACGATACTTATCTTGATGAGCACTGAAAAATATATAGAATTGTTGAATCATTATATTGTATACCTGAAACTAATATAACATTGTATGTTAATTATACTTCGATTTTTAAAAGTACATGTTAAAATATGGTATCTGTACATTCTGGTCCCTACAAAGAAGAAATTAGAAAATTTAGTCCCATAATTCTCCAGGACAAACTCTTCACTATTCCTTCCATTTCAGATCTCAGTTAAGGAAGAGCTTTGTTCCATTGTATAGCCCATTATTAATGAGTTTTGTTACTGTTGTTGGATGATTTAAAGGAAGGAATAATACTGACAAATTAACACCTACTATGTGTCAATTATTATGCTAGGGTTTACATCAACTTCATTTAGTTCTCTAAATAATTCTGTAACTATTATCCTTATTTTAAGATAAGAAATTAAGCCTTAGAAAGGCTTATTGGCTGAAGGCCAGCCAGCAGATCCAGACTGTAGCCCTCATCTGTCTGACTCCAAATCCACTATATAGTATGCATATACTATACTAGTATGCATATACTCGACCTAGTTTAAGACAAATGATTTTTCCTTCCTTCCTTTCTATAAATAGAAGAGCACCTCCTCAGAGTTGAAGAAATAAACTCAACCATAACAGAACAAAATAAGCAAGGGAATAAAGGGGGGATTGTTCATGGTCATCTCACTTGGGGCTTGAAACATTTTGTATCTCCATGATTTACCAAACTTGGATAAAGGCAAATCAGACAAAGGGAGCTAAGACTTCCTTCTAGGAGTAATTTTTAAGTGACATGAAAGATACCAAATAAGTGGACTATAAGTTCACAACTATTAGCCTAACGCAAATAAAAGGAAAGAGGAAATGATTAAACAGCAAAGGCTATAATAGAAGAAAACTAAGGAAAAGTACAACCAGTTCAGAGGGAGTCAGTGAAAGCTTTATGGAGGAAAGGAGCCCTTAGCCAGGTCTCAGACTGGGTGGGACCCAGGCAAGAAGATGCATGAGAGACACATTCCAGACTAAAACATGGAGATGGAAATGAAGCTGTCTTGGGATCAGGGAAGAGATAGGCCTGTTTGTTAAAAATTAGGTTATAATGGGGGCGCCTGGGTGGCACAGTGGTTAAGCGTCTGCCTTCGGCTCAGGGCGTGATCCCGGCATTACAGGATCGAGCCCCACATCAGGCTCCTCTGCTATGAGCCTGCTTCTTCCTCTCCCACTCCCCCTGCTTGTGTTCCCTCTCTCGCTGGCTGTCTCTATCTCTGTCAACTAAATAAATAAAATCTTTAAAAAAAATTAGGTTATAATGGAAACAATGGAAATAAATAATAACAATAAGTTGCATAGGGCTTCCTAAGTGCCATACACACTTCTAAGTGCTTTATATTAAGTCACCTCAATCTGGTAAAAATCCTGAAATTTAGGCATAGTTAAATAATCTGTCCAAAGTCAAACAGGTAGTGACAAAGATGGGATTTAGAACCTATAAAGTACGATTCCAGAGTTTAAGCAATTAACCACTACAATGATACATTAGAAGATACATTAAGAAAAATATATATTCAAGTGAAGAGATATAGGTAGTCATTTTTTAGGTAGTCAAAAATTGAGCTTTTCAATATAAATTATGAGGAAGCAAATATATAGGTAATACACGTAATACTAGGCAAAGCCCATAACTGGTCAAGATTTTTATATATTTATTGCTTATGGACAATGTGATTTACTATAAACCATAAATAATTTGAAATATATTTTAAAAGAATTAGCAGTATTTACAGCACACTTTAAGTAGATCTATTAAATTTATGTTTTTAATTTATAATCTGATCACTTAGAAAGATAAAGTGGAAAAAGTGCTCATAAATCTCAAAGATTTTTAATTAGCTTCTTTTTATCCTAATCTGCATATTACATAAGGTTCAAAATATTATTCTCCAACAGAGGTCATAACTATATACATACACAGCTACATCTATACACACAACATATTTAAGAGCAAAGGGGGTTGCTCTATCTCTGTCAATTCTTCATTTTAGCTATTTTGAAGGTAGTAATATGTAGAATGTCATATACAATATTAATGTGCCAACAATATGCATGAAGAAATGTGATCTACCATTAACCATTGTTCAACCTGGCATACTAAAATATATGGTAGTATCTGAAATATGTTTAAGAATTATGCTTGAAGTTTAAGACATTAATTTTCAGACCACATATATTTTTCTCTATCATATATGACAAACTACAGACATTGTAATATAATAGCAATATTTTTATAATTAAAGATAAATGCCTTTCTTTTTAAAATACGTTTATTTTTCTATTAAACAATGGACACTTATTAGAAAAACGCAAATAATGTGCATAAAATTATGATTTAAACCTCCCCCTACTTCTTTCTAAAGATAGCAGCCAAAAACTGGAAAAAGTCAGGGTGCCTTTGAGGATATTTAATTAAAATCTAATCCCACATTCTTAAAAGCTCACATAAATTAAGCTGTCATTCAGGAGATTTATGCATTCACATTTGCATATTACATACAACTCATCAATTACTCATGTTTGAAAGCAATGCCTTTCCCAGGGTGCTGAACTGCCAACAGTGCCAACAGGCACATGCAACCCACAAAACCATACCAACTGGTACCTTGAAGAAAGCCATTTCCATATGGCCTTTCATTTCTGCACATCCACAGAGTTCCAAGCATGCTTAGAAAACTATGACTACAGTTTGATGGATTGTATTGAGCTAAATTTGTTCGAAAGAGACCATCATTTTACTTAATCTTGGTGCAACTGCCTAGTGGTAGCAATTCAACAGCCTTTCTTGCATTCATGGCAAGTTTTAAAATTACACTAAAGATACAGAATGATTCCCGAGCTTCAGCATAGTAAGAGAAAGCAGATAAGTTAAAAATATTCTCTTCAAGTTAATAAAAGGTAACCATTTATTTAGCATGGCATATTTAAATAAAGTAAAAAAAAGTAAAAAAAATATATACCTGTGTATGTATATATACACAAAAGAGATGTATACACATACATAAGGGGGGGAGATGAAAATATCAAAGTGCAGTGGCTCATTCAGAACACTTGGAAAGCTTTAAAATATGGCAAAAATAAAATGCCTATAACTTTTCCAGACTGCGGTTTTTCCTAAAGACTATTTTTGGGAAGAAAATGGCAAGTTTTTAACAGTATGGTATCAACAAGCAAATAGATGTAAAGGTACATTTTCTCCATGAGCTATAAACTGTTACAAAATACCTTTAACTTTCAATACATACTGAGAAGAGAGGTCACTCCAGTTGTTCCAAAGGGATAATGGCATGTTTATAAGACACCACATGTAAGAAAAAGAAGGAAGCCACCTAAATGACATAACAAGGTAAGCTATTTCCAGCACAGATCTACAACTGCCAAAATATTTTGCATGAGTGTATATTTTACCATTTAATATATTTGTTTTAGAAGTCCAAACAACCACTAGCTGTAAAAAGCGACACTTGAACCCAGGAACATTCCTCCTTTTATAAAGAATTCCTTCCCCTCTCTTTCTAAAATTTGTCACCAATTTCCTTATCAGTTGGACATCCAGAAAACTCCCAAAACCTATGGCAACTGGAACAATTAAATGATCTTCTCGCATTTATTTCATATAAGCTATAAGCCTGTGTATTAGTGTGAATGTATGCTGCAGTCATAGTCAGCAAAAGACTTACAGAAATTCAAGTCCATAAAGATGTTTTGAGTGCCCACTATTACAAGAAATTTTGCTACATGTTGTGAGAAATATAAAGGTACATTATACATGGTCAGAACTCAAAGTCTAATATGAAAGATATGTACACATACACTAATGACTGAAATACTGGACATAAACAATGAGCATTTGGAGCACAAAAAGAGAACTATTCAAGGAGATCAAAGGAGGCGGCATTTGATCTGGTCTTTAAAGATGAGTAGTATAAATATGAAGACTGTTTTATAAGTGTACATGCCTTTGTAGAGGGGCCGTGCAAATCTTTCTCTGTATCATTCCAATTTCAATATGTGGGTTGCTGGAAAAAACACAAAATCAAAACTAGCTTGAGAATCTCCTAATGTTCAAAGCAGAAAAAAGACCAAAAAGAATATACTAGATAAACATTGTATTTCTAGTTATCTACTATTTTCCAAGGTATACAGATATATATATATATATATAAAAATTTAAAAGCTTATTGGGTGTTTGTTGCTGAACATTAGCTAGAATACTAAGATAGCAATAACAATGGGTTTATTCTATAAGGAAATAGTATTTGCCTTTTATTTCAACTTGCAAAATCCTGCTTTCCTCCTAACAGATAATACTAATAGGTGTATATTACTTTTGTCATATAAATTTAATGCAAAACCTTATAAGAGGCAGAATTTTTATTAACTGGAATGGGAGGAAATAGTACTATAGAACAAAATATTGTGTGCATGTGTAGTGTTATTCTTCTGGCTATAATTTAACACTGAGAAAAAATACTTGAGCTTGGTTCTGAGCAAAAGAATCTCTCACAGGTTATCAGTTTCAGTTAACAATGTTAGCAAAACAATTGATACTCAGTGTGTCCAATGTTCCAGCATTCAGTGTTAACTTCTTCAAGTCCTCTTCAAATCTTCCACTTCTAAATCCTACTAAACCTAGGTGAGTTTTAATTATGATCAAGAAACTTACTGTAGTTGTATTATAGTTAGAAAAAAAATGTATACAGATTTTCAGAATAACAATTAAACTGATTACATAATATCCAAAATATTTTTTTAAACAGTGAAGTGTAATAGGGACACATCAACAAAAGGTTACTATACCTGAACAGCTAGTGACCATTTACCACTATAATGCTTTTGCCTTACACAATGCAGGTCTTAAATCATAACTGTTATTTACAACTAAAAATTGTCTTATAATATCTTTCCCTAAGTGAAAAGTAATGTATTATACCTGACTAACATCTCTCTTCAAGAAAGACATATTTGTCCCTTCTTTCAGGAAAAAAAATGTTAAATGTTATACCCCCAATAACTTTTTTTGTTGTTTTTTTTATTTTTCAGAGGCACACAGTACTAATATTGAATAATGTTTTATTGAATGATTATAAAACAGTTTTTCATTTCTTATGCTTACTGAGGTAAATTCCTAATTTCTTAAAGAAAGGAAAATGTTTCCTTGGTGAAAAACCATAGCAGAATTCAAACCAAAGGGAATTCAACTTCTGTTAATAAATAAAACTGCCATAATCCAAATAACAAGACTGACATTTTACCAGATATAGATCAATCTATTCTAAGTTACTCATTAGTCTAAACATTAATTAAAACCATCAAAATCCTAGAGGAGAACACAGGCAGTAACCTCTTTGACATCAGCTGTAGCAAACTTCTTATTAGATATGTCTTCTGAGGCAAAGGAAACAAAAGCAAAAATAAACTATTGGAGTTCATCAAGATAAAAAGCCACACAACAAAGAAAACAATCAACAAAACTAAAAGGCAACCTTTGG
>NW_024423319.1:55181192-55219483 GCF_017311325.1 Ursus maritimus
AGTATGGTATCAACAAGCAAATAGATGTAAAGGTACATTTTCTCCATGAGCTATAAACTGTTACAAAATACCTTTAACTTTCAATACATACTGAGAAGAGAGGTCACTCCAGTTGTTCCAAAGGGATAATGGCATGTTTATAAGACACCACATGTAAGAAAAAGAAGGAAGCCACCTAAATGACATAACAAGGTAAGCTATTTCCAGCACAGATCTACAACTGCCAAAATATTTTGCATGAGTGTATATTTTACCATTTAATATATTTGTTTTAGAAGTCCAAACAACCACTAGCTGTAAAAAGCGACACTTGAACCCAGGAACATTCCTCCTTTTATAAAGAATTCCTTCCCCTCTCTTTCTAAAATTTGTCACCAATTTCCTTATCAGTTGGACATCCAGAAAACTCCCAAAACCTATGGCAACTGGAACAATTAAATGATCTTCTCGCATTTATTTCATATAAGCTATAAGCCTGTGTATTAGTGTGAATGTATGCTGCAGTCATAGTCAGCAAAAGACTTACAGAAATTCAAGTCCATAAAGATGTTTTGAGTGCCCACTATTACAAGAAATTTTGTTACATGTTGTGAGAAATATAAAGGTACATTATACATGGTCAGAACTCAAAGTCTAATATGAAAGATATACACATACACTAATGACTGAAATACTGACATAAACAATGCATTTGGAGCACAAAAGAGAACTATTCAATCTGAGGAGATCAAAGGAGGCGGCATTTGATCTGGTCTTTAAAGATGAGTAGTATAAATATGAAGACTGTTTTATAAGTGTACATGCCTTTGTAGAGGGGCCGTGCAAATCTTTCTCTGTATCATTCCAATTTCAATATGTGGGTTGCTGGAAAAAACACAAAATCAAAACTAGCTTGAGAATCTCCTAATGTTCAAAGCAGAAAAAAGACCAAAAAGAATATACTAGATAAACATTGTATTTCTAGTTATCTACTATTTTCCAAGGTATACAGATATATATATATATATATAAAAATTTAAAAGCTTATTGGGTGTTTGTTGCTGAACATTAGCTAGAATACTAAGATAGCAATAACAATGGGTTTATTCTATAAGGAAATAGTATTTGCCTTTTATTTCAACTTGCAAAATCCTGCTTTCCTCCTAACAGATAATACTAATAGGTGTATATTACTTTTGTCATATAAATTTAATGCAAAACCTTATAAGAGGCAGAATTTTTATTAACTGGAATGGGAGGAAATAGTACTATAGAACAAAATATTGTGTGCATGTGTAGTGTTATTCTTCTGGCTATAATTTAACACTGAGAAAAAATACTTGAGCTTGGTTCTGAGCAAAAGAATCTCTCACAGGTTATCAGTTTCAGTTAACAATGTTAGCAAAACAATTGATACTCAGTGTGTCCAATGTTCCAGCATTCAGTGTTAACTTCTTCAAGTCCTCTTCAAATCTTCCACTTCTAAATCCTACTAAACCTAGGTGAGTTTTAATTATGATCAAGAAACTTACTGTAGTTGTATTATAGTTAGAAAAAAAATGTATACAGATTTTCAGAATAACAATTAAACTGATTACATAATATCCAAAATATTTTTTTAAACAGTGAAGTGTAATAGGGACACATCAACAAAAGGTTACTATGTTCTGAACAGCTAGTGACCATTTACCACTATAATGCTTTTGCCTTACACAATGCAGGTCTTAAATCATAACTGTTATTTATAACTAAAAATTGTCTTACAATATCTTTCCTAAGTGAAAAGTAATGTATTATACCTGACTAACATCTCTCTTCAAGAAAGACATATTTTGTCCCTTCTTTCAGGAAAAAAAATGTTAAATGTTATACCCCCAATAACTTTTTTTGTTGTTTTTTTTATTTTTCAGAGGCACACAGTACTAATATTGAATAATGTTTTATTGAATGATTATAAAACAGTTTTTCATTTCTTATGCTTACTGAGGTAAATTCCTAATTTCTTAAAGAAAGGAAAATGTTTCCTTGGTGAAAAACCATAGCAGAATTCAAACCAAAGGGAATTCAACTTCTGTTAATAAATAAAACTGCCATAATCCAAATAACAAGACTGACATTTTACCAGATATAGATCAATCTATTCTAAGTTACTCATTAGTCTAAACATTAATTAAAACCATCAAAATCCTAGAGGAGAACACAGGCAGTAACCTCTTTGACATCAGCTGTAGCAAACTTCTTATTAGATATGTCTTCTGAGGCAAAGGAAACAAAAGCAAAAATAAACTATTGGAGTTCATCAAGATAAAAAGCCACACAACAAAGAAAACAATCAACAAAACTAAAAGGCAACCTTTGGAATGGGATAAGATATTTGCAAATGACATATATGATAAAGGGTTATTATCCAAACTATATAAATAATTTATAAAACTCAACACCCAAAAACAAATAATCCAGTTAAATGGGAAGAAGACATAAATAGACATTTTTCCCAAGAAGACATTCAGATGGCCAATGACACATGAAAAGAAGCTCAATATCACTCATCATCAGGGAAATATAAATGAAAACTACAATGAACTATCACTTCACACACGTCAGAATGGCTAAAATTAACAACACAGGTAAAAACAGCTGTTGGTGAGGATGTGGAGAAAGGGGAACCCTCTTGTACTCCTAGTGGAAATGCAAACTGGAGTAGCCACTCCAGAAAAACAGTATGGAGGTTACTCAAAAAGTTAAAAATAGAACAACACTATGACTCAGCAATTACACTTCTAGGTATTTACCCAAAGGATACAAAATACTGAATCGAAGGGACAAATGCACCCCAATGTTTATAGCAGCATTATCAACAATAGCCAAATTATGGAAAGAGTCCAAATGTCAACCAACTGATGAATGGATAAAGAATCTGTGGTGTATGTATGTGTGTATATATACACATATATACATATACATATATATACACATATGTATATACACATATACACACTATAAATATATATATATATATATATTTTACCCAGCCATAAAAAAGAGTGAAATCTTGCCATTTGCAATGATGTGAATGGAGGTAGATAGTATTATGCTAAGCGAAATAAGTCATTCACAGAAACACAGATACTGTATGATTTCACTCATATGTGGAATTTAAGAAACAAAACAGATGAACATAGGGGGAAAAAGAGAGGCAAACCATAAAACAGACTCTCAAATATAGAGAACAAACAAATATAGAGGGTTGCTGGAGGGGAGGTGGTTGGGGGGGTGGGTTAAACGGGTGATGGCTATTAAGGAGGGCAGTTGTGATGAGCACTGGGTATTGTATGTAAGTGATGAATCACTAGATTCTATACCTGAAACTAATGTCACACTGTATGTTAACTAATCGGAACTTAAGTAAAAACTTTTTAAAAAACACTGGTGAATTAAAATCTATTGTAAGTCAGAAGTAAAGACGAAAAAACATCTCTCAAACATTCATTATAAATAAATTAGTAAGGTGGAAAAACTCACAATGTTTTCAGATAGATTTTATTTATTGATTGATTTGAGAGAGAGAGAGACAGAGATAGTGAGAAGGAGCACGAACTGGGAGGACAGGGAGAAGCAGTCTCCTGCTGAGCAGGGAGCCTGATGTGGGCTCAATTCCAGGACTCTGGGATCATGACCTGAGCCGAAGGCAGATGCTTAACTGACTGAGCCACCCAGATGCCCCTATTTTTAAACATATCGTAAGGATAGAGATAGTGCAAAATATTTTATGCTAAAATGTATGAACTGAATGAGATATTTGCTCAGTTTAGATTATATTTTATATACTAGTTTTGTTTCAGTTCAGTAGTTATAGAAAAAAATCTATAAATTCAATTCCAGTTCTATCCACATCGTTGGATTAAAGAAAAAAAAAAAACTAGGGGCGCCTGGGTGGCACAGCGGTTAAGCGTCTGCCTTCGGCTCAGGGCGTGATCCCGGCGTTATGGGATCGAGCCCCACATCAGGCTCCTCCGCTTTGAGCCTGCTTCTTCCTCTCCCACTCCCCCTGCTTGTGTTCCCTCTCTCACTGGCTGTCTCTATCTCTGTCAAATAAATAAATAAAATCTTTAAAAAAAAAAATAAAGAAAGAAAGAAAAAAAAAACTAGCTCAGCTTGTGGTTTAGTAAAAATAATAATGATAATAATATGGAGGATTGGATCCTACAAATTAGTAAAGCTTACTGAGTTTTTCCACAATGATTTGGCTTAGTTCAAATCCTTATTTTAGATAATAACAAAGGGTTAGACTAATGACTAAATTATAGCACTGTGCAAAAATCTTGTCTTTCGATATATAACATGCACTTTAAGCAGAACATCCTTCCACATTGTATTTTCATTTTATTTTGTCTCTATGTTTTATATCTAACAAATGTGCCCTAAAATTAACTTATGCAATAAATATGCTGTATAATATTTGTCTTCCAGAATATGATGACATTATATGACGTATCACTAGCTGTACAACTTCTGTGTTGGAAAAGACATCACCTAACAAGAAAGATAAATGCTCTATCCATGGTGAAACTCTATCATATGTTGTTTAGGAAAGAAGAAAATTGAAAATGACAAGAAGTATGTCAATCAAAATATAGAGATATTAAAAGTGCTCAAGGGGCGCCTGGGTGGCTCAGTCATTAAGCGTCTGCCTTTGGCTCAGGTCATGATCCCAGCATTCTGGGACTGAACCCCCGCATAGCTCCCTGCTCAGCAGGGAGCCTGCTTCTCCCTCTCCCACTCCCCCTGCTTGTGTTCCCTCTCTCGTTGCCTCTCTCTCTGTCAAATAAATAAATAAAATCTTTTTTAAAAAAGTGCTCAAATACATCTATTGATAATCCACCCTGTGCTAAAAGAAGCACAATAGGCCAAGTATTTTTCTAAATTATAACTTTAAGGAAGGTCATAATTCTTTCCCCAGGCACAACTAAATATGAAGCCTTCTTACCACTTTTTTGGCAACAGTCTCACCATAAGCACCCATCAATTTTGCTGTCCACAACCTTTTTTCATTCAAAATAAGATTAACAGTGTTACTTCGGAATATCTATTAAGTCTCTAACTTACTGAGAGCATCAGTCAGGATAGAAAGAGACAGAAATTAGGTAGGAAACAGATACTGTTAAATTCCCGTTGTCAAAATTGGAGGATATGGCAGTAAAAATCTCAATTCATTTATTTGATATGGCAAATATTTACTGAATTATTAATATTTGCTGTTGATTAGCACTCAGCATAGATATAGTAGAATCTGGAAACTGTATACACACACACATACATGCACACAGAAATAATATGTATATATACACATTTCCACATCAGCAAAGCCTAGTAGAATGCATGGCACATAGTAAACAAACATAGAGAAAGGGAAGGAAAAACAAAATAGGATAAAAACAGAAAGGGAGACAAAACATAAGAGACTCTTAACTATAGAGAACAGACTGAGGGTTGCTGGAGGGGAGGTGGGTGGGGGATAGTGATGGGCAGTAAGGAGGGCACTTGATGTAATGAGCACTGGGTGTTATATGCAAATGATGAATGACTAAATTCTACCCTGAAATTAATAATACATGATATGTTAACTAACTTGAACTTAGATAAAACCAAAAAAATGGAATAAAGACAAACAGTAGAAGCCAAGAAATAATAAGAAAATAACAAAATGAATAAAATGAGGAATAGCTTACAAAGTCTCAAATATAGCCAAATAAAGAAGAGAGTGCACTAAGTGATATTTAAGTATATAGAACATGACTGTAGTCAGCAATACTCCAACACCAAAATTTAAATTAGTGGCTTTGTGTATTTCCTAGCATTTTGCCTATACTCTATTCTATTTCATTATCCGAGCACTGATGAACTTGACCCATAACCTTGCAACAGTTATTGTATGTTTTTAGATTGAAGATACTGTCCGAATAAGAATGCAGTAACCAAGGGTTGCTCTGGTAATTCTTTCACATTTTTTTCTTTTTTCTTTTTGTTTTGAATATAATTTACATACACTATTACATTCATTTCGGGGGTACAACTTAATGATTTGAAAAGTTTAGACATTATACTATGTTTAACACAAGTGTAGCTACCATCTGTCCTGTTACATCACTATTACAGTATGATTGACTGTATTCCTTATGCTGTGCTTTTTATTCCTGTGACATTCATTTTATAACTGAAAGCCTTTATCTCCCTCACCCCTTCATCAATTCTGTCCAACACCTGCCCCCTTCCCCTCTACAACCATCAGTTTCTTCTCTGTACTTCCAGGTCTGCTTCTGCTTTTCCTTTCTTCATTTTTTTTTAAGATTTCACATGTGAGTGCAATCATATGGGGTTTGTACTTCTCAGTCTACCTTATTTTACTTAGCATAACGCCCTAGATTCATCCATGTTGTCCCAATGACACAATCTCATCTTTTCTATGGCTACATAATATTCCATTGTGTACACATTTTCTTTATCCATTCACCTATTGATGGACTCTTAGGTTGCATCCATATCTTGGCTGTTGTAAATAATGCTGCAATAAGCATAGGAGTGCATATATAATTTTGAATTAGTGTTTTCATTTTCTATGGGTAAATACCCAATAGTGGAATTATTGGATCATATGGTATTTCTATTTTAATTTTTTTAGGAACCTCCATACTGTTTTCCACAGTGGCTATTCCAATTTACAACCCTACCAACAGGGCACAAGTGTTCCTTTTTCTACACATCCTTACCAACACCTGTTATTTCTTGTCATTTTGATTAAGTCATTCTAACTTGTATAAGGTGATATCCCATTGTAGTTTCGATTTGCATTTTCCTGATGATTAATGATGTTGAGCATTTTTTCATGTGTTTGTTGGCCATCTCTCTATCTTTGGAAAAATGTCTGCTCAGGTCCTCTGCTCATTTTTTAATTGGATTGTTTGTTTTCTTGCTGTTAAGTTGTATAAGTTCTTTATATAATTTGGATATGAACCCCTTATCAATTATATAATTTGCAAATATCTTCTCCCATTCAGTACATTGCCTTATAGTTTTGCTGATGGTTTCCTTCACTGTGCAAAAGCTTTTTTAAAAAAAATTTGAATTCAATTAGCCAAGGTAACATCATTAGTTTTTGATATTGATTCACTCCCACCAGTTTAATTTTTTTAATTTTATTTTCTTGATTAGGAGACAGATCTAGAAAAACATTGCCATGACCAATATCAGAGAAATTACTGCCTGTGCTGTCTTCCAGGATTTAGGGTTCATATCTCACATTTAGGTTTTTAATTAATGTTGACTTTATTTTTGTGTGTAGTGTTAGAAAGTGGCCCAGTTTCATTCTTTAACATGTAGCTGTCCAGTTTTCTCAGCACCATTCATTGAAGAGACAGTCTTTTTCCCATTACATATTCTTTCCTCCTATGTCATAGATCAGTTGACCATATAATCATAGGTTTATTTATGCACTCTCTCTTCTGTTCCATTGAATGTGTCTATTTTTGTGCCAATACCATACTGTTTTGATTACTACAGATTTGTAGTGTATCTTGAAATCTGGTATTGTGATATCTCCAGCTTTGTTCTCTCTCAGGATTGCTTTGGCTATTTAGGGTCTTCTGTGGTCCTATACAAATTTTACTATTGCCTATTCTAGTTTTGTGAAATATACTGTGGCATTTTGATAGGGTTTGCATTGAATCTTTGCAAATCAATCAACAGCTTACACCACATCAAAAAAAGGAAAGATAAAAATCATATAATCATCTCAATAGATGCAGAAAAAGCATTTGGCAAGAATCAACATCCATTCATGATAAAAAATCAACAAAGTGGTGTTAGAAGGAACATACCTCATAATAAAAACCATTTATGAAAAACCCACAGCTAACATCATACTCAATGCTGAAAAACTAAGAGCATTCCCTCTAAATTCAGGAACAAAACAGGAATGTCCACTCTCACCACTTTTATTCAACATTGTACTGGAATTCCTAGCCACAGTACTCAGACAAGAAAAAGACATAAGAGGCAACCATATTGGTTAAGAAGTTAAACTGTCACTACTTTCAGATGACATCATACTATACACAGAAAATCCTAGAGTCCATCAAAAAACTGCTAGAAGTAATAAACAAGTTCAGTAAAGTAGCAGAATACAAAATTAATAGCCAGAAATTAGTAGCATTTCTATACACTAATAATGAAGTAGCAGAAAGAGAAATTTAAAAAACACCATTTACAATTGCACCAAAAAGGAATACAATACCTAAGAATAAACTTAATCAAAGAGGTTAAAGACCATTATCTGAGTCCAAAAATAATAAAACACGGATGAAAGAAATTGAAGATGACACAAACAAGTACAGATATTTTATGCTCATGGATTGGAAGAATTAATATTGTTAAAATGTCATATTACCCAAAACAATCCACATTTTTCATTCTTAAGCAGAATTGGAATTTTATAATCCCTTCTGGTTGCTTATAACAAGAAACAATATTAGGTATCTGATGCCAATTTCCCCAACATGTAAAAAGTAATATGACAACAGCTGTATGCTCTTGAAGAAGGCTCATTAACTATAATCTGTCATTGTAAAGTACCTACCCCACTTCTACCATCCAACAATTCACCTAGGTAGCCTACCATTTTTGTCTGCAATGTTAGCTTTGCATTTAGATTGCACAGCTACGGGGAACCACATAGCACAGTCTTCAACCCCACCAACCCTCTTGCCCCAAATTAGCAAAATAAAATATGTCTCTGAAGGTCTTCATAGTTACCTTCAAGGATCATGGTATAGGAAATCAATGACATATAGGCAAAACAAATATATTATCCCATATTTGTATTCAACTATACAGATAGCCCCAACTGCAAACCTCTTCAGGTAACCTGTCCTGAAAAAAAACATTGAAAAGAAATATATTAAAGCAAACCTTCTATTGAGATTAAAAATGGAAAACTCTTTCTGAAGTAATAAATACTCTAAACCATCTCTTAAAAAACAAAAAGACTCAAGTCAGGGCATGGCAAGCTTAAGACATCGATTTGATATCCTGCAATATTATATACATATCTTTTCCAGATTGTCAAAATTAGATCTGATTTCATTGGATCTGGTGCCCCTTACTTCCAGAGCCTATAGGTATCTGTAAAAATATATGGTGTCTGAATGTGGACTCCACTACTTAGGAATGTCACAAGGTAAAAGCCATTGTGTTGGGTGCTTCAAGCATCTAAAAATGACAAGATGGATACCCCAGGCTCCTTTCAAAACTGAGCTGCTAGGAACATGCAAGTATCCCTGTGAGTATCAGGACAGAGGGTTCGCAAAGGAGGCAGATGTAGCTCCTCTCTGTTTTGGACATGGCTATCCATGCAAATCTTTGTCCCTACTTCTTTCCTTGAAAGGATAGAAGAGTTTCAAGTATAACCCAAATCCCCATTTAGGGTTTCTAATTTAGTGGAATTTTATGATATTATCAAATGTCTATGTGAACTTAAAACATACTATATTTCAAGTATTATATTTTCACTAGAGTAAAAATCAAATACTGTCATGGAAATTCCCTGAGAAAAACTATCCATATTCTTTCTTACAGAGAAAAACAGCAATATAAATTTATAAAAATTATTGTTTTGAATTATGATACTTAGAAGCCAAGAAAATACTGAATTCAGCACTGTTCTTAATAGTATGTATTTCTGGGGCTCCTGGGTGTCTCAGCTGGTTAAGCAGCTGCTTTTGAAAAAAACAAAAAAGCAGCTGCTTTTGGCTCAGGTCATGATCTCAGGGTCCTGGGAGCATCAGGCTCCCTGCTCCGTGAGGAGTCTGTTTCTCTCTCTCCCTCTGCCCCTTCCCCCACTCGGGTGCTCTTTCTCTCTCTAATAAATAAAACCTTTAAAAATATTATATATTTCTATTTTTTTTTGTTAAGAGACTTTGACTTTCAGTCATTAAAATTCATTGTGGGTCTTCCTATTCTTATAAGCAAAAAGCCATTCATCCCTCTATGACCTCTCTACTGCTATCCCCAGTCTTTATCTATACCTGTCTTAAGGCATTTGCACTTCTTCCCTTTTATTTAAGTAATACATACATAAAAGCATGTGTTATTTCTCCCACTAGATTCATCAAGAGGCAGGGAGGAACTAGTTATGTGCCTACATATATTCCTGCAATGCTCAGGACAGTTCTTTGAATATTATTGTATACATGAAAATATAATTATAGATATATAATGCACTGAAAGATAGTTAACATGTTTCTTAAGATACAATAGGTAACAGGATGGTTCAAGGAATAGGATATTATACTTAGTGTCTGTAACTGAGCTTTACCATCAGAATCTGCTCAAAAGCAACAATTTAAATAATTCTTAAAGTCCTGTGGTTTAATATCCTTCCAAAATATGTTTGAACAATTTCCTAGTTTTGTAAATATAAGTTTATAACAAAATAGGATTTTTCTCAGATGAGCAGAAATATTGCTATAGCTTACAGTCATTGCTCTGAACATAATCAACCATTGTGACATACTAGAGATGCAGAGAGCAAATAAAATTGAAATGAAATGAGGACTGATTTCAAGATATTTCTTTAATTAACTTATCATGCCACGTCCTCCTTATAGATAAATAGAATTCCACAGAGAAATTTGTTTAATTGAGGATTTAAAGTAGTTATTTTTCAGTTAATCATGGCTTTGTTGTACCATTACTAAGCATTTTCTGCCAGCCCCATAAATGAACAAGACATCCAAATACCATTTAAAAATATATATTATGTAAATATACATATGTGTGTATATATACATAAACATATATATGTCTGTATATATAACCATTGTGATAAGACACAGTTTACAATGATAAATAGGCATTCTGCAATTCTTCATGGAAATTGTGGACTTGTGCATTTATTTGCACAAAGGCATAAAGAATGTATTAATTAGGTGAACAGTGTGCAAATCCCCTCTCACAAAAATGTTCTCGTTGCAATGGGAAAATCATATGATGCCAACTGGCTTTCTAATTTCAGTTTTATATTCTCTGTGTTCATCATCTGCACTGATTTCACGATATGCATTCTTCTTTTGTGTCAATGTAATGCAAAAATATGACAACCAAAACATCACTCCCAAGGAAGGAGTGTGCTCTAGTCTAAGGAAAATATTTGTTTCATGCAAAAATACATTGAAGAGAAATGTAAAGAAACTATTCAAATTCTCGGAGGGATGCCAGGAAGATGGCAGAGTAGGACCCTAAGTTTATCCCATGCTATGTTTACAACCAGATATAACTCATATACAAGTCAATAAACCAGAAAGCAATTCAAAGACTAACAGAACAAACTCCACAACTAAATGTAGAGAAGAAGCCACATCAGAGAGATTAGGAAGGACAGAAGTGGTGGTCAGGAGCTGCCTGTAGGATAGAGGGAGCTGCTGTCCCAGAGAAGGTAAAGCACCAGGGAGCCCACACAGGAAACACAAATCCCCATAACATCTAGCCTTGAAAACCAGAGGGGCTGAGTTCTGTGAGTTTTCATAACCAGTGGGACTTGGAGGCTGGAGCTTTAAAAGTCAGTGGACTCAGCACTGAGTGAGCCATGAGGGCAAGTGTTAGCCAGGTCCCCACCATTAAAGAGACAACAGCTCAAGAAGACACAACCTAGAAGCGACAGCTTGCACAATGGGAGGGAGATCTGTTTATACAGATTTCACAGCATGTTGGGACACTTCTCTGGGAACAAAGGAACTAGCAGTCACCATTTTTATCCCCTAACCCCCAGCGTAATCACAAAGCCACCTGCAGAGGCAGTGCTGCACAGACACTTGCTTCCCAAACTGCTGGCAGAGTGTCATGCCCACAAGTTCTCCTGAGGGCTCCCCCACTCCAAACCTGCTGGATTTGGCCCTGGGCTCAGCACAATTTTTGTTAATGCTGCACACCCCACTCAGCTGCTGCACACAGATGTGGCTTTCCTCAACCATTGCACTCCATGCCCAGCCACCATGCACACAGATGCCACATGGCACAACCAGCCACCAGGTGCAGACACTGGGCCCAGCCACTGTGCACAAAAGGCTATGGGTCCCTGACCTGCTATGCATCATGCCCCCAGCTGCTGTGTGTCACAGAATCACCTAGGACTAGCAGCTCATTGAGAATTTTCCTAACACTGGCACCCCAGCCCTGAGCCCTTCTACTGTCATACCCCAACAAAGCCAGCCTGCCTGGATCTCACTAACATCACAGACAGCAAACACAACTCATAATAGGCAAAGTCAGTGCAGACATCTGGACTGAAAGGAAAAGTGGCTCAGACACAATAGCATAACACAAGCCACACACATGGCAAACTCCCATGAAGTGGCAGGTTCTGGTGAACAGGGGGTACTGCACTGCAGGGCACTACAGGACCTCTTCTTCATAAAGCTACTATTTTCAAGAGCAGAAGACATAGTTAACTTCTTCAACACAAAGAAACACACACAGAGAAGTAGACAGAATAAGGAGACAGATGAATATTTCCCAAATGAAAGAACATAATAAAATCACGGGAGGAGATCTAGCCAAAGAGAGATAAGTAATATGCTTCATGCAGAATTTAAAGTAATCATCATAAAGATACTCACTGGAACATTGGAGGAAGAAGGCAGCAGAATAGGAGAACCTGAGGATCCTCTGGGCCCATGAACACAACTAGATAACTATCACACCATCCTAAATACCCCAGAAATCAACCTGAAGACTCACAGAACAAACTCCACAACAAAAGGGCGAGAAGAGGCCACATTGAAGAGGTTAGGAAGTGCAGACATGGTTTAGGGGAGAAATGGATCATGGGTGCTGCAAAGGGGAGGAAGCCATAGTCACTGAGAAGGGTTAGAGAGAGAGGGGAGCACACAGGGGAACACACAAAAGGAACATGTCCTCAAAGTCATGGGCTTGGAAAATGAGTAGGGATGAATTTTGTGAGTTCCTACAACCAGCAGGGCTTAAAGTCTAAAATTATAAAGGTCAGCAGGCTTAAATGAGATACCCCGGGAGGGCACTGCCCTGCTCCTAGAGAGGAAGCAGGAAAACAACTCGGAGGTAGACAGTATGGAAACAGCAATTTGAAGAACAACTGGGGCACACAGTGGGGAGATTATTCACTCTTCTTGGAGCATGTCCCTGAGAGGTAACATTTATGGAGATGCCTCTCCAGGAACAAAGCTGCTGGCTGGCACAATTTAACTCCCCCACTCCTCAGTATAAACATAGACCCAACAGCAGGAAGCAGTCCAGCACAAACACTGGCTGCCTACTTGTGTAGACCAAGCCTTATCTTCCTGAGCTCAAGCTGGACTACCCTTCTCAGTCAAGCTTGCCTCAGTCCCAGCCCAGAGGATCCCTCCCCCAGAAGACAAGCAAAAACTCTTGCCCACACCACCTCAGCCAACCAGAGAGTTCTGAAGGCCTTAGCTCTGGTGGAAGATGTGATAAGTCTCATTTAACAAGCAGACCAGAGCACACCTATTTAAAACACACCACATTCATGCAAGGGATCAGAAACTATTGACAGCAAGCAATGAGGACCTCTACAGACAACTGGCCTGAAGGATAGAGCAGCCAAAACACAACAGCACAGTTCATGCAACACACACTAGAGGCACTCCTTGAAGTGCCAACTACAGGAACTCATCTTCCTGAAATCATTACTTTCCAGAGCAGCAGACATAATTGGCTTTTCTAACACAGAGAAGAATGCAGAGACTTAAGCAAATGCAAACACAGAGAAATTTATCCCATATGAAAACAAAATAAAGTCATGGCCAGAGTTCTAGGTGAAACAGATATGTTACAAGCAAAATGGAGACTTTAAAGCAATAATCAGAAGGATACTAACTGGACTTGAGAAAAGAGTACAAGCCATGAATTAGACCCTTAACACAGACACAAAAGAGTTTAAAAATAATCAATCAGAAATGAAGAATGCAATAAATGAGATTAGAAACAAGTGTGATGAAATTAACAGGAGGCTGGAAGAAGCAGAGGAAAAAATTCATGATACAAAAGACAAAATGGGAAATAATGAAACTGAACAAAAGAGAGAAGAATTACGCAACATGAGAATACACTTAGGGAAATCAGTAACTACATCAAATGTAATAGCATTCGTATTATAGAAGTCCAAAATGAAGAAGACAGAGAAAAGGAGATAGAAAATGTATTTGAAGAAAAAATAGCTGAAAACTTCCCTAATCTGGGGAACAAAAAGTCATATAGATCCAAGAGGAACAAAGAACTCCCATCAAAATCAACAAAAGCAGGCCATCACCAAGACATACTGCAATTAAATTTACAAAATACAGTGAAGAACAACAACAACAAAAATTAAAGGAGCAAAAGAAAAGAAATCGTTAACTTACAAGGGAAAACCCATAAGGCTGCCTGGAGATATCTCAACAAAACTTGGAAAGACAGAAGGGAAAGACATGATATATTCAAAGTGCTGAAAGGGAAAAATATGCAGCCAAGAATACTCTATCCAGCAACACTATCATTCAAAAAAGTAGGTGAGATAAAAAGTTTCCCAGGCAAACAAAACCTAAAGGAGTTCATGACCACTAAAACAGCCCTGCAAGAAATATTAAAGGAAACTCTTTGAGTGGAAATGAGAGAACAAAATTGACAAAGACAAGAAAAGATCAGAGAAAATCTCTAGAAACAATGACAAAACAAGTGATAAAATGGCACTACATACATATCTATCAATAATTACTTCAAATGCAAATGAACCAAATGCTCCCATCAAAAGACATAAGGTGTCAGAATGGATTAAAAAACCGAGACCCCTCTATATTCTGCTGACAAGAGATTAATGTCAGACCTAAAGACAACTGCAGATAGAAAGTGAGGAGATGAAGAAATTTTTATCACACAAATGGATGTCCAAAGAAAGCCAGAGTAGCAATACGTATGTTGGACAAACTAGACTTTAAAACAAAGACTGTAACAAGAGATAAAGAAGGGTACCATGTCATAACAAAGGGGACAATCAAGCAAGAAGATCTAATACTTGTAAATATTTATGTCCCCAATATGGGAGCACCCAAATATTTAAAACAATAACAAACATTAGGGAACTAATTGAGGATAACACAATTATAGTAGGAGAGTTTTACACCCCAGTTACATCAAT
Organism: Ursus maritimus; assembly: GCF_017311325.1. Taxonomy (NCBI): domain Eukaryota; kingdom Metazoa; phylum Chordata; class Mammalia; order Carnivora; family Ursidae; genus Ursus; species Ursus maritimus. Next base: position 55,196,392 of record NW_024423319.1, read on the forward strand.
TGACACATCATCTAAACAGAAAATCAAAAAGGAAACAACAGTTTTGAATGACACACTGGATCAGATGGACTTAACAGATACATTCAGAACACTCCATCCTAAAATAGCAGAATACACATTCTTTTCAAGTATGCATGGGACATTCTCAAGAATAGATCAAATGTGAGGTCACAAATCAGGCCTCAACAAATACAAAAAGACTGAATGCATACCATACAACTTTTCTAACCACAGTGTAATGAAACTATAAGTTAACCATAAGAAAAAAAATTAGAAAGATCACAAGTACATAGAGGTCACACAACATGTTACTCAACAATGAATGGCTCAACCTAGAAATCAAAGAAGAAATTAAAAAATACATGGACACAAATGAAAATAAAAATACAATGATCCAAAATCTTTGGGATACAGCAAAACCAGTCATATGAGGGAAGTTTAGAGCAATAGAGACCTACCTCAATAAGAAAAATCTCAAATAAACATTCTCACATTGTATCTAAAGGAACTACAGAAAGAAACACAAAACCAGTGGAAGGAAGGAAATAATAAAGTTCATAGCAGAAATAAATGATATAGAAACTAAAAAAAAAATAAACAATAGAACAGATCAATGAAACCAGGAGCTGATTCTTTGAATAAAATTAATAAACCTCTAGCTAGAATTATCAAAAAGAAAAGAGAAAGGACCCAAATAAATGAAGTCACAAATGAGAGGGTAGAGATAAAAACAAATACCACAGAAACACAATTATAAGGAATTATAATTACAAGGAAACATTATGAAAAACTACATACCAACAAATTGGACAACATGGAACAAATAGATGAATTCCTAGAAACATATAAACTACCAAAGTTGAAAGAGGAAGAAATAGAAAATTTGAACAGACTGATAACCAGAAAAGAAATTGAGTCAATAATCATAAAACTCCCAACAAACAAAAGTTAAAGGCCAGATGGCTTCAAAGGAGAAGTCTACTAGTCATTTAAAAAAGATTAATTAATATCTATTCTTCTTAAAATGATCCAAAAAATAGGAATGGAACTAAAATTTCCAAACACATTCTTTGATGTCAGCATTACCCTGATATCAAAGCCAGATAAAGACTCCTTCAAAACAGAGAACTACAGGCCAATATCCCTGATAAGCATGGATGCAAAAATTCTCAATAAAATACTAGCAAACCAAAGCCAACAGTACAATAAAAGAATCATTTACCATGATCAAATGGGTTGTATTCCTGGGCTCCAAGTGTAGTTCAATATTTGCAAATCAATGTGATACATCACATTAATAAAAGAAAGGATAAGAAAATTATGATTTTTTCAATAGATGCAGGAAAAGCCTTCGACAATGTACAACATCTGTTCATGATAAAAAGCCTCATATAAAATAGGGTCAGAGGGAACATACCTCAATATCATAAAGGCCATCTATGAAAAACCCACAGCTAATATCATCCTCAACAGAGAAAATCTGAGAGTTTTACCTCCAGGGTCAGGAACAAGACAGGGATGTCCACTCTCACCACTGTTGTTCAACATAGTACTGGAAGTCCTAGCCACAGCAATCAGACAACGAAAAGAAATAAAAGCCATCCAAATCTCTAAGGAAAAAGTAAAAGCTTCACTATTTGCAGATGCCATGTTATTCTATATAGAAAACACAAAAGCACCACAGAAAACTGCTAGAAATGATGAATTAATTCAGTAAACTTATAAGATACAAAATCAATGTACAGAAATCCGTTGCATTTCTATAAACCAATAATGAAACAGCAGAAAGAAAATTACGGAACCAATCCCATTACAATTGCACCAAAAACAATAAGATACCTAGGAATAGGAATAAACTTAACTAAAAAGGTGAAAGAACTGTACTCTGACAACTACAAAACACTAATGAGAGAAACTGAAAATTAAACAAAGAAATAGGAAAACATTCCATGCTCATAGATGGGAAGAAGCAATATTGGTAAGATGTCTATACCACCCAAAGCAATCTACACATTTAATGCAATCCCTATCAAAATACCACCAGCATTTTTCACAGAGCTAGAACAAACAATCCTAAAATTTATATGGAACTACAAAATACCCGAAATCAGCCAAAGGAGCCTTGAAAAAGAAAAGTGAAGTTGGAGGCATTGCAATCTGAACTTCCAGTTATATTAAAAAGCTGTAATGATCAAAACAGTATGGTACTGACACAAAAATAGACACATTTCAAAGGAAGAGAATAGAAAACCCAGAAATAAACCCACAATTATATAGTAAATTAATCTTTAACAAAGCAAGAAAGAATATTCAATGAGAAAAGAGAGTCCCTTCAACAAATGTTGTTGGGAAAACTGGACAGCAATATGCAAAAGAATGAAATTGGACCACGTTGTTATCTGATCCATAAAAATAAATTCAAAATGGTTGAAAGACCTAAATGTGAGACTTAAAACCAAAAAAATCCAAGAGAAGGACACTGGCTGTAACGGCTTCTATATAAACCATAGTAACCTCTTTCTAGATATGTCTCTGGAGGCAAGGGAAACAAAAGCAAAAATAAACTTTGGGATTTCATCAAAATAAGAAGATTCTGCACAGTGAGGGGGAAAAAATCAACCAAATGCTAAGGCAACCTATGAATGGGAGAAGATATTTGCAAATGACATATCTGATAAAAGGTTATTATCCAAAATATAAAAAGAACTTATAGAACTCAGCACCCTAAAAATGAATAATTCAATTAAAAATGTGCAGAAAACATGAATAAACATTTTTCCCAAGAAGACGTACACTTGGCCAACTGACACACGAAAGATGCTCAACTTCACTCATCATCAAGGAAATAGAAGTCAAAACTATAATGAGACATCACCTCACACCTGTCAGAATGGCTAAAATCAAAACAAGAAATAAGAGGTGCCAGCAAGGATGGGGAGAAAGGGAAACCCTCTTGCACTGCTAGTGGGAATGCAAACTGTTGCAGTCACTCTGGAAAACAGTATGCAACTTCCTCAAAAAGTGAAAAAATACAACTACCCTGTGGCCCAGCAATTGCACTACCAGGTATCTACACAAAGGTTAAAAAACACTGATTCAGAGGGACACATGCACCCTAATGTTTATAGCATCATTATCAGCAATAGCCAAATTATAGAAAGAGACCAAATGTGCACCCATGATGAATGGATAAAGGGGAAATGGCATATATATATAATGGAATATTACTCCAGCCATAAAAAAGAATGAAATCTTGCCATTTGCAATGACATGGATAGAAGTAGAGTATTATGCTAAGTGATAAAAGTCAATCAGAGAAAGACAAATACCATATCAAAATACCATACGATTTCACTCATATGTGGAATTTAAGGAACAAAACAAGTAAGCAAAAAGGAAAAATAAAGAAAGAGGGGCAATCCAAGAAACAGACTCAAGCACAGAGAGCAAAGTGATGGTTACCGAAGGGGAGGTGGGAAGAGAGATAGGTTAAATAGGTGATGCGGATTAAGGGGTGCACTTGTTGTGATGAGCACTGGCTGTTTTATGGAAGGTTTAATCACTAAAACTAATATTTCACTGTATGTTAACTAACTGGAATTTAAATTGTAACATAAGAAAACATGGAAAAAATAAAGATACTCACTGGACTTCAGTAAAGGGTGGAGGACATCAGTGAGACCCTTGACAAAGAGATAAAAAATAACATATCAGAGATGAAGAACTCAATAAATGAAATAAAAAATATAATAGATGGAATAAATATGTGACAGGAAGCAGAGGAACATATCAATGATATGGAAGATAGAGTAATTGAAAATAATGAAGCTGAGCATGTGAAAGACAAATTCTGCATAATGAGAATAAATTTTGAGAATTGGTTCCTCCATCAAGCATAGCAAAAATCGCATTGTAGGGATTCCAGAAGGAGGACAGAGAAAGGTGGGCAGAAAATGTATTTGAAGAAACAATACCTGAAAATTTCCCAAATCTGGGGAGGGAAACAGATCTAGATTCAGGAGGCATGGAAATCATTTTAAAGATTGTAAGAGAGAAGAAGACAGTTACATGCAAAAGAAACTCCATAATGATTTCAGAAATTTCAGCAGAAGATTTGCAGGCCAGAAGTGAGTGGAATGATGTGTTTGAAGTGCTGAAAAGAAAAATCTGCAGCCAAGAATACTCTATACAACAAGGGTATCATTCAGAATAGAAGGAGAGATAAAGTGTTTCCTAGATACTTAAAAGAATTCATGACCATTAAAGCAGCCCTGCAAGAAATGTTAAGTGGGACTCTGTGAGTGGAAAACAAAAAACAATAAGCAAGAGTAAGAAAAATTGTAAGTACAAAGTAAAAGGATGTAAAAGATGATACCAAATATCTGAACCATGGAGGGGAAAAGAGAAAAGATTGAATTCAAAAATAAGTAACCATACAGTTAATATAGACTGCTATATGCAGAAGATGTTACATGTAAGGCGAAAGGTAACCACAAATTAAAAAAACAGTAATACTTCTTTTGCAGCTAGTGCCAAGTGATGGGACTCTCTCAGGACAACTGGCACAAGCATCACAATACTGGGGGCAAGAGAAAGCCCTACCACAAAAAGCAGAAGTATGAGCAGGGATGCCCCACTATCAACACTAAGATGGGCCCCTGCCATATTCATACAGTCCACATTTGGGGAGTCAACAAGAAGAACCATGCTTTGAAGCTGGATGTGGGGAACTTTTTCTGGGGCTCTGACTGTTGTACTTGTCAAGCAGGAATTATTGATGTTGTCTACAATGCATTCAACAAGGAACTAGTCCACACAAAGACCCTGGTGAAGAACTGTATCATGCTCATTGACAATGCACCATAACCACAGTAGTATGAGTCCTGTTATGCACCACCCCTGGGCTACAAGAAGGGGGATAAGCTGAAGCCCAAGGAGGAAGAGATTAAAAAAAAACAACCTCAAACAATTCAAAAGAAATATGATGAAAGGAAAAAAATGCCAAAATCAGCAATTTTCCAGAGGAGCAGTGCCAGCAGGGCAAGCTTCTTGCATGCGTCACTTCAAAAACAGGCCAGTGTGGCCAAGCTGATGGCTATGTGCTAGACGGCAAGGAGGTAGACTTCCATCTGAGGAAAGGAAAAGCTCAGAAAGGCGAATAAATCTTCCTACTTCCTATCTTTGATCATGTAATAAAGGTGTTTATTGTTCTAAACAAAAGCAGTAATAGGTACAAAAAAAATAGAGTAAGAAACCAAAATATATCACTAAAAAACCCCAGCAAACCATGAAAGAGAAAAGAAAGGAATACAGAAAAACTATAAAAACAACAACAAGTCAAATAACAAAGTGGCAATAAATACACATCCATCAAGAATTATTTTGGGAGTACGTGGGTGGCTCAGTCAGTTAAGCTATCAACTCATGATTTCAGGTCAGGTCATGATCTCAGGGTTGTGAGATCGAGCCCCATGTTGGGCTCTGTGCTCAGTATGGAGTCTGCTTATCCCTCTCCATCTGCTCCTTCCCCTGTTGTCTCTCTCTCTCTCAAATAAGTAAAAAATAAAATCTTTAAAAAATTACTTTGAATGTAAATGGACTAAAAGCTTCAATCAAAAGAAATATGGTGACAGATTGGATAAAAAAATAAGACTCATCTATATTCCGCCTGCAAGAGACTCATTTTAGACCTAAAGATACCTGCAGATTGAAAGTGAGGGGATGGAGAAATATTTATCATGCAAATGGATGTCAAAAGAAAGCCACAGTAGCAATACTTATATCACACATAATAGTCTTTAAAACAAAGTCTGTAACAAGAGACAAAGACACTATATATTAATAGAGGAGACAATCCAACAAGAAGATATGACAATTTTAAATATTTATGCATCCAAAATGTGAGTGCTCAAATACATAAAACACTTAATAACAAGCATAAAGGAATGAATCAATACTAATACAACAATATTAGGGGCTTTAACACCCCACTTGCATTGCTGAGCAGAACATCTAAACAGAAAATAAACAAGAAACAGTGGCTTTGAATGACACATTGGACCAGATGGATTTAACAGATATATGCAGGTCATTCCATCCTAAACAGCAGAATACACATTCTTCACAAGTGCACATGGAACATTTTACAGAATATATCACATACTAGGTGACAAATTGGGCCTCAACAAGTACAAAAAGACTAAGATCATACTATGCATATTTTTGACCAAAACACTATGAAACGTGAAGTCAACCACAAGAAAAAGTTGGGGAATACCACAAATACACTAAACAACGAATGGATCAAACATGAAATCAGAGAAGAAATTTTAAAAATACATGGGAACAAACGAAAATGAAAACACAACATTCCAATACCTTTGGGATGCAGCAAACATGGTCCTAAGAAGGAAGTATATAGCAGCACAGGCCTCTCTTAAGAAGCAAGAAAAATCTCAAATAAAACAACCTGACCTTACACCTAAAAAGAACTAGGAAAGGAAAAACAAATGAAGCCTAAAGCCAGTAGGAGGAAGGAAATAATAAAGATTAGAACAGAAATAAATGACATCGAGAGCAGAAAACAAACAACAACAACAACAACAAAGACAGAACAAATCAATGAAACCAGGAGCTGGTTCTTTGACAGGATCTACAAAATAGATAAACCTCTAACCAAAGTCATCAAAAAAAAAAAAAAGAGAGAGAGAGAGCGAGAGAAAGGAACCAAATAAAATCACAAATGAGAGAGGAGAAATGACAACACCACCGAAATACAAACAAGTATAAGAGAATATTATGAAAAACTGTATGCCAACAAATTGGACAAACAAGAAGAAATGGATAAATTCCAGGGAACATATAAATTACCAAAACTGAAACAGGAAAAAATAGAAAATCTGAACAGACCAATAACCAGCAAAGAAATTGAGTCAATAATCAAAAAACTCCCCACAAACAAAATTCCAGGACCAGATGGTTTCACAGGTGAATTATACCAAATATTTAAAGAAGAGTTAATACCTATACTTCCCAAACTATTCCAAAGAAATAGAAAAGGAAAGAAAACTTCCAAATTCATTCTATGAGGCAAGTATCACCCTGATTCTAAAACCAAAGACACCACAAAAAAAGGAGTTCAATTTAAAAATGAGCAGAAGACATGAACAGACATTTCTCCAAAGAAGACACCTAAACAAGCACATAAAAGGATGCTTAATATCTCTCATAATCAGAAAAATGAAAATCAAAACTACAATGACATATCACCTCACACCTGTCAGAATGGCTAACATCAACAACACAAGAAACCACAACTGTTGGTGAGGATGTAAAGAAAAAGGAACACTTGTGCACTATTGGTTAGAATGCAAACTGGTGTATTCACTGTGGAAAACTGTATAGAGGTTCCTCAAAAAGTTAAAAATAGAACTACCTATGATCTAGTAATCACACTACTGTGTATTTACCCCAAAAAATATAAAAACTTTAATTCACAGATATACATGCACCCCTATGTTTATAGAGGCATTATTTACAGTAGTGAAATTATGGAAGTAGTCTACGTGTCCATCGACTGATGAATGGATAAAGAAGATGTGGTATATATACATATTTTTTAAAGATTTATTTATTTTAGATAGAATGAGTTTGGGGGGAGAAGCAGAGGAAGATGGAGAGAGAGAATCTCATGCAGACTCCCCATTGAGCATGGAGCCCAACATGGGGCTCGATCTCATGAAACTGAGATTATGACCTGAGCAGAAATTAAGAGTTGGGTGCTTAACCAACCCAACCACCCAGGCACCCCTACACAATTTAATATAATTCAGCCATAAATAAAAGAATCAAATCTTGCCATTTGCAGACATGGATGGAGCTAGACAGTAGTATAATGTTAAGTGAAATAAGTCAGTCAGAGAAAGACAAATATCCTATGCTTTCACTTATATGTAGAATTTAAGAAACAAACAAAAAAATGAACAGAGGGGAAAAAGAGTCAAACCAGGAAACAGACTCTTAAGTGTAGAGAAGAAGCTAATGGTTAACAGAGGGGAGGTGGGTGGGGGGATGGGTAAAATAGGTGATGGGGATTAAGGAGTGTACTTGTCATGATGAGCACTGGTTGAGTATGAAATTCTTGAAACATTGTATTGTATACCTGAAACTAAAATAACACTGTATTTTAACTATAGTGGAATTTAAAAGAAAAAAAAGAAACTATTCCATTTAGAGTGAGCTACTGGTGTACTTTCCTTATATATTTGTAGTTTAATCTGTTATTTCTTTCTTCTCTTTTATTCTCTATCTTATATTTGTTTTTATAACAGTATTTTATTCAATTAAATGGAAAACCGACAATGCTTTTTCTCTATGTGAATAAACAGGAACTCTTCGGTGGCAATTCCAAGTTGATAGCCTCCTGTAATTTCTACAGAAAGTTTTTGGTCAAGGTTCTGCCCATACTTTACAAACTTATTGCCATTTTTCTAAGAAATTTTGACTCTGTGTTATTTTTCCATAGACGATAGAGGAAATGTATCCAGTGAATAAGAGACCAAGGTTTTGAAAGGGTGAATGTCAAAAGTAAATTAGACCTCTGATGACATGAACTCCAAGGAAAATCAAATGGAATATTTCTTCTATGAATTTGTAATTGCATACCAAAAAGCAAAGAATAAGATAAACATTTTTCTGTTTGTTTTTCACTTTAACGGAAACTCCATTCTTATATGCTTTTAGATGGTCACATTTTGCTGACATTTACAAACATTTCATGTTGATCTTACATGGGTCACATCAATCACCTATACAGTTTCAATGACACTTTGTTAAATAAACTGTCATGAAAGATTTATAGAGAATTTGATAAAAGTAAAGAAGATATAGTTTAGCTTTTAAAGATGCATTGCCCATTTTCTGAGGTGTAATATCACGTCTAAAACACCATTAAGCTTTTTCTAACAGTAAAAAAAAACACCTTTCTCTCACAATTTTATTTGCATAACCTTCTTCTTCCAAATACCGGAGGTGGGAGTAGGAAGGAGAACCTTACCCTCAATTTAATACTCCTTAGATGTAATGGTTGTGCATTGATCCCATGTTAAGAAACACTGTATGTAAGTTAACAGTATTTGGAATTTATTCACTAAAGAACAATTAAATAAATGAGTCTTTAATCCATTCATGCAAACAAGGGCTTCCCTCAAATGCTTGAGTCATTGTATTCTGAATTGGGACATATATGGATGACAAAGATGGCACAATTCATTCCTCACACATTATTAAAGTATCCTAGTGGAGGAGGGTTACTAAAAAGCTATGCCGGAATTTATAGATTTTTTTTAACAAGTATAATGACAATTCAAGAACATTTCATTCAATCTTAAGCTACCAGCTGCATTAAACATTTGTGTAGTTTTTTTGTTTGTTTACTTTTTTCATGAAATTAAAATTCAGTGTTCATTTGAATTAGATTTGTAAGGAGTCACTAAAACTCTAATTTTTGCAAGAAGAGAAATAATAATGTTACACTGCAATTATGTTTGCAATTTTATATCTCATTGTGATGGGAGAATAGGTAATAAAATTTTTGTTAACATCATGGATCTCTCTTTTTTTTCATTTTACATGTGAATTTGTTGAAGTGTTAATTTGGAATATTAATTCCCTATTGAAGCACTGTTGTAGTACCCCTTGTAAGTTTCCTTGCTTAATGCTCTACTTACTGACAGATCTGGGTTATTTCCCCTGTTTTCAGTTCCCAGGAAAAATTTAAAACTTTTTAGATCACTGAGTTTTGTTGTCTGTAAAAGAAGGGTACATTCTGGTAAAGAATAATTAGTAATTTTAAAAATTTAGACCCTTATGTTTAAAAGAGAAACTTATATATGATAAAACCCCCAAACATAAGTGCTTAGTACAGTATTTTGCATGTGTTAAGTGCATACTATTTATTCAGCATTAAGCTATGTATTGGTTATGTTTCTAAAGGTGAGATTTGACCTGTAGTATAATCAAATATGTGCTTTAAAAAATAAGCTTTACTATAACAGAATTCAACTTTACAAATGGTTAGAGTACACAAACCATTCTTCATGAAAGAAAGCCCAGAGCAAACTTACATTTTAAACATAACATTCATAATTCATTGACACATAAGAGTTTGAAATTTAGTAATTTTAGAGCAATAAAACAATATTCCCATGTAGAGTTAACATGTAGAGTCCTTTCCTATTTCAAAAGCTAAATTTCACCTTTGATAATATTTATTTAATCCTATTACACTTATTAATTTCCAAAATATCTTTTTTGAGTTTCTTTCTTTAAGGAGCATCAGTGATCCCTATCCTGTTTTATTCCAATGATAGCAGGCTGAGGTTTTCAGCTATTTATTCTTTTATTTTTAAGTAACAAATTCTTCATTTGTTATGAAATCAAAAAAGAAGTTTCTGAGTTATCAAAATTAAAGGGGGAGCAAACTTGATTTTCAGATTAAGGCTTAACTAGCAATTCAATTGTAGAAACACATTTTAAGAATCACTGGACAATATTATACTAATTAAACAGTAAATAATGAGGAAATCAATAATATAATACAAATACAGCTTCTTATTATAAGCCTATTAAAAAAATTCAAGATCCTGTTAATGGTATTTTCATTTTATCAAAGAGAATTTGAATAAAGAAATTTAACTTTAGGAATAGCAATGCTAAGCACCCTACTTAATAGCACCTGGTCTGCACACTTACTATCACATCAGAGTTGTTTTCATTACAAAACTATTGCCATTCTAATCATTAGATTTGGTAAACTGAAACTTAGGGACCTCTCATTCACTAAGTGAAACTAAGCATTATCTCAGAAAGCTGAGATGACAAAGAATGAACCAGGACATTTATATTATCTTTAATATTTACAAGTTAAGTTTGCTAAGTTAAAGGTCAGAAAAATATATTTGCATTCTACATTACTTTGTCACACAAACTTAGAGGTTAGTAAAATACATCTGAATCCTCATGAATCCAAATGAACAAACATATAAAGCCTACAGCATGGTGCCAGGTACATAGTGGGTGCTCAAAGATTTTTTTTTAATAACTGAAAGAACTTTCTCAGAAAGCATTTTAAAGTAACAGTAAAAGTTCTTGCAAAACTATAATTAACTCTTTAAATTTTAAGTGGCATCTAGATGCCTTCTAATAGTCTTTAATAGTTCAGTACAGCTTCTATAAATATTTCTTCTGATCTACAACATAAGCTTCATATGAAAACCAGTTTTACATGGGTAAACTTGTTATAAAAGAATTGAAGAACAAAATAGCATATTATTTTCATGTTTGAGGTGAAAAAATATTTTTGGAATGCTTTCATGATTTGAAACCAATTACTTATGATTAAAAACATCCCTCTTAAGGAAGGCACTTGTTGTGATGAGCACTGGGTGTTGTATGTAAGTGGTAACTCACTAAATTCTACACCTGAAATTAATAATACACTGTATGTTAACTAACTGGAATTTAAATAAAAACAAAAAATAAAAACATACCACTTATTGCTTTTATTTTAAAATATTTTCTATTATTAAAATGTCAATACTACCCAAAGCAATGTACAGATTTAATGCAATCTCTATCAAAATACCAACAGCATTTTTCACAGAACTAGAACAAATAATCCTAAAATTTGTGTGGAACCACAAAAGACCCCAAAGAGCCAAAGCAATCTTGAATAAGAAAAATAAAGCTGAAGGTATCACAATCCCACATTTCAAGATATACTAAAAAGCTGTACTAATCAAAAATGTATTGTACTAACACAAAAATAGACACACAGATCAATGGAACAGACTAGAGAACCCAGAAATAAACCTGTGATTATATGGTTAATTAATCTTAGACAAAGGAGACAAGGATATGCAATGGGAAAACGCCTCTTCAACAAATGATGTTGGGAGAACCGGATGGCTACATGCAAAAGAATGAAACTGGACCACTTTCTTTCACCATATACAAAAATAAACTCAAAATAGATTAAGGACTTAAATGGGAGACTTGAAACTATAAAAATCCTAGAAGACAGCTCAGGTAGTAATTTCTCTGACATCAGCTGTAGAAACATCTTTGTAGATATGTTTCCTCAGGCAAGGAAACAAAAGCAAAAATAAACTATTAGGACTACATCAAAATAAAAACATTACACACAGCAAAGGAAACAATAAAAAAACTAAAAGACAACCTACTAAATGGGAGAAAATATGTGCAAATTGCATATCTGATAAAGGGTTAGTATCCGAAATATATAAAGAACTTATATAATTCAACACCAAAACAAACAAACAAACAAACAAATAACCCAATTTAAAAAATGGGCAGAAAACATGAATTGATATTTTTCAAAAGAAGACATCCAGATGGCCAACAGATGCATAAAAAGATGATCAATATCATGCATCATCAGGGAAATGCAAATCAAAACCACAATGAGGTATCACTCCCTACCTGTGAGAATAGCTAAAATCAAAAACACAAGAAACGAGTGTTGACAAAGATGTGGAGAAAAAGGAACCCTCTTGCAATGTTGGTGGGAGTGCAAACTGGTACAGCTACTGTGGAAAACAGTTTAGAGGTTCATCAAAAACTTAAAAATAGAATTACCATATGATCCAGTAATTCCACTACTGGGCATTTACCCAAAGAATATGAGAACACTAATTTGAAAAGAATAGGTGATAACCCTTATGTCTATTGCAGTATTATTTATTTACAATAGACAACTTATGGAAGCATCTTAAGGGTCCATTGATAGATGAATGGATAAAGAAGATGTATTATATAGAGACAATGGAATATTACTCAGCCATAAAAAGAATGAAATCTTGCCATTTGTGACAACATGAATGGATGTAGAGGGTAAAATGCTAATTGAAACAAGCCACTCAGAGAAAGAAAAATACCATATAATTTCAATCATATGTGGGATTTAGGAAATAAACAAACAAGAAAAAAAGAGACAAACCAAAAACCAGACTCTTAACTATAGAGAACAAATTGATGGTTACCAGAGGAGATGGGCGAAATAAGTGAAGGGGATTAAGGGTACACTTATCTTGATGAGCACTGAGTAATGCATAGAATTGTTCAATTACTACAGTAATTAATTGTAATTGATTATTGTATACCTGAAACTGATATAACATTGTATATTAACTATACTAGAATTAAAATTGTATATATAACACAAATATATAAAATATATATGAAACATATATAAATGCATATTTAAACCATTAATAATAATATATAATTCCTACCATGAATGTCAAATTGAAGAATTCTTTTTGACTTGGAGCTTTTCCCAATGTTAAGCTTTTTAAATGAAAACTTAATTATGTAAAATATAATGCAAAAAGAGCATAAACTATAAAAGATCTTTCAAAGTAAGAGGAGGAGACTGGATGCTTCAGTTATAAGCTTAGACTCTGAGATGGTAAAAAGAGCAATGTGTAAGAAAGAAGATTTAAAAAGCAAAATTTGTCTTTCATGTAATTTGCCAATCAAATTTCCCAGAACAATTGACTAAATATAGTTACTAAATGAAGAGAGGTGTTTTATTCAAACCCAATCACTGTGTTATTTCACATTTCATAGATGTATTGGTAAGTATTGCCAGGGACAATCTACTTCTGGATCTGCCATGCCCCAAACAAATACCAATGGATACAAAAGTTTTATCCTTCTCTCACCAGACTAGGCCTTAAAATGTTAGCTTCAGAACCTTTGCACCTTCTGCTCTCTCTGCCCAAAAATTCCTGCCCAATATGTAGGTTGCATGCTCACTCATTCTATTCAGGCTCAAATGCCACCTTATCAGAAAAGCCTTTCCCAACAATTGTAATTGAAAGAACATCCCAAAGTCATTTTCATTTTGTTTTCTCTGCTTTATTTTTCCTCATAACACTTACTTCATATGACTTGCAATTTATTTGTTTACTTGTTGATCATCTTTCTGCCTCAACTATAACAGAGGTATCATTTTGTTTTGTTCATTATTGCATTTCTGTGCCTAGAACAAAACCTAACAAATGTGATCGATAAATATTTTTAATTAATAAATAAATGAACTTGCTGCTCTCAACCAGTCATAAACACAGTTAATACCTATAAAATGCCATGCCTCATGATCCTTTCTCTCTGACTGATATAAAAGGTCATGTAGTACTCTGGCCCCTACCATTGTTGTTACTCACAGAACTGCTATCTGTCTTCATGAATGAGAATTTCTTGAGAACCACAGGCTATTAAGATGACTCATTCATCCCATTATCCCCCCCTTTTGCCATCAGCTTAAGGCTGCATTCTAACTAAATCATTGAGACAATTCTTAAGCCCTCATCTTCATATTCTATCCCATAGTTATAGGGAAGCACAAGACATCAATATTACAACTACATTTAACTCTGCCTAGCCATATCATATTCAAAGAGCAGAAAATTAAAGATAAAGAAAAAATCTTCATAGAAGTCAGATTTTAAAACACCTTCCCTATGGAAGAGCAAAGATTAGGAGTTAAATTTGACTTCTCAGAAACCATGCAATCAAGAGACTGTGTTGAGAGAGAGAAAAAAAACAACCTAGAATTCTGTATTCTGTGAAATTATCCTTCAAAAGTTAAGAGGAAATAGACTTTCTCAGACCAAAAAAGAGAGAGAGAGAGAATTTGTTACCAGTAGAAATGCCTTGCAAAAAAAATCAAAATACGTTATTCAGAGAGAAGGAAAAAGAAATAGGTCAGAAATTCAGTCCACATAAAGCATGAGAATTAGAGAAAGAATAAGTGAAGGTAAAATAAAAACCTTAACTTTTTTATTCTTAATTTATCTAACAGATGACAGATTGTTCAAAATAATAATGTATTCAAAGATTGTAGCTTATATACTGGTGAAATTGAATGATAGCAATGATACAAGGTACAAGAAGGAGGAATTAGAAATATTTTGCTATTATAAGGTAGTTGCTCTAATTGGGAAGTAGTGTAATATTATTTGAAAGTAGATTTGGGTTCATTTTAAATATTGTATACATCAGGGCAACCACTAAAAAAACAGTTTTAAAAAAAGAACAAGTGTAATTAATATGCTAAGAAATAAGAGAAAATAGAATGATATAAAATGCTCATTTAAAATCAGAAAGGGCAGAGTAAGAGTAGAAGACAAAAATAGGAACAAATAACGAGGACAACAAACAGAAAAGAGTAACAAATATGGTAGATATTAATCCAACTATATAAATTATAATTTTTAATGTCAATGGTCTAAAATATACCAATAAAAAAATGGAGATTATCAGAATGGATCAAAAAACAAGGTCCAAATATATGCTGTCTACAAGCAAGCCACTTTAAATATAAAGACACATGTAGATTAAAAGTAAATGAATGGAGAAAGATATACCATACTAACACTAATCAAAAGAAAACTGGATTAGCTATATTAACTTCAGATAGAGCAGACATCAGAGCAAGGAAAGTTATTAGGGTTAAAGAGAGCCATTACTTAATAATAGTCAATTATCCAAGAGGACACAACAATCCTTAATGAGTATGCTCCAAACAACAGAGCATCAAAATATGTAAGGCAAAAACTGACAGAACTGCAAGGAGAAATAAATGCATCCGCTATTATAGTCTTAGACTTCAACAGATCCAGCAGGCAGAAAATCAGTAAGGACATTGTAAAGCTCAACAGTATCATCAATCAACTGGATATAATTGGTATATATAGACTGCTTAAAACAAAAACGACAACAATAGCAAAATATGCATTTTTTTCTCAAGCTAACAGGTAACATTCACCAAGATAGACCACATTCAGGACCATAAAATGCATCCCAACAAATTTAAAATAAGAGAAATTGTACAATGTCAGTTCTCAGACCATAATTGATTTAAAGTAGAAATCGATAACAAAAATAGCTAGAAAATCCCAAATACCTGAAGATTAAACAGCACACTTCCAGAAAATGCATGTCTCAACAAAAAACTCTCTAAGAAAATTTAAAAATATTTTTTTAAATATTTCAAACTAAATGAAAATGAAAATACAACTTATCAAAAGTTGTGGGATGCATTGAATGCAGTATTGAAAGGGAAATGTAGAGCGCTGAATGCGTATATTTTAAAACAGTAAATATCTGAAATCAGAAATCTAAGCTTCCATCTTATGACTAGAAAAAGAAGAGCAAATTAAATCCAAAATAAACAGAACATAAGAAATAATAAGTGAAGTCAAAATTAATGAAACTGAAAACAGGAAATCAATAGAAAAAAACCAACAAAGCCAAAAGTTGATTATTTGAAAAGCTCAATAAAACCAGTAAGACTCTAACCATGCAAACTGTGAAAAAAATAGAGAAAACACAAATGTTGCTAATATATGAAACATTTAATAAATGAATCTAATAAATGAAAGAGGGACATCACTATGGATCTCATGGATATTAAAGGATAGTAATAGAATATTATGAACAGCTCTATGCCCACAATTTTATAACCTTTATGAAACGGACCAATTCTTTAAAAAACACAATCAGCCAAAGGAGGTTAAGATGGTGGAGTAGTAGGAGGACCCTATGCTTGCCTCGTCCCTTGAACACAGCTAGATAAATATCAAATCATTCTGAACACCCAGGAAATCAATTTGAGGCCTGAGGGAACAAATGCACAACCAGAGGGAGAGAAGAGGCCACATAGTGGAAGGTAGGAGGTGCAGAGATGTAATCTGGAAGAGAAAAGAATGGTGGGTGTTTCAGAGGGGAGCGAGCACTAATCACAGAGAGAGGAGAGAGAAAAAGAGAGAGAGAGAGAGAGAGAGAGAGAGAGAAACCGCACAGGGGATCACACGAAAAACATTTGTCCCAAACCATTGACTGGAAAAACAAAAGGGGCTGATTATCATGAGTTTTTACAATCACCAGAGCTCCAAAACTGGAGTTTTAGAAGTCTGCACCATGGTGGGTGTGGAGCTTGGCAAGTACAGCAGTGCTCCTGTGGAGGAGGAGAGATGCCCAGATGTAGATTGCACTATTTATCTATCTATCTATCTATCTATCTATCTATCTATCTATCTATCTATCTATCATCTATCTATCATCTATCTATCTATCATCTATCTATCTATCTATCATCTATCTATCTATCTATCTCAAGATCCCCTGGGATGCACTGGGAGAGATATTTCCCTGTTCTTGGAGTGCATCTGGGATAGGTGACATTGCTTCTCAGGGGACCAAAAAAACCCAGCAGGCACCATTGAGGTGCCCCATTCCTTAGCATAGGTGCAGAGACACCTGTTGAGGGCAGGTAACCTGGACAACTGCTTTTTGCTGTGCTTTACTCTACACTCCCAGCTCCTGTGCACTAGTGTGATTGCCCTTCTGTGACAAACTTGCATCAGTCCCAGCACTGTGAGACACTTTCCCAGAGGACCAGTGTGGGTACATGCCAGTACCTAAAGTTTGGAGTTTTGAAGCTCAGCAGGCCTGCCTGAGATAAAAAACAGGTGCACTGCCCTGCTAGGTGGGCAGATGGCCTGGACCCAGACAGGATGAAGGCAGGGATCTGAGGGATGGCTGGGACACATTAGGGGAGATTTTTCATTCATCCTCAGGTCTTCCTGGACAGTGGTGGGCACGACCTCCCCACTCCAGGGATAAGGGAGAGGGCATGTGCCATTTTTCCCCTACCCACCAACACAGATCTACTTCAGTGAGCAGAACAGCACCAACAATGGAGCCTTCAGCCATTTACACCAAGCCTCACCCACCTGCACTCTGTTTACTAGGGTAAGTGTGGCTGAGAACCAGAGCAGGAGGCCCCTCCCCCAGACCAGGAAAATACCCAGCACACACCAAGACTACTGACCATAGAGTGCTGCAAAGCTTCAGCTGTAGTGGAAATTGGATCTGGCCTCTTTTAATAAGCATTCCCGAGCACACCTAGTTAAAACCCAACACACATTGGCCAAGGTCTGAATACTCCCCACTTCAGGCAAGGAGAAAATCTGCAGAGGACTGACCTAAGGGAAAGAGCAGCCAAAACACAGCAGCAGAGTGCACACAGCATACACCAGAAACACTTCCTGAAGCCCCAGGCCCTCCTTAATATAGCCATTACCCTCAGGAGCAGGAAACATAACAGGCTTTCCTAACACAGAGAAGAAAACAGAAAACTAAACAAAATGCCACAATGCAGGAATTCATCCCAAAAGATAGAAAAATAATAGGTCATGGCTGGGGATCTAATCAAAACAGATATAAGTAATATGCTTGATCCAGAACTTAAAGCAACAATCATAAGAATACTAGCTGGCTGTGAGAAAAGCATAGAAGACACCAGGGAGTCCCTGACCACAGAGATAAAAGACCTAAAAACTAGTCAGACTGAAATAAAAAACGTTGTAACCAAGAAACAAAACTGACTGGATGTACTTACCACAAGGATGTAAAAAGAACTAATAAGTGATATAGAAAACAAAATTATGGGAAACAATGAAGCTAAAAAGAAGAGGGAAAGAAAAATATTGGATCATGAATGTGGACTTCCAGAATGCAGTGACCTCATAAAGTGTAAATACATTCGTATCATAGGAATTCCAGAAGAAGAGAGGGGGAAAGGGCCAGAAGGATTATTTGAGCAAATTACAGCTGAAAACTTCCCTAATCTGCAGAAGGAAACAGATATCCACATCCAGAAGGCATAGAGAACTACCAAAATCAACAAAAGCAGGCCAACACCAAGACATAACAGTAAAATTCACAAAATATAGAGATAAGGGGGAAAATCCTAAAAGCAGAAGGGGAAAGGAAATCCCTAATTTTCAAGAGAATACAGATAAGGTTCGCAGCAGACCTGTCAACATAAACATGAGCAGTCAGGAAAAAGTAGCATGATATATACAACGTGCTCAGTGAGAAAAATATGCAGCCAGGAATACTTTATCCAGCAAAGCTGTCACTCAGAATAGAAGGAGAGATAGAGTTTCCCAGACCAAAAAAACCAAAGGAGCTCATGACCACTAAATCAGCCCTGCAAGAAACATTGTAAGGGACTCTTTGAGTGGGAAAGAAAGACCAAAAGTGAGAAAGGCTAGAAAGGAACAGAGAAAATCTCCAAAAATGACTTTACAGGTAACACAATGGCACTAAATTCATATCTATCAATAATTATTCTGAATGTAAATGGACTAAAGCTCCAATCAGAAGACATAGGGTGTTAGAATGGATGAAAAAACCAAGACCCATCTATATGCTGCCTGCAAGAGACTCATTCCGGATCCAGACACCTGGTGATGGAAAGTGAGGGGATGGAGAACCATCTATCATGCAAATGGACACCAAAAGAAAGCTGGAGTAGTCATACTTACATCAGACAAACTAGATTTTAAACCAAAGACTGTAACAAGACATGAAGAAGGGCACTATATCATAATAAAGGGATCTATCTAACAAAAAGATCTAATAATTGTAAACACTTATACCCCCAAATTGAGAGCACTGAAATATATAAACCAATTAGTAACAAAAGTAAATAAACTTGATAATGATACAATAATATTAAGGTACTTTAATACCCCACTTACAGCAATGGACAGATTATCTAAGCATAAAATCAACAAGGAAACAATGGCTTTGAATGCACATTGGACCAGTTGGACTAACAGATATTTTGAGAACATTTCATCCAAAGCAGCGGAATACATATTCTTTTTGAGAGCACATGGAAGCTTCTCCAGAATAGATCACATACTGGGTCACAAATCAGTCCTCAACAAATACAAAAATACTGAGGTCATACCATACATATTTTCTAACCACAGCACTATGAAACTTGAAGTACACCACAAGAAAAAAATTGGAAAGAGCATGAATAAATGGAAGTAAAGTAACATCCTACTAAGGAGTGAATGGGTTAACCAGAAAATTAAAGAAGAAATTAAAAAAATACATGGAAACATATAAAAATGAATACATGGTAGTCTAAAACCTTTGGGATGCAGCAAAAGTGGTCATAAGAGGGAAGTATATAGCAATACGAGCCTACCTCAAGATGTAAGAAAAATCTCAAATTCATGACCTAACCTACACCTCAAGGAACTACAGAAACAACAGCAAATGAAGCTTACATGCAACAGAAAAGGAAAATAATACAGATTAGATCAGAAGTAAATGATATAGAAACAACCAAAAACAGTAGAACAGATCAATGAAATTAGGAACTGGTTCTTTAAAAGAATTAATAAGATTGATCAACCCCCAGCCAAACTTATCCAAAAGAAAAGAGAAAGGACCCAAATAAAATCATGAATGAGAGAGAAGCAATCACAACCAACATGACAGAAATACAATCAATTATGAGAGAATATTATGAAAAATTAAATGCCAACAAATTAGGCAATCTGGAAGAAACGGATAAATTCGTAGAAACTCATACCACCAAAACTGAAACAGGAAGAAATAAAAAACGTGAACAGATCCATATCCAGCAAAAAAAATTGAATCAGTCATTAAAATCTCCCAACAAACAAAAGTCCAGAGTCAGATGGCTTCCCAGGGAATTCTACCAGACATTTAAAGAAGAGTTAATACCTATTCTTCTTAAACTGTTCCAAAAAATAGAAATGGAAGGGATATTTTGAAACTCAGTCTCTTAAATAACTAAATAAAATCTTTCTAAAAAAGAACTTATCAAACTCAACATCCAAAAAACAAATAATGCAGTTAAGAAATGCACCCCAGAAGATGGTGTGCCTGGGTGGTGCAGTCGGTTAAGTGTCCAACTCTTGGCTGCGGCTCAGGTTGTGATCTCAGGGTCATGAGATCGAGCCACATGTTGGGCTCTGCACTCAGCATGAAGCCTGCTTAAGAGTCTGTCTCCCTTTCCCTCAGTCCCTCCCCCTCCACTCTCTCTCTGTCTCAAATAAATAAATCTTTAAGAAAATAGGCAGAAGACATGAATAGACATTTTTTTTTCCAAATAAGACATCCAGATGGTCAACAGACACATGAGAAGATGTTTAGCATCACTCATCATAAAGGAGATATAAATCAAAACCACAATGAGCTACTACCTGACACCTGTCAGAGTAGCTAAAGTTAGCAACACAGGAAACAATAGATATTGTCCAGGGTGCAGAGAAAGGGGAACCCTCTTATATTCTTGGTGGGAATGCAAACTGGTGCAGCCACTCTGGGAAACAGTATGGAGAATCCTCAAAAAGTTGAAAATAGAGTACCATACAATGCAAAAATTGCACTACTAAGTATTTATCCAAAGGATATAAATGTTGCAATTCAAGGGGTCACATGCACCCCAATTTTTATAGCAGCAATGTCCACAATAGCCAAAATATGGAAAGAGCCCAAATGTCCATTGACAGATGAATGGATAAAGAACAGGTGGTAATACACACACACAGACACAGACACACACACACACACACACACACACACACACACTGGAATATTACTCAGCCATCAAAAAGAATGAAATTTTGCCATTTGCAATGACGTGGGTGGAACTAAAAGGTATTATGCTAAGCAAAATAAGTCAGAGAAAGACAAGTATTATGATTTCACTTGTATGTGGAATTTAAGAAACAAAACAGATGAACATAGAGGAAGAACAAAAAGATAGAGGGAAGCAAACCATAAAAGAGACTCTTAATGATAGAGAACAAACTGAGGGTTGATGAAGGGTAGTTGGGCAGGGGGATGGATTAAATGGGTGATGGGTATTGAGGGCATTGTTGTAATGAGTGCTGGGTGTTATATGTAAGTGGTGAATCACTAAATTCTACTTCTGAAAGGAATATTACACTATATGTTAACTAATTAGAATTTAGATTAAAACTTGTTTTAAAAGATAATAAAATAATATAAAAATAAAAATATAAGGAAAACATAATCTGTCAATACTCTTATAAGAAGAAAGAGCCAATCTTAAGAAATCTGTCAATACTCTTATAAGAAGAAAGAGCCAATCTTAAGACATATATCTATTAAAGAAATTGATCAATAATTACTAAACTTGAAAATAGCACAAGGCCTGAGGTGGGTTTACTCATGAATCCTACCAAGCCATTAAGGAAGAAGTTATGTCAATTCTCTAGTATATCTTTCAGAAGATAGAAGCAAAGGAAATACTTCCTAACTCATTCTAAGAGGCCAGCATTACCCTAACATCAAAACTAAACAAAAGCTTTAGAAGAAAACTACAGACTAAATCTCTCATGTTACCTCAGCAAACTATTAGCAAATCAAATTCAACAATGTACAATAAGAATTTTACACCAAGTCTGTTTTATTCCAGGTATGGTTCAACTTTCAAAACTCAACATACTCCATTACATCAACAAGTTAAAGAAGAAAACTACATGTGCTGTATTTGTACTTATGCTTTCTCTATTTAAAAATATAGGCAGAGGAAAATGCAACTGGTCTCAGTTCCATTTTGCTACAGGAATTTATTCTTGAACGAGATGAAAACAAGAGTTAACTTCTTTTTGAGAAAAAGCTGAACACTACTGAAGGGTTCCACATATATCCTTAATTTAAAATAGTAGTTGATAAAAGATTTTTCTTGAAAAAAATCTTTTTTTTAAAGATTTTATTTATTTATTTGACACAGAGAGAGAGAAAGCACAAGCAGGGGGAGCAGCAGGCAGAGGGAGAGGGAGAAGCAGACTCCCCACAGAGTAAGGAGCCCGATGTGGGACTTGATCCCAGGAATACTGGGGTCATGAGTGAGCCAACCAGGCGACCAAGATAAAAGTTTTCTTATGAATATAACTTCTGAATTTTTAATATTACATTAACAGAAATTTTAGAATTATGGCATAGTCCAGTGGGAAATCTGTAATTCAAAGGACTGCTCGTATTTCATCATACATTGTAAACTAATTAAGTGTTGATTAGTGAACTATAGATCTCCCTCAGGGCAATTACAGAAGATATCATATCAAGGTATTCTGAAATATATTTACTAGTATATCAAATTCATTTAAAAATCAGTCAATACTCATAAATTATTATGGAA
>NW_024423319.1:55219493-55221509 GCF_017311325.1 Ursus maritimus
ACACACACACACACACACACACACACACACACACTGGAATATTACTCAGCCATCAAAAAGAATGAAATTTTGCCATTTGCAATGACGTGGGTGGAACTAAAAGGTATTATGCTAAGCAAAATAAGTCAGAGAAAGACAAGTATTATGATTTCACTTGTATGTGGAATTTAAGAAACAAAACAGATGAACATAGAGGAAGAACAAAAAGATAGAGGGAAGCAAACCATAAAAGAGACTCTTAATGATAGAGAACAAACTGAGGGTTGATGAAGGGTAGTTGGGCAGGGGGATGGATTAAATGGGTGATGGGTATTGAGGGCATTGTTGTAATGAGTGCTGGGTGTTATATGTAAGTGGTGAATCACTAAATTCTACTTCTGAAAGGAATATTACACTATATGTTAACTAATTAGAATTTAGATTAAAACTTGTTTTAAAAGATAATAAAATAATATAAAAATAAAAATATAAGGAAAACATAATCTGTCAATACTCTTATAAGAAGAAAGAGCCAATCTTAAGAAATCTGTCAATACTCTTATAAGAAGAAAGAGCCAATCTTAAGACATATATCTATTAAAGAAATTGATCAATAATTACTAAACTTGAAAATAGCACAAGGCCTGAGGTGGGTTTACTCATGAATCCTACCAAGCCATTAAGGAAGAAGTTATGTCAATTCTCTAGTATATCTTTCAGAAGATAGAAGCAAAGGAAATACTTCCTAACTCATTCTAAGAGGCCAGCATTACCCTAACATCAAAACTAAACAAAAGCTTTAGAAGAAAACTACAGACTAAATCTCTCATGTTACCTCAGCAAACTATTAGCAAATCAAATTCAACAATGTACAATAAGAATTTTACACCAAGTCTGTTTTATTCCAGGTATGGTTCAACTTTCAAAACTCAACATACTCCATTACATCAACAAGTTAAAGAAGAAAACTACATGTGCTGTATTTGTACTTATGCTTTCTCTATTTAAAAATATAGGCAGAGGAAAATGCAACTGGTCTCAGTTCCATTTTGCTACAGGAATTTATTCTTGAACGAGATGAAAACAAGAGTTAACTTCTTTTTGAGAAAAAGCTGAACACTACTGAAGGGTTCCACATATATCCTTAATTTAAAATAGTAGTTGATAAAAGATTTTTCTTGAAAAAAATCTTTTTTTTAAAGATTTTATTTATTTATTTGACACAGAGAGAGAGAAAGCACAAGCAGGGGGAGCAGCAGGCAGAGGGAGAGGGAGAAGCAGACTCCCCACAGAGTAAGGAGCCCGATGTGGGACTTGATCCCAGGAATACTGGGGTCATGAGTGAGCCAACCAGGCGACCAAGATAAAAGTTTTCTTATGAATATAACTTCTGAATTTTTAATATTACATTAACAGAAATTTTAGAATTATGGCATAGTCCAGTGGGAAATCTGTAATTCAAAGGACTGCTCGTATTTCATCATACATTGTAAACTAATTAAGTGTTGATTAGTGAACTATAGATCTCCCTCAGGGCAATTACAGAAGATATCATATCAAGGTATTCTGAAATATATTTACTAGTATATCAAATTCATTTAAAAATCAGTCAATACTCATAAATTATTATGGAATGAAAATATTCATAAATGCAAGATGACACAAATTTAGTGGAGACAGATTTCACTTCTTTGGATCATTAATCCCTTGTTAAAACACAGGCATAACCCACTTAGTGCTACTTTGTATATTCAGAGTTTCATTTATTTGTAAAAAGCACAGTTAAGCCACTTTAAAAATGGGTGCACAAACTCGTTCTGCCATTTCTGGCCAGTTTTCTGTATGTAGAGTATACAAACTGACATTCTACTAAATGCAAACACATTTACGTATACTGAGACAGGGTCATAGGCCTTTAGAAATAATATAAATTCAACCTTTTATCTAAATCTGCAATTGTATTTTCCTTGCATAATTAATCCAAAATAGTCCCTATTTAGGTGTGCCAAACCAAAAAAAAAAAAAAAAAAAAAAAAA
>NW_024423319.1:55221519-55255019 GCF_017311325.1 Ursus maritimus
AAAAAAAAAAAAAAAAAAAAAAAAAAAGAAAAAAAAAGCAATTGGGAAATTTCTTTGAAGTCACCCTTCACAGGTTTTTGAGAACTAAATATTGAATATTAGTCACATTTGCTCTGATTCAAGTCAAATTTAAGTTTTAATATTTTATTATTTAAGTCTCTGATAATAGACGAACAGAATTTAAAAGTTCAAATTAATATGTTTGGAAATACACAATTTTTCAATATAAGCTGCTGCTAATTTCTGAAAGAGTCTTACATTTAATCACAATTTGAAAACCTTATTGTTGACGATTGAAAACCTTGTTGCTTGACAATTACGGAAAGTAATTGCCACAACAGAGGCTAGAATTGAGAAGTTAGATGTTTTTCAAAGGTGTATACCAATTATCAAATTATAAGTCACAACTCATTCATTCACATGGCACTCCTTTAATTTAGCTCTGACAAATGACATTTTTCTCACCAAATTCCATTTGAAGAGAATTCAAGAATAAAACAGTGGTGGGAGGAAGGGAGTTCTATGGCTACACATGACAAAGACAAAATGGAATCTGGTCATATATGATATAGATAGTTTACATATTTCTGCAGCTGTACTTTAATCTTGTCAGATTACAAAGTGAGTTTACATAATAAAATATGCTTCTACACTTTTACTTGAATCACAGAGTTAAATACGTTTTTCATGATAGATAAGTGAAGCATCAAGATAAGTAATATTTTTTAGTCTGGGAGAGATTGAAAAAATATTATACAGTAATCAATCAGGATATCATAAGTGTAAAAAATACCTTAAGTTTTGTAAAGGCACAATTTTTAAAAAAGGCATAAAATTGTATGCACGCACATAAGCAAGCTAAACATTGTAAAAGTACACGTACATGAAAGCATTAAAAGCTAATTAACCAAATTCTGCATATTAAAAGGTACATTTTTCTCTTATACAGGTAAGATATTGACCAAAATAACAAATTTATTAAAGAATTACTGCCTGATAGTGCAGTCATAATGTCCTCCTGTGTATTGTGTCACCTGATGCTGCAAATTACCTCCCATGAGCACTGCATCATTCACACATCTGTTCTCACAAAGATTTCACCCAAGAATATATGTGATATTTTTCTGCATTGCTTAGATCTTCTTTGTGAAATACAGTAAAGTCCTCATAATTTTCCCCCCGTCTTTTGTTCTTCTTTCTTATTACAGTAAATACCTGATAATATGCCACCATTGAGAAATTAAATGTAGGGTTAACTTCCTAGCCTGATTTTACAGAACAGTTTAACTATCTAGCTACATAATTCCAAAAAAGACATAAAAAGTGAACTTAAATCATGCATTTGTTACCACAACTACAGCTTGAATGATTCTTCCATCCAAACCATCTATCAAAGCTACCAATAACTTGAAAAATGGAATTTCATCTTCTTTTATTTTCTCTCCCTATGCTCTAGTGAAAGTGCCTAGCACACTGCCTGGTATATGGAAGGTATATGAAAAAAGAATGTAGAAAAGGAAAGCTAAAACTACTCTGGATAAATCTGAAACACCTAGTAAATTTATTAAAGAAATCATGATGTTATACATGAGCTTTACATATTTAACCATGTGGGCCTAAGCAGGCAAGATTTTTCTAGATACCTCTATAGGAAATAGCAACCTATAATCTCATGGATTAGGGCTGAAATTATTTCTTCCACCAATTTTATGTATGTATTTAACTGACACGTACATATACTCTTCCTGTTTATCAGGCATTGTCCTAAAGCCTTTACAGATAATAACTCATTTAATTCTTAAGACATCCTTAGAGGTAGGTCCTATTATTATCATCATCCTTGCTTTACAGATTAAGAAACTAAAAGACATGCAGTTTAAGCAACTTGTCCAGAATCACAATGCTAGCAAATGATGAATCTAGGGTTAGAGTCTCCCCAGTCTGGCTCCAGAGTCCATGTGTTCAACCACACACTATGTCTCTTCTAAGAATAATTTTACTGATGTTCTAAAATTCTCCAATGACATAATTGTATCCTGTAGTATTAACAGTTTCATTTTTTATAATGTGATTCAAAATCCACATGCACAACTTTTAATTAGGGTAAAGCTCTCATCTAGCCATGTAAGTGTAAAATTTTGTAAATCTAAAAATAAAATTCCAGATGGAAGTAATTTCATAGATTAGGTTCTTTAGATATTTACAATAATAAAACCCACAGGCTAGAGAAAAACAAGCCTGCCTAATACAAAATTTCGTTCTATAAATGAGATGTAACATTTTGATTCTCCAATGTACACTGTTATGCGTAAGTCACACACCACAACTAAAATATCTGTAATCAAGGTATTTACCTGAAAAAAAAAAAGATATTTGCCTGGATTGTGCTAAGTGAAATAAGTCAGAGAAAGACAAATACTGTATGACCTCACTTATATGTGGAATCTAAAAACAAATTCATTGAAACAAAGAACAGAATGATGGTTACCAGAGGCTGAGGGATTGGAGAAATGGGGAAATGTTGGTTAAAAGGTGCAAACTTTCAGTTATAAGATGAAAAACTTCTAGGGATGCAACATATAGTATAGTGACTATAATTAACAATACTGTATTATACATTTGGAAAATGCTGAGAATAAACCTTTACTGTTCTCGCCATAACAAATAATAAGATGCTAATTATGTGAGTTGAAGGATGTGTTAACTAATCTTATTGTGGTAAACATTTCCCAATACCTATGTTTATTAAATCATCATACTGTACACCTTAATTTATACAGTTATATGTCAGTTATATCTCAATAAAGATGGAAAGAATAAGACATTTACCTGGGACATCTGGAACATCTAAGTGTTCTTCCAAGTTTCACCTGAATGACATTTCTCCTCAGTCTGATATTCTGATCCTTCTTATCTTTCTCAATGTACGTTACAGGCTATAGAGGGAACTACATAACAGCTTTTAATAATGGCAGAAACCCTCTTTTGTGAGAGAGGATTACTGTCACTCAGTACCAGGGGAAACAGAGCCCTGAGCTCATTTGGTGGTTTTTTATTTAATATTCTACTCTAATTTGTTTAAAACTGTAGCAGTACAAAATGTCATGGGAAGATGTAAATACTCACTGAATTCTTTTTTGTACCTACAAACAAAATGGAAAACAAAACCCTGTTCATTTCTTGTCACTCAAACTTTTCCAAGTTATTCTGTTATTTAACATTTCGGCTGACTTTAGGGACTTTGTGGACTTCCCTGATGGAGTGTGTTTCAGTGGCAGCCAACAGGATACCCTCAGTGTGCTTGTCAATCCAAATAAAACTGGAAGATAGATTTCTTTTTTGTTAAAATTAGTTTTCTCTGGACCTTAAAACTTTTTATTACAGATTTGACAATCCAGAAAGAACAAATAATTTTTTTCACTAAGACCATAAAAACTCAAACTAAATATGGAAAATTCTTTGTTAATTCAAAGCCTTTTTAAATTTTTTTTAATTCCAGTTAGTTAATATACAGTGTTCTATTAGTTTTGGGTGTACAATACGGTAATTTAACACTTCCGTACATCACCCTGTGCCCATCACTGGTGCACTCCTTAATCCCTATCAACTATTTTACCCATCCTCCCACCCACCTCCCTTCTGATAACCATCAGTTTGTTCTCTATACTTGAGTCTTTTTCTTGGTTTGACTCTCTCTCTCTTTTTTTCCCCTTTGCTTATTTGTTTTATTTCTTAAATTCCACATGAGTGAAATCATATGGTATTTGTTTTTCTCTGACTGACTTATTTCACTTAGCATACTATACTCTAGGTCCATCCACATCATTGCAAATGGCAAGAGTTCATTTTTATTGCTGAGTAATATTCCTTTGTGTATATATATCACTTCTTTATCCATTCATCAGTCGATGGACACTTGGGCTATTTACATAGTTGAGCTATTGTAGATAATGTTGCTATAAACATTGGGGTACATGTATCCCTTTGAATTAGTATTTTTGCAACCTTTGGGTAAATACCCAGTAGTGCAATTGATGGATGGTATGGTAGCTCTATTTTTAAATTTTTGAGGAATCTCCATGCTGTTTTCCTGAGTGGCTGCACCAGTTTGCATTCCCACCAACAATGCATGAGGGTTCTCTTTGTTCCACAGCTTTGCCAACACCCATTGTTTCTTGTATTGTTGATTTTAGCCACTGTGACAGGTGTGAGGTGATATCTCACTGTAGTTTTGATTTCTATTTCCCTGATGATGAGTAATGTTAAGCATCATTTCATGTGTCTGTTGGCCATCTGGATATCTTCTTTGGAAAAAAAATCTATTCATGTCTTCTGCCCATTTTTAATTGGATTATTCCTTTTGGAGGTGTTGAGTTTTGTATGTTCTTTATGTATTTTGGATACTAACCCTTTATCAAATATCTCATTTGCAAATATCTTCTCCCATTCTGTAGATTGCTTTTAGTTGTGTTAATTGTTTCCTTTGCTGTGTAGAAGGAAAGTTTTTTATTTTGATGAAGTCCTGATAGTTCATTTTTGCTTTTGTTTTCCCTGTCTCAGGAGACATATCTAGAAAGAAGTTGCTATGGTCGATGTGAAAAATCTTACCTGCCCGTGTTCTCCTCTAGGATTTTTGTAATTTCATGTCTCACATTCAGGTCTTTAACCCATTTTTAATTTATTTTTGTATATGGTATAAGAAAGTGATCCAGTTTCATTCTTTTGCATGTTTTCCTAATGTCATCTTAGGTTTATCACAAAAAGAATAATAAATGGTATCTTTCCAAGTTCAACTGTATGAGGTTTTTTTTAAGGTGCAAGTCAAATGTATGACCTGTGCAAAATTCAAAACAGCCACTGTTTAGGCACCTGTGTGGCTCCATCAGTTAAGTGTCAGACTCTTGATTTCAGCTCACGTCATGATCTCAGGGTGCTGGGATCAAGACCCACTTTGGGCTCTGCACTCAGCAGGGAGTCTGCTTGTCTCCCTCTCCTTCTGCCCCTCCCTCTGCTTGCTGTCTCTCTCATTCTCGATCTATCTCTTTCAAATAAATTTTTTAAAAATGTTCCAAACAGCCACGGTCTACTTATGGTACTAATTATGCAACTAGTCTTAAGCAAATAATCTAATCAGTAAGAACCTCAAATTTTAAGACACTATAGAAATGACTGCTGGAATTATTCTCATTATACTGCTCTTATGTTGTTTTTATCATATTTGTTATGCTTTTGTGGTGTTGTAATGATTTTATAACAGAGTTGCTGAGTCACTCTGTGTAGGGAATTCAGACTCATGCCTTTAAATAATTATATCATTTCATTCACTATACTACCTATGACAATATCACATTCACATTTTCTGTCTGATCTTTCATCTTCTCAGTTGGATACAAGTCTTCAAAAGCTCACATTATTCTTCCCTGTAATTGGTGACTGTATATTATGAAAAATTTTGAGGTATTTAAATCCATTTGAACACAACATTCTAAATGAGACACCATTTGTTTCATTTTTCTTTTTGACCTATTTTCCTCAATTTGTTTTATAAATTATTCTGAGCACTACATAACCATTATTTCATCCTTAAATAATTCAATAATACAAATTTGGATAAATAATAATGAAATGGCCCCAATTTTCCCAGGCACACAAATTTATGTAAGTCTGGCTATACACTTTTTAAAAAACCATCATGGGAGGAATGTAATTTTGCAGTTTCTGGTCTTTCCTTGGAGAAGCTATCAACCCATTAAAAAGTTACTAAAAAGCTTAGTACCCATGTAACTGAAAGGCTATTCATCTGTTCCAACCACTAATGATAAGAGACATACTAAAAGTCAATTTAGGTGATGTTTAAGTCTTTAGGCCTAAAGAACAGAGGAAATTTACTCAGTGAAATCAATAGTTAAAATCCAGACAACTTGAAGGCAGCAAACTGTAGAGTTTAGTCACTCACAACAGAATGAATGTTTATACAGAAGGGGACATGCACAGTGGTTGCAACTTTGAATAGGATGACAAGCTAAGTTTTGTAGGTAACAAAAAGCAGGCCATATTGTCACCAATTTTATAAGACTTAAACATCACCTAAATTGACTTTTAGTATGTCTCTTATCATTAGAGGTTGGACCAGACAAATAGCTTTTCAGTTATATGGGTACATTGTCTGTTCTGTGTGGGAATGGAGCTGAAAGACCAGAAGCAGCAAGAGAAGAATGCTTTTTCTGGTCCTTAGCCTTCCATACATCATTTTTAGTGAAGGTGAATCAGGACAATATAATCTTTCAATCAAATACGACCAGTAAAATAGATATTTTCATTTCCTAGGCTCCAGAAAGTGCACTAGTGGATTAGACACTTTATGCTCAGTTCTCTTCTATGAAGCCAGTCCCTAACTACCACACACAGAATTGCCAAATTTAGACATAATTGAATTAAAACAGTTTGGAAAAGCACTGTTAGATAAAAAGAAATACAATGTGAGTTACATGTGTAATTTTAAATTTTCTAATAGCTACATTTTCAAAAAGACAAAGAAATCAGTGAAATTAATTTTAACAATATTTTAGTTAACTCAGTATAAAGTCCACCATATAATCAAGACTAAAAATTATTAATGACATACTTTTATATTCTTTTTTTCATATTAAGTCTTCAAAACCTAGTGTATATTTCACACTCACAGCACATCTCAATTTGGACTAGCCACACTTTAAGTGCTGAAGAGTCACATAAAGCTGGTTACTACCTAGCATATGGGACACAGAAGGTTTAGAGCCACACAGTATAAAACTATCATACAAACTATAAAATGCATTACACAAAATATAATGCAAACT
Organism: Ursus maritimus; assembly: GCF_017311325.1. Lineage (NCBI taxonomy): Eukaryota > Metazoa > Chordata > Mammalia > Carnivora > Ursidae > Ursus > Ursus maritimus. Next base: position 55,228,359 of record NW_024423319.1, read on the forward strand.
ATAAATAAAGTTTAGTAATACCAGATAAGTTAGCCTACACTTCCTCAAACCTTGCCACATAAATTGAGAGGAATCTGTCACTACAGTTCATTGAAATCAGATGAACTCTATAGAAGCCTGTTTAAAATATTCTGCATTTTGTTGCAGTATTGACACAAAGAAAATTCTCATTTTCATCTCCAAAGGTTGTTTTATTGCTTTTTTATTTATCTTTATGAAATTCTAGAAGTTCTATGTTTCAGAAAAGAAACAGCGTCAATTTAGAAATCCACTTCAACAGTTATTTTATTAACAACAATGAAGGCATTTACAAGCCTTATCTTTTTTCCTTGAATTATGTTATTAAAGATTAGAACTTCATCCTCCAAAACATCTGTAGATTACTTTTGAAATCATTGTTTATTTCAATACCCCAACTGTTTTTCTTTTCCCAAATCAAAATAAGATTTTGCTTACTTGAATCTTAGTAGACACAATTTATAGAAAGTATGGGAGGAAATGCAATGGGTAGAAGAAAAAAATAATAGGGTCAAGTGAAAGTCAATTCACAGAAAGATTTTTCACACTTTAAAGCTTTGTTTGAATTTAAAGCTTTGTTAATATCCCAATTTTTGTGTTCATCAGAAAAGAGTATAAAAGTCTCCTCTGCATTTTTCCAAGTTCACAAAATCTAAAATTTTATAGAGGACAAATTGAAAGACAATCTAATCTGGCCTTTATTTACATATTCAACAACCTGTATATGCAAGGCACCATGCCAGATGCTAAGGATACAATGAAAAACAAGTAGATCTGGCCCTGAATTAATGGAGTCTCCAACCCAACCCACCCTTCATTTATATAAAAGGGGAGAATTACCAATTAATATTATCTTCAAATTAAAAGATACATTAATAAAAATAGCAAGTTTGGGGACTAACTCTGAAAATACTGATACATGAATTTCTAGACAAGTCCAGTTAATTAAAAATTTTGATATATTTTTCCAAAAACAGTAAATAACAAACTTAAGAATAGAAATTTAAAGAATATAATATATATTCTTCCCTGATATAAAAATTATGTATCAATTTTTTTTAATTTTTGGTTATTTTATTTTTTAAACATAGCAGTTCCAAGATTAGCTTGCATTCAGATTTGCTTTGAAGAGTAGAGGAAAAAAAGTTATCATTGGAATACCAAGAACTAGATAACCCATGGCCCATCCTATGAGTAATTCTAGGGGAGGATATCACATACATGCCTATCACATAACGACAGATAAGACAAAGAAGACTTTTAAGGGAAATACATCCAATCAATCTCTGGACTTAAAGAAATATAAGTATATAAGTCTATGCTCATGGTTAAAATTGAAGAAGGCATATGTGATAGTTTGATAAATGTCAGTGTAAAGGAATCCCTTAATCTGGAGTCCAAGAAGAATCAACTCAACACTAGAAGAGAAAGTTTTATTCCTGACCCTATCAGCTTATAGTTTCTGAGATATGCCTCAGTGTCCAATCTGCTATGAATGACTGCATAAATAAATTTAAGTAAATAACAGTAAGTAAACTCTTAAGTAAAAGTCAACAGAAGTGTACAGTTAACTTAGTATATCCAAAAAGGGAATACTGTGCAAAGTATTACTTTGCACTTACCAAATGCCATGCAATATGAGCTAATATTCAATGATATGCAAAAATGTTTACTGGAAAAAGTGTAACAAAATAATATACAATCAACTTTCATTTTTTGAAGTTTTACATATTTGCCTAGAAAAAAGATTAAGAGGCTATATACTAAACTTTGTAATTTTCTGTATTTTTTTAACTTTTCTACACTGAGCATATTATCCTTTTGAAGTTCGAAAAAAATATGAAGTATGAAAGTTCTCAAAATAAAATTAATATTAAATTCACACTGATCTTAAAAAGTGTCACAGAGCTCCAGTTGTAAAACTACGCAACAAAACATATGGAAAATGACATTAAGGATACAAAATGGTCTAAACTATAGGATTTCACATAATACATATCATACTACATAAAGGCATGCCATCTAATGTTCTCATGACTTTGATAATTCAAGAAAAACAGGTAGTAAATATTTCTATGTAATGATTTTAACTAAGGTTCAAATCAAGGATGACTACAAGTACATTCACTTTTTTTTCTAAAAACTATTTATGATCACAGCTTTGTAGTACAGCTCGAAATCTGGCATTGTGATGCCCCCCAGCTTTGTTTTTCCTTTTCAACAGTTCCTTGGCGATTCGGGGCCTTTTCCGGTTCCACACAAATTTAAGGACTATTTGTTCCAGTTCTTTGAAAAATGTCATCGGTATTTTGATCAGGATAGCATTGAAAGTGTAGATTGCTCTGGGTAGCATGGACATTTTAACTATGTTAATTCTTCCGATCCATGAGCATGGAATATTTTTCCATCTTTTTGTGCCTTCCTCAATGTCTTTCAAGAAAGTTTATTATGTTTGTGAATAGTATCCCTTAATGCCTCTAGTTGCAGTTAATTCCAAGGTAATGTATGGTTTTTGGTGCTATTGTAAATGGGATGGATTCTCCTAATTTCTCTTTCGTCAGTCTCATATTATTCTATAGAAATGCAACTGATTTCTGAGCATTGATTTTGTATCCCCGCCACATTACTGAATTGTCTTATAACTTCTAATAGTTTGGGAGTGGATTCTTTTGGGTTTTCCATATAGGAGACATCATGTCATCTGTGAAGAGAGACAGTTTGACTTCTTCTTCTTTGCTTCAATTTGATACTTTATCCCTTATGATTGTCTGATTGCGTTGCAAGGACTTCTAGTACTATGTTTTGAATAATAGGGGCGAGCGTGGCATCCCCTGAGTTGTGTTCCTGATTCAGCGGGAAAAGTACCCAGCCCTCATTGAGAATGATATTTGCTGTAGGCTTTCTTCATGCTTTTATGAGCTTGAGAAATGAACCCTATTCCTACACTCTGAAGGGTTTTAATCAGAATGATGCTGTATTTTGTCAAATGCTTTTTCTGCATCTACTGAGAGAATCATATGATTTCTGAATTTTTGTTTCTGAATAAAACGGAAGATACTCGATAGATTTGCAGTAAATGTTGTACCATCCTGCATCCCAGGAATGGAACCACCTTTGGTCATGATGGATAATCCTTTACAGTTGGATTCTATTTGCCAGCATCTTGTTGAGGATTTTGGCGTCCATATTCATTAGGGGCAATCCGTCGTAATTCTCCTTTTGCGCCGGGGTCTTTGGTTTGGGGATCAAGGTAATATTGGCCTCATAGAATGAGTTTGGTAGCTTTCCTTCTGTTTCTATTTTTTGAAATAGCTTTAGGAGAATAGGTATTACAGCATGGTACTGGCACAAAAACAGACACATAGACCAATGGAACAGAATAGAGAACCCAGAAATGCAGCCGGCTCTTTTGGGCAACTAATCTTTTTGATAAAGCAGGAAAACATCTGGTGGAAAAAGACAGTCTCTTCAATAAATGGCAGATGTGAAAATTGATAGCTAAGAAAACGAGAGACTTGACCACTCTCTCACACCATATGCAAAGGTAAACTCCAAATGGATGAAAGACCTCGATGTGAGACAGGAATCCATCAAAATCCTGGAGGACAACATAGGCAACCTCTACGACATCGGCCAAAGCAACCTTTTTCATGACACATCTCCAAAGGCAAGAGAAACAAAAGAGAAAATGTACTTGTGGGACTTCATCAAGATAAAAAGCCGCATTGTGCCACGGAAACAATCAAAAAACTAAGGCAGCCACGGAATGGGGAGAATATATTTGCAAATGATGCTACAGATAAAAGACTGGTATCCAAGATCTACAAAGAACTTCTCAAACTCAATACATGAGAAACAAATAAACAAATCAAAAAATGGGCAGAAGATATGAACAGACGCTTTTCCAATGAGAACATACAATTGGCTAACAGACACATGAAAAAATGTTCAAAATCATTAGCCATCAGGGAAATTCAAATCAAACACTACTTCAAGATACCACCTTCGCCAGTTAGAATGCAAAATCAACAAACGCAGGAAACAGCAACTGTGGAGAGTATGTGGAGAAGGGATCCCTCCTACATTGCGTGGGAATGCAGGCGCTGGTGCAGCCACTCTGGAAAACAGTGTGGAGGTCCCTTTTTAAAAGTTAAAATTGAATTCCTATGACCCAGCTATTGCACTGCTGGGGATTTACCCCAAAGATACAGACGTAGTGAAGAGAAGGGCCATATGCACCCCAATGTTCATAGCAGCATTATCCACAATAGCTAAATCATGGAAGGAACCGAGATGTCCTTCAACAGATGACTGGATTAAGATGTGGTCCATATATACAATGGAATATTACTCAGCTATCAAAAAGAACGATTTCTCAACATTTGCTGCAACATGGACAGCACTGGAGTAGATAATGCTAAGTGAAATAAGTCAAGCAGAGAAAGGCAATTATCATATGGTTTCTCTCATCTATGGAACATAAGAACTAGGCAGATCGGTAGGGGAAGAAAGGGATAAAGAAAGGGGGGGTAATTAGAAGGGGGAGTGAAGCATGGGAGACTATGGACTCTGAGAAACAAACTGAGGGCTTCAGAGGGGAGGGGTGTGGGGGAATTGGATAGACTGGTGATGGGTAGTAAGGAGGGCATGTATTGCATGGTGCACTGGGTGTTATACGCAACTAATGAATCATCTAACCTTGCATCAGAAACCAGGGATGTATTGTATGGTGACTAACATAATGTAATAAAAAAACATTAAAAAAAATATTCATGTCGGGGTGCCTGGCTAGCTCAGGTGGAAAAGCATACAACTCTTGATCTCAGGGTCGTGAGTTCAAGCCCCACGTAGAGTGTGGAGATTACTTAAATAAATAAAACTTAAAAACAAAACAAAACAACAAAACTGAAGTCAGTTATATCTCAATTTTTAAAAATGTAAAGTTAAAAAAAAATCCAGGGCTAGTTTCCACTTTTTTCCAACATACTATCTAAAGAAAACTAAGCTTTAGATCTGTACAACAAAATATATAAAATGGCCAACTACACTGTCCTCAAGATCACACATAATAAAACTATGTTGAGCCTGTGAAAAAAAAGTCATTATAAAGTTTGAATTATGTTTTAGCTGAAACATACATAAAACAGTAAAGAAGCCACCAAAAATAGAATTTTCAGATATTTCTAGGAAAAAATTCACAAATCCTATTTATCTAAATAGCAGTATAACTTATGCGAAGTGAAATAAGTCAGTCAGAGAAAGACAAATAGCATATCATTCTACCCATATGTGGAATTCAAGAAACAAAAGAAACAAGTTAGGCGTGGGGGGAGAGAAAGAGGCAAACCACGTAACAGACTCTGAACTACAGAGAACAAACTGAGGGTTACCAGAGGGGAAGTGTGTGTACTGGGGGAGCATGCCAGAGGTGGGTACACTAAACAGGTTATGGGGATTAAGGAGGGCACTTGTGACAAGCACTGGACATAAGTGATGAATCACTGAATTCTACAACTGAAAGTAATATTGCACTGTATGTTAACTAGCTGGAATTTAAATAAAAACTTGGAAAAACATAAAAATAAAAAAATAAATAGCACTATAACTTGTAAGACAGAGAACTCATATAAAATCCAAAGACTCCGAAATTTATCACTCATTATATTAAGTAGACTAAAGATAAATCTGTTAACTATACTTCCCAAGATTTATTTTTCTATGTTTTCGTTTTTCCCTTTGTATTCCAGATATAGCCAAAAGTGTCCTGAAGTCCACAAGAGTGCTGAGGATTTGTATGAGTGGAAATAAATATGTATAATATATAGAAGTATATATTGTTTCATTGCTGAACTTTTTAAAAAATTGTTTTATTGTACTTTCATCAATAAAATAAAAGCTTTCAGTCTTTAAAAAATAAAATAAAATAAAAACTATTTATGGCTGTAGGGGCACAAAGCTCTACAAAAATATGATTTCATATATTCCACTTTTGTTAAAAAACATTTGTTAAATAACTAAAGAAGAAAGTGCTAAGATATCTTTTCACTCTAGGACACTTATTTGACTGTTTCCCAATTCTAATAAGAGACATTTTCATTTGGCCGCAGGAAATGTACTTGCAGAATTAGAACAGCCCATAAACTCATAACATCATCAATGACAATTAGTCACCCATTGTCAGCAGGCCAGCAATCAAAAAGGCATTAGCAGTGGTGGCTTTTGTAAAAATAAAAACCAAGCAAAAGAGCACTTTGACACATGAATTCAATAACATTGTGAAATTTGCAACTATAAATTATCATAAACTTAATAATCTATATTTATGTCCATTGTTTTACTTGAATTTTTGTACTGACATGAATATGCATGATATCAACTTCAGTGGCTATTATTTAATCTCAAATTTTCTAGTTGTATTTGGAATTTTATACAGTATGTTTACATTATATTTAAGCTATTGTCTTTCTAATTTTTAAATTGTATAATATGGGAACATATTATGGGAACAATATGGGAACAGTTAACATACAGTGCAATATTAGTTTCAGTTATAGAATTCAGTTATTCATCACTTATGTTTTATTTCATCTCTCTTGCTAAATTGTTTGCATCTTCTGAATTTAACAGTCTCACTGTAGTTTTGAAATAAACAAGTAGTCTTCTAATTTTTAAATAATGTACAAACTTCTGTTTAGGTGAATTGGGATTTGAAGAAACCTCTAAATCTTTTCATCGCTTAACCTGAAAAGCTTTCAACATCCATTTCTGAAATTAAAGAAATACTGTAACAACCTCAATCTTTTGCCTTCTAAAATAAACTCCTAACCATTATTCTTCCTGGAAGTAGAACAAGGAAACTTAAGTCCAAACATGTACATAAAAGTTTCCCTTATATTGTCAATTAGGCCATTTGATTCAGATTTTTCTAGCCTTGGTTGTTTTTAATTTCCATTTCCTGAACCAAGTTAGTAAATATTTAATGGTATTTGCTTCTTACAGATTATATATTTAAGACTTCATTTATATTTGAAAGATTTATCATTATTTCATGACAAACATGGTTAGAATAACACTTCTTTCTATAAACAAATTGTTCTTAGGGATCTAAAATCAACCATAGTTTCAGCAAAGAAAAATCTAAGTTTAGAACATTTCCAAGTAGCAAGCCAGCCATAATGTCTGAACCTGTGGAAATATTTCCAAGACACTGCAGAACAACTGCTTTTTTCCACAGACAATCCATCACATACTGAAATGAAATTTATTTCAAAGAAATAAATCACTGATAAGAAAAAGTAGCAAAACTCTTTCCCTATAGTAGAACTAATCCTCAACAATTTTCTATTGATTGGAACCTCACATCCTGAATTTATAAAAGATTTTACCCAATTTCCAGCCTTATTTCTAGTAAAAAACTAAAACCTACATCTCTCCCTCAAACATAAAACAGTACTTTGTAAACCAGTTAAGAGAAGATGTGGTCCATATATACAATGGAATATTACTCAGCCATCAGAAAGAATGATTTCTCAACATTTGCTGCAACATGGATGGGACTGGAGGAGATTACGCTAAGTGAAATAAGTCAAGCAGAGAAACACAATTATCATATGATTTCACTCATTTGTGGAACATAAGAAATAGGAAGATCGGTAGGAGAAGGAAGGGAAAAATGAAGGGGGGGGTAAACAGAAGGGGGAATGAACCATGAGAGATGATGGACTCTGGGAAACTGAGGGCTTCAGAGGGGAGGGGGGGTGGGGGATTGGGATAGGCCGGTGATGGATATTAAGGAGGGCACATATTGCATGGTGCACTGGGTGTTATACATAAATAATGAATCATGGAACATTACATCAAAAACTAAGGATATACTGTATGGTGACTAACATAAGAAAACAAAAATTATTATAAAAAAAGAGGTATGATCCATATCCAATATACAACCAACACTAGACTTCAATCTCCAGCATAGCCTGTCTTTAAAGATAAAGGACAGGCCAAGGTAAGAGTAAATTGCTCTTGCAAGTTACTCCTATCCTGTATCTTGTCTTTTTGGGGTTAGCCTAAGGAATGAGAGTTAGACTGATAATACTAGTTCTATAAGCCAGCAACCTGATAAGCATGCTGAATGAAAATATTTCAACCGTGATGACAAGAAATTATCTTCTCTCTGTTTGAAAGAGAAAGCTGGAGGCAGACAGGGAAATAAAGGCATAATCTTTAAAATTCTACAATTAAGCATCTAGAAATGGGGGATTATATAACTATAAATTTAGCAAAGTTGTTCAGGGTTAGAAATACATTACATTACAAAGTTATCTGATCTTCTACAAAAAGCTTTTCTTTAGTAATTACAGCTTCTAAAAAAATTCCTTCTGATGATTAAAAAAAAGTTTGTAGAAAAACACCCTAGACAATATAGCCAAATCAACGCTCAGAACTGGTGTGACTTGTTCTTAAGTAGAGAGAGAAAGCAAGTCAGAGTTTAAGGAAATAACTACAGTTACCAAACAAGGGAGAAAAAGGGCACACATGGAGTGAGGAAAAAACTGCTAGGTGCCTGTGCATACACACACACACCCCACATACACACACGTAAGTAACGTCACCCCCCATTAACAGATGGAAATTGCAGCAGTACCATCAAATTTAGTACTGTGATAAATATGATTTTGCCTAGCTAACTTTATGCACACACCAAGTCCATAGAGAGAAGATGAAATATTAGCTCAACGTTCATCATTCAATTTCATAACTAAAGTATTTGTTATTTTAAAATCACAGCATTATTACACGATTGTTCCAATATACAAGTCTCCTAAGCATGCAGTTTCAGTAATATCAGTATTCCTTTGTATGAATTTATTTTTTGATCTTAAACCAGTCCACCACCTACTCATGCTAGTTCTTATAATCTCCAACTTTTCTTTTCACCCTTTAGCACCACTAAGCATAGTTATTTGCTGCTGTCAGGAAAGCTGTCATCCTAGCCCATTACCTGGGTCACACTGTACCTTAAACCTTACCTAACCCTAATTTAGCACTTCATTTAATAATGTGTGCTTCATAATTCTTCACCAGAACTCTTTAGACTAACCAAAGCTGATCTTTTACCCTGCACCCTTAAATATAACAGGTCGAGTATGGCAAATTCCTTTCTTCTCCTTCAAGGGCCTCACCCAAATTGCACAAGAAAAGCTACTGTTAAGATTTCAAAAATTGCCAAACGATTTCATTGCTATTCCTACTAATAATTCCTAAATATCCTTCCCTTTCTTTAAACTTTCTAGGAAGATCAAAGGAGAGATCATTTTCCTATATCCAGATGCAATCAACATATAAACTCTCAAAATTAATTGTACCTTTTTCTACACCCAAAAAGAATTTATCTACTATCTTCATACCTAAAATATATTTATCCCTCCCAAGTATGTAATGTAAACATTTTAACTATTTGCATATTTCTTCAATGTTTTAATCTTTCCACATATCCTTTAGGTGTTGGCATACATCAGCCTTGTCTTCAATTTCAAAATCCTTCAGGAAGACATCACTGTATTCAGATCACCTACATAACTTCTAGCTAATATGCAAATATGGCAAATACATGCCTACTGGATGGTGTTTGGTATGCTAAAGATGATGAACCTAATCATTATTATTATTTTCTATTATATATCATTCTTAACAGTATGATATTATTTTTTGAAGGTTGCATGAACTCTTTGGGGCCAGCAGGGAATTATAATAAGTAACTACTCAAGTCTAATAATGGTTGGCTGATGATTAGAAAAAAAGTTATTTGCAATTTAGCATTTGATGTATCATGAATATAGACTGTTTTTTTAGGACACTGGGTTAGGCCAAAGCAAATATTTTTTTTAAGATTTTATTTATTTATTTGACAGAAAGAGAGAGAGAGCACAAGCCGGGGAGTGGCAGGCAGAGGAAGAGGGATAAGCGTCTCCCTGCTGAGCAAGGAGCCCAATGAGGGGCTCCATCCCAGGACCCCAGAATCATGACCTGAGCCAAAGGCAGACATTGAACTGACTGAGCCACCCAGGTTTTGATCACTGTATGGGCCAGCAATTACAGATTGTCCCCTAACACCAGTCAGCCTTCTGCAAAGGCACACCATTGCGGGGGGCGGGGGTGGGTGGGAAGGAAGGGGAGAAGATGAGATAATATAGATTGAGTTAGAGCAAAACAAAATAATTTTTAAAAAACATTAAAAGCATGACTCAAAAGGGTGATTTTAATACATGAGGGACAATCAATTACAGGGTAGCCTTTCCCCATAAGTATCACAAAATTCTCCAAATATGGCAATGCTATTCTATCAATCTTCTTTAGAAGAGGAAGGAAAACTATAGCCAAAGAGAGTAAATAATGCAATCAAAATATAAAATAAACCAAGGGGAAATAGTCTTTTAAAACTATCCTGTCAGTTGATTCAGGGAAAAGACAAAGAAAAAGATCAAATAGAAACTTGGATCTGTAATTTTTTTCCCCATAGAATATTTACGTGATGCATTCTACCACGTATACTATATATGTCATTTCCCTTCTGTTCTGCACTAACTTAACAAAAAGTCTCTTAATTTTAAGGATGTCATATTATGAAATAATAACAAACAATGAACTATATTTACACAGTGAGAGTTTTTTTCCTCTAATTTTCATTGTAGTTCCCACATGCATATTTTTGGCATAAATTTAAGTTTTTCAGCTTTATTCTGGCCCATTGCCTCAACCCTCCCCAGGGGGTTTACCTCATTTTGTGTTTTCCATTAAACTATGAAGCTATTTACACAGCTACAATGTCAATGGTGTAAGAATTTATGTATTATAAATGTTATCCCATATGACTAAGCAGGTCTTGTTTTCAGTACAACCAGCTGGAATAAACAAAATATAAGCAATTCTTCCACATGTCTAAGAATTTTTCCCCTCCAGCTAAAAGCTAAGTAGCATTCAAAAAATAGAATTATTTTTATAATGTAAGTTGATTTGACAAAAGAAGTTGACTCCAATACATTCAAACGACAAAAGATTTTTAAAAATTAATTTAGAAATTAAGTATATGAATTAATATTCTATAAAAAATCTTCCACAAAGTAACCCTCATTTTCAAATAATAAATTTCTGTGTTGGGAATTTGGATTTATTTTTAAAAAGGTAAGCAAGGCAAAGAAAATTCTTTTACCAGGTCCTCACTCAAAAACTTTTAACCTGTTTCTCTTTCTTGCCAAACAGAATTGGTCTTCATTTCTCAGGCACATCCTATGCTTTCTCATCAGTTCACTCTTGTGCAACTCCCTCCATCTGGAATATTCTTAATCTTAATCTCCACCCAATTCAAATCAATCACCCTTCAAGGTAATGCTCAAATACTATGTTTTAAATCTTCCCTCGCCATTAATAACCCTGACCTCCTTGATCTGTCACTCTAAAGGGACTCTACTGAGCACCACCTAATTCCTGGGCCTGCGTTAAAGATCCATGAGATAACAGGTGTTAAACCACTTACTAAATCATGAAGCACTGTACAATTGTAAACCATTGCTATAAGCACTCTAAAAACACTTGCTGGATACATGAATGAAAGCATCTGCTTATAACCATGAAGTATTTTCTTAATCTTCAAGCTCTACAAGGAGATGACATAAAGTTTATATTCATAATTTACAATTTACTTGCACTGGAAGTCTGGGTGCAAGTGTACATTATGAAGTATTGTGTGCTTTAGTGCATGATAAATTATGAGAAAGGGAAAGTCTAAGTAAGAAACATGCATTTGATGCTTGTATAGGTGGATGAAAATTAGCTTCCACCATCACCTCCTAGAAAATCCTCCATAATATATAATTATTTATTTATTTCCTTGGGTTTGATTCATTATATAAAAAGTCATTTGAAAAAAATTTATGGGCAGCATACAATATACTAAAATTCGTTAAAACTGTTCAGGGGAGGAGTTAAGATGGTGGAGGAGTAGGGGTCCGCTTTTTCAGCTGGTTCCCTGAGTCTAGCTGGATATGTACCAGACCATCCTGAAAACCCATGGAATCAGCCTGAGATGCAGGAAGATACATCTGGATCTCTACAAACATCTACAGCCCTGAGCATTGAGGTACGAAGCAGAAACCCCTGAATCCTTGCACAGGTATCAGAAGATAAGCAGAAGGGGGAGGGAGCCGCTGTGCTCAGGCGCAAGGAAGCAGGAGCCACCTGTACTGGGGAGTGGGCCGGACTCTCAGACCCGCACCCACAAGAGAGCAGACTGAGACCATGACCTGGGAACGCGCACACGACCTGACTGAAAACCGGAGCTCTGGAGTGCACGCAAACCACACTGAAACAGAGAGCTCCGGAGCACACAGGGGAACTGGGGGTGGCTGGCGGTGCTAGAAACACAAAGGACAGAGACATGCCAGCCCTGGAAGTGAGGGCTGGGACACCAGCTGTGGGGTGCACAACCCAGGACACTGCAGGGTTTTTAGCAGCACCAACAGAAAGAGAGTTAAAGAGGCCAAGAGAGCTCAGTGGAGAGTGGACTGCGCTCTCTCTGTTCTGAGACAGAGGCTAGGATTCCGCCACCACTGTTCTGACTCTCAGAAGAGCCAAAGAAAAACACCAGGGAAAGCTGCCAGAGAACAAAAGCCCGGAAATACCAGCCCACATTGTGCCCATCCCCATCCCTCCCTCACAGAGGACAGGGAGACACTACACAAACAGGGTTGCCTGAATATCAGCACAGCAGGCCCCTCCCCCAGAAGGCAGGCTGAAAATCAAGAAGCCCACATTCCAAATGTCCCTATAAAACAAGTGCACACTGCCTGGTTCCTGGTCAATAATTTGGGCTCTGGGCATCCCCACAACCTCTCCTCATCAGAATGACAAGAAGGAGAAATCCCACCCGCAAAGAAAAGATAATGAGTGTGTGGCCTCTGCCACAGAACTGATGGATATGGATATAACCATATTAGAAATTGAGATCAGAGTAACAATGGTCAAGATGATGTGTAGATTAAAAAATATATTAACGAAAATAGTAACGAGAATATAGAATCTCTAAGGGTGGAAATGAGAGCAAATTTAGCAGAAATTAAAAATGCTATGAATCAAAAGCAGTCAAAACTAGATGGTCTGACGGCCAGGGTAAATGAGGCAGAAGAATGAATTAGTGAATTGGAGGATGGGATGGCAGAAGAGAAAGTTAAAACAGAAACTTGGCTCAAAAAAATCCAATCTCAAGAATGTAGGTTACAGGAGATTACTGACTCAATGAAACGTTCCAATGTCAGAATCATCGGCATCCCCAAGGGGGTGAAGAAAGAGAGAGGTCTAGAAGAGATATTTGAACAAATTGTAGCTGAAAACATCCCTAATCTAGCAAGAAACAAGCATTCATGTTCAAGAGGCAGAGAGGACCTCTCCCAAGTTCAACCATGACAAACCTATGCCACGTCACGTTATAGTGCATTTCACAAATATTACATCCAAAGATACAGTATTGAAAGCAGCCAGTGCGAAAAAATTTCTCACATACAGAGGCAAAAATATCAGAATTACATCAGACCTGTCTACACAGACCTGGAATGGAGAAAGGATTGGCAGGGCATTTTTAAAGCTCTATCTGAGAAAAACATGCAACCAAGGATCCCTTGTCCAGCAAGGCTGTCATTCAGAATTGATGGAGAGATAAGGACTTTCCAATATCGCCAGACAATGACCAATTTTATAACAAAAAAACTAGTCCTACATGAGATATTAAGGGGGGTTCTACAAAAGTAAAAAGACCCCAAGAGTGATACAGAACAGAAATTTACAATCTACAGAAACAAAGGACATTACAGGCAACGTGACATCATTAAAATCATATCTCTCAATAATCACTTTCAATGGGAATGGCCTAAATGCTCCCATAAAATGCCACAGGACACTATATTATTCTTAAAGGATGTATCCAACAAGTGGATATGACAATTATAAATATCTATGCCCCCAACAGGGGAGCAGCAAGATACACAAGCCAACTCTTAACCAGAATAAAGAGACATATAGATAAAAATACGTTAATAGTAGGGGACCTAAACACACCACTTTCAGCAATAGACAGATCACCTTAGCAGAAAAACAACATAGAAACAAGAGCTTTGAATGACATACTAGGCCAGATGGACCTCATAGATATATATAGAACACTATACCCCAGAACAACAGAATACTCATTCTTTTCGAATGCACATGGAACGCTCTCCAGAATAGACCATATACTGGGTCACAAAACAGGGCTCCACTGATACATAAGACTGAAATTATTCCCTGCATATTCTCAGACAACAATGCCTTGAAATTGGAAATCAAACACAAGGAAAAATTTGGAAGAAACTCAAACACTTGGAAACTAAGAACCATCCTGCTGAAGAATGATTGGATAAACCAGGAAATTAAAAATCAAATTAAACAATTTATGGAGACCAATGAGAATGAAAACACAACAGTCCAAAATGTATGGGACACTCAAAGGCAATCCTAAGGGGAAAATACATAATGGCCCAACCTTCACTCAAAAGAATAGAAAAATCTAAAATGCAGTTTTTATATTCTCACCTCAAGAACCTGGAGCTGGTACAGAAGAACAGACCTAACCCACACACAAGAAAGCAGTTGATCAAGATTAGAGCAGAGATCAATGAAATAGAAACCAGGAGCACATTAGAACAGATCAACAGAACTAGAAGCTGGTTCTTTGGAAGAAGAAATAAGAGCCACAAGCCACTGGCCAGACTTATTCAAAAGAATAGAGAAAGGACCCAAATTAATAAAATTATGAATGAAAAGGGAGAGGTCACAACCATCACCAATGAAATAGGAAGGATCATTAGAAACTTTTATCAACAGCTTTATGCCAATAAATTAAACAACCTGGAAGAAATGGATGTCTTCCTGGAAACCTATAAACTACCAAGACTGAAACAGGAAGAAATTGATTACTTAAACAGACCGATTAATTATGAAGAGATTTAAGCAGTTATCAAAAACCTCTGGAAAAACAAGAGTCCAGAGCCTGATGGATTCCCTGGGGAATTCTACCAAACATTCAAAGAAGAAATAATACCTCTTCTCCTGAAGTTGTTTCAAAAAATAGAAACAGAAGGAAAACTACCAAACTCATTCTATGAGGCCAGTATTACCTTGATCCCCAAACCAGGCAAAGACCACAACAAAAAGGAGAATTACAGACTGATATCCCTGATGAATATGGACGCCAAATTTCTCAACAAGATCCTAGCTAATAGGATCCAACAGTACATTAAAAGGATTATCCCTCATGACCAAGTGGGATTCATCCCTGGGATGCAAGGGTGGTTCAACATTTACAAATCGACCAGTGTAATAGATCATATCAACAAGAAAAGAGTCAAGAACCATATGATCCTCTCAATAGATGCAGAAAAAGCACTTGACAAATACAGTATCCTTTCCTGATTAAAACCCTTCAGACTGTAGGGATAGAGGGTACATTCCTCAATTTCATAAAATCCATCTATGAAAAGCCTACAGAAAATATCATTCTCAACGGGGAAAAGCTGAAATCCTTTCCCTTAAGATCAGGAACACGACAAGGATGCCGACTCTTGCCATTTTTATTCAACATAGTACTAGAAGTCTTTGCAACAGCAATCAGACAACAAAAAGGGATAAAGTTATTCAAATCGGCAAGGAAGAAGTCAAACTGTCTCTCTTCGCAGATGACATGATACTCTATATGGAAAACCGAAAAGAATCCACCCCAAACTATTAGAACTTATAGAGCAATTCAGTAATGTGGTGGGATACAAAATCAATGCTCAGAAATCAGTTGCATTTCTGTACATGAACAATGAGACTGAAGAAAGAGAAATTAGGGAATCCATTCCATTTACAGTAGCACCAAAAATCTTACATTATCTCGGAATTAACTTAACTGGAGACGTAAAGGATCTATATTCTAGAAACTAGAAATCACTCTTGAAAGACATTGAAGAAGACACAAAAAGATGGAAAAATATTCCAAGCTCATGGATTGGAAGAATTAATATACTTAAAATGCCTGTGCTACCCAGAGCAGTCTACACTTTCAATGCCACCCTGATCAAAATACCAATGACATTTTTCAAAGAACTGGAACAAACAGCCCTTAAAGTTTTGTGGAACCAGAGAAGGCCACGAATTGGCAAGGAATTGTTGAAAAGGAAAAACAAAGCTGGGGGCATCACGTTGCCGGATTTCAAGCTGTACTACAAAGCTGTGATCACAAAGACCGCATGGTACTGACACAAAAAGAGAGACATAGTCCAATGGAACAGAATAGAGAACCCAGAAATGGACCCTCGGCTCTTTGGGCAACTAATCTTTGACAAAGCAGGAAAAAACATCCGGAGGAAAAAAGACAGTCTCTTCAATAAATGGTGCTGGGAAAATTGGTCAGCTACATGCAAAAGAATGAAACTTGACCACTCTCTCACACCATGTACAGAGATAAACTCAAAATGGATGAAAGACCTCAATGTGAGACAGGAATCCATCAAAATCCTAGAGGAGAACATAGGCAGCAACCTCTACAACATCGGCCACAGCAACTTTTTTCATGACATATCTCCAAAGGCGAGAGAAACAAAAGAAGAAATAAACTTGTGGGACTTCATCAAGATAATGAGCTTCTGCACAGCCAAGGAAACAGTCAAAAAAACTAAGAGGGAGCCCACTGAATGGGAGAACATATTTGCAAATGACACTACAGATAAAAGATTAGTATCCAAGATCTAAAAAGAACTTCTCAAACTCAATACATGGGAAACACATAATCAAATCATAAAATGGGCAGAAGATATGAACAGACACTTTTCCAATGAAGACATACAAATGGCTAACAGACACATAAAAAAAATGTTCAAAATCATTAGCCATCGGGGAAATTCAAATCAAAACCACACTAAGATACCACCTTACGCTAGTTAGAATGGCAAAAATTGACAAGATAGGAAACTACAATTGTTGGAGAGGTTGTGGAGAAAGGGGTTCCCTCCTACATTGTTGGTGGTAATGCAAGTTGGTACAGCCACTCTGGAAAACAGTGTGGAGGTCCCTTAAAAAGTTAAAAATTGAGCTACCCTATGATCCAGCAATTGCACTACTGGGTATTTACCCCAAAGATACAGACGTAGTGAAGAGAAGGGCCATATGCACCCCAATGTTCATAGCAGCATTGTCCACAATAGCTAAATCGTGGAAGGAGCTGAGATGCCCTTCAACAGATGACTGGATTAAGAAGGTGTGGTCCATATATACAATGGAATATTACTCAGCCATCAAAAAGAATGATTTCTCAACATTTGGTGCAACATGGACGGCACTGGAGGAGATAATGCTAAGCAAAATAAGTCAAGCAGAGAAAGACAATTATCATATGGTTTCACTCATTTATGGAACACAAGAAGTAGGTTCAATAGGAGAAGAAAGGGAAGAAGAAAGTGGGGGCGTAAACAGAAGGGAGAATGAACCATGACAGACTATGGACTCTGGGAGACAAACCGAGTGCTTCAGAGGGGAGGGGGGTGGGGGAATGGGATAGGCTGGTGATGAGTATTAAGGAGGGCACGTATTGCATAATGCACTGTGTGTTATACGCAAGTAATGAATCATGGAACATTACATCAAAATCTAGGGATGTACTGTATGGTGACTAACATAATATAATAAAAAATATTATTATTAAAAAAAGTTAAGACTCTAAACCATCTAGAAGAAAACATAGGAGAAATCTTTGTGAACTTGCATTTGGAAAAGATGGAACACCGAAAGTACAATCCATAAGAGAAAAACAATGATAAATTCGATTCCCAGATATAAAAATCATTTAAGAACAGATGATTATGACAGGCTAGATTAAAAATTCTGCAAATCATATACATGATAAAGAACTTGTATCCTGAATATATAAAGACAACAAATATAAGTAAATAAAAAGATATGTAACCCAACTAAAAAAAAATAATAATAATAAATAAAGTAAAATAAAACTGTTCAAGATGTTTTATCATTAAAAACAATAAAATATGATCAAAATTATTGAAATCTAAGAGACAGAATTCATAGGCTCAAAACTTTTATTAATTTATGTCTTAATGAAGCAAGTTACTTTAAACATTTACAATTTCTTATGTTCTTTCAATTTTACATAAATGTAAATGAGAAATATTATTATTGACTTCTGATATTAACTAATACACTTTAGGTGCATGTGAATATGATTGAGGGTTAGAGGGTAAATTTTCTGTAATGCAATTATAGCATAAAATAAGTGGCTGGGAAAATGGCAAGTTCTGGTTTTTGTTTATGTAAATGTGTCCTAGTACAAAAAGAAAATGCCTGGGCACAAATACATGTGTAGTACTTGTGATTTTGTTAGGCAAGGGAAAAACTCTACAAAACATTTTAAGGAAGCCTACTCTACAGATGCTAACTTATAATTCCATAAGGAAAAGAAAGTGCACATGTCTGTGACTATTACAAAAATTAGGGTACCTGGGGGGCTCAGTCGGTTAAGCAGCTGACTCTTAATTTCTGCTCAGGTCATGATAGGGTTGTGGGATCGAGCCCCACGTTGGGGCTCCATGCTCAGAGTGGAGTCTGCCTGTATCTCTCCCACTGTTCCTCCCTCTGCTCATGCACACACACACACACACACACACACACACTCTCTCTCTCTCTCTCAAATAAATAAAATAAATAAAATCTTTCAAAAAAATTTATTAACAGGAGCACCTGGGTGGCCAGTCAGTTAAGCCTATGTCTTCAGCTCAGGTCATGATTTCAGGGTTCTGGGATGGAGCCCCACATCAGGCTCCTTACTCAGTGGGGAGCCTGCTTCTCCCTCTCCCTCTGCTGCTCTCCCTGCTTATGTTCTCTCACTCACTATCTCTCTCTCTCTCAAATAAATAAATAAAATCTTGAAAACTTTTTATTAACAGTCTGCCTCCTCATTTATGCATCACAAAACAGTAAAGTCATCAGTGATGTTTATTTCTGGTCAAAAGAAAAATATCTTATTCAGACACCTAGAGCATAATAAAATATAGACACGGAAATTGCAGTTGGTTATTTAACTGGTATTTGGTACTGGTACCATGCATTTACTGGCATGCCTTCCTCTCATTGAGATAAATATGATTGGCTAGCCACTTTGCTTTATTCCCTGTTTTTGTTCTCTATCAGGAACTGAAGCCAATAGGAAAAATGTATAACTCATTGCAGGTGAGACTGCCATTTATTGAGCACTGATATATGTCAGGTCCCACTTAATCTTCACACAAGTATCCTTCAAGATACATACTAGTTTCATTTTGCAGCTGAGGACACTGAGCTCAGAGAGTTTAGGAAACTTGCCCCAAGTCACAATAGCTAGAAGAAATAGTGCAGGGATTTGAACCAAGGTTTCTCTGATGCCAAAGACTGTGCCCTTTGTACAGGCCATGCTACTTCCTGAAGCTGACTATTGCCTGTATGCTTTTAGGGCTGCCTCCCCTCAATCCGAGAATCAGGAGATTACCTACAAAAACAACTATGTATTTAGTGATGGTCCCATCTCACATTATTTTCTGAAAACACCCCCAACAGCTACACTTTCATGAAATTCCAATTATACATTTCACAAGGACATTGCTGCCCTTTTAAACAATTAAGTAAATCTAGAGCTCTTCATTCCCACCTTCCTGATGAACATATATTTCTGCATCTTTTTGCCACTATTGTAACTAAAAATGTAGCTTGAAGGGACTCAAGTTTCTGTCAAGTAACAGAAAGCTCATTTATAATAAATGCACACACACACACTCCTCAGACAGTCTTTTATTTTTAAAAAATATATATAAACTGCAGCAAGAAACACATAATATATGTATGATATATAATAAGTATATAAATGAATAACGAAATATAAATAAATATGTATATAATAAATCTAATTAAGGCACTGAAGATGCCTTAAATGAAGATGCCTTAAAATCAGAAGATAAACGACTTGAATCCATTCACTATTAAAGTCAATTGTCTGAGCTGTATACTCCTCTCACCCTACCTAGTCAATCTACCCAGTCAATCTCAAGACCTTAAACTGACCACTCATTTATTTAAATAAGTTCAAAGACACATTTATATTCATCCCTCTGTGGAATTTCATTTCTGGGAAAAAAGAGTTTTCTGTCCATAGAATCTTGTTAAATTCTTAAACCTATGTCCTTCGCTCTCCCACATTTTGCTTGATTTTTCTCTGTTTCCCAGTTATGACTCCCATTTTGGTCCAACTGCTTCTCAATAAAAGCCAGCAAACATGTTTGACTACAAACAGAGAATATAAGCAAAAACAGACTGAGAATCTTTAAAAGAGGAATGAAACTAATGAGCTTATTTTCTTCTTTCTCCTCAGAAACCTGGTAGTTTCTAAAGGCAGTAATACCCTCTTACATATATCAAACATTTTGGTAGATTTTCTCAGTGCATCAGGTGACTAACTCTCCCAAACAACCTCTAATAATTTCCTCCTGGTAGAGAATATATTATAAATTCCCCTTGCTGGAAAATCTAACTAGAGCCAATGTACAATGGCAGCCACACATTTTCTCCAGAGTTCAAATTACTCTGGTGAAATCTTATTTTTTATAAATTTGAGGGAAATCTTCTTAAAAGTATTTTCATATGACACAGAAAGCTGAATGTCAGTACCAAGAATGAAGGGGAGGGGAGACAGTGAATGAGGAAGGAATTTCAGAAAAAAACTACATCAAACCAAACTCAAAACCAAGATGATCCCCTGAACTAAAATAAAAAATTCATAATGTCCTGTTGTCTAAAGTTACGATGGTGTTAAAATAGAATACAAATATAATGGGAAATCACAATTCACTTTTTCTTATCACAGGAAAAATCAAAGAAAAGTTCATTTAGAATTACACCAAATGAAAACATATATGAACTGATTTGCTTCCAATAAGGTTCTGTTCTCCAGTGACAGACGCACACCATAGAGAGCAATGAGCAAATTATATAAACTTGACTAAGTATTTCTAACCAAGTTCTCCATAAATAAGCTCTGAGTTGAAAAAAAAGATAAAAATCTCAGCTATTATAATCTCAATCTGCTTTGCCTCATCTTTTCTATCAATGCTAGTCTATTTATTTAGGCACTTGTGCTTAATACATATTGGCAATGAATCTAAACAAGAAGGAGAACATTGTTTTCTTATAGACTAACACTTGGTACACTTACCAAGGCTATATAACTCATGAAACGATTCCCATGTCCTAAGCACAACTTTAACAATAAACTGTATGATTAATATGAATGGACAGACCCAGCAAGTGTGGCAGAAATATGGGCTGGACCATCAATTAAAGATTCTCAGAAACAGGACACAACAAAGACACTGTGGAGGTCAGAATAGCAAAGATGTTGTCAGGGAAAATAGGGTAAATTTGAACATTCTTTGGGAAAAGAAAAGGTGACAAAAATAAACATAATCAGGATCTGCATCCCAGTTCCAAACTCATTTGGTTTGGGATTTGAGGCAACAAATTTCAAATTGATATCAGGAACTAATCTAATATCAAATGACTGATATCAGGTCAATAGGAGGAAATTCAGCAAGCAAAAAATCCTAAATGCTGGAAAACTATACTAGAAGATTATTTTTCTAATTCCCAGACACAGTGGGATAAAACTGATTTAGTTTCCCATGTTTTTCTGGAGACTTGTGTAATTCCCACTATATCCACAGAGTAGAAAACTATTAGAAAAGCAAGTAGTCAGTTCCAACTAGGAACAGCTGCTGTTTTCCAATTAAAATTCACAAGACCAAAATATTAATTTATTAGGCAACAATGTTTAATTTAGGCAACCAAAGCAACATTTTCTAGCAAAGCATTGTTTTTAAAAGCAGGCTGTCATGATTATTTGGCATAAATAATTTAATGTGACAAAACAGTTTACTGTTGATATGCAAACAATTTCATCCCATATTGAGAAATAGCTATTTAATATGAATCCAAGTATAAAGGATTGTTCCTTAGTAAAAACTGAACTTCATTGACAGCTTCCCAAATATTTCATTTAGTAAAGTACTGTTGTTCTAGACAGTGGGAAGATTATCTTTTGCTATCAAAGAGGAAAGTTAATAAAGTGACAATAACAAAGTGATGTATCTGTCAAAGTTTATAGATAAGAATGTCAAGCTATAGGTTATCAGCCTACAGCATTGACACTGTTCATATATCATAGCTCCCCAACACACTCTGTCAGCATTGTTTATTTTCAGTCAGGGGTTAAATAATGACCATGTACTAAGAATGCCTTTGGGGAACTACCTGTTTACTTCAGAGCAAGTTTTCAGTTGTTTTTGTTTCGTTTTTTGTTTGGACAGATGGTATTTGTCAAATGGAAACAAGCTTAATCCCCCTCAGCAAAGAAAAGACAATGAGTCTGCGGCTTCTGCCACAGAACTAATGGATATGGATGTAACCATTTTATCAGAAATGGAATTCAGAGTAACAATGGTCAAGATGATGTATAGACTTAAAAAAAGTATTAACGAAAATGTTAATAGAGGAGCCTTATGTGGGGCTCGATCCCAGAACGCCGGGATCACACCCTGAGCCGAAGGCAGACGCTTAACCACACTGCACCACACAGGCACCCCTCCTTTCCTATATTTTCTATATTACTCTTAGTATATCTATATGAAGTGCCACTCTGCCCAGTTACTACTCCAAGTGCTTCAGTCATCAGCGGTCCCGTAATTATGAATAGTCTTTTAATCAGCTGCATCACACGTTATATCTACGTAACCTGAGATGGATGATAAAATATGTAATGGTCTGTAAAAATAATTAAAATTATTCAGCTTTGTTTGAGTAACTTGATGAATCCTCAGCAAGGAAAAATGATGTTTAGTTCTCTCTATTCAACAGATAATTAGCCAAATATTCCTCTCCCTTACTAATCTCAAAAAATAAACTACTGCCCTGGAGCATCCTGGAAAAATAAAAGAAGGTAGGCTCTTGAAGGACCTGTAAAGACTCAATACACTTCTATTTAATTTAATATCACCTCGTGCCTTAGTTCAACCATTTCTTTTGCTCAATTCATATTTATTAATGATTCATTTATTTATTTTAGTTATTTATTAGGCATCTACTAATATGCACAATATTGGATCTAGGGTATCAAAACAAGTTTCTTGACCCTTGTCCTCCAGAGGTTTACAAGACAGTGAGGAAAACAAAACATACATGGCAAATGCGACTAATCACAGTTCAAAAGCTGTCTTGTGTCCAGGTCCTTTTAGGAAGAGCTAGAAAGTGCACATCCCAGGAGAGCTCCTCCCAGATATATTCTTTCTATTCCACTTCAATTAGACTTCTATTTCTCTAGTCCCAAGATCTTCACACAAATGCAGCTGGCTTACTTGTGAGGTTATCATAACTAATTTTTAAACGAAGCACCTATCACAATCCCAGTGAAATGATTTAATATGCTGCTTTTAGTATAAAATACATTTATGTAAGAATAATACTTTTAGAGAATTTGTTTCCTCATCTAAAAAAAAGAGAAAAATAATATCTATTATTGCCCTTTTCACATGGATGGCCTGAGAAATAAATGAATTGGGAGTTATCAGAAAGCTGTATAAAATAAAAAATGCAAGTCAAAGAAGAAGCATCATTGTCAATTGCTCAACAAGTACTCAAAACTGTTTATATCTGCTGCAAAATCCACATCCACCCTTGAGATAGAATATTCCGCCTATCCTTTTCATATGTAATGCCCATGTTCTTAAACCTTCAGGCCTCAAGGCGCTAGAAAAAACTGCCTCAACTGACTTATCATACTTGTCTCTTTCTTTCTCTGCATCTTTGGGTATAGTATACCCTCATTTAGAAGCTTTTCCCCATTCATTAGCAATTGAATACAGTTCAACATTAAACAAAAGCTCAATGCCCTTTCCTTATCCATGGCCTTACAAGAGGGTTATAGGTCACAGTGATCTCTCATGCCTCAAAACTTTTGTCTGTACTAATCATGTGAAATTTGTAATCTCAGACAATGGATTGAAATTTTTAGATTTTGTGTTATAATAATAATAAAAGCCACCCCTCAGGGAGCCTGGGTTGCTCAGCTGGTTAAGCTTCCTACTCTTCGTTTCAGCTCAGCTTGAGATTCTCTTTCTCTCCCTCTGCTCATCCCCCCACCCGCCACTCACTTTCTCTGTCTCTCTCTCTCCCTCTAAAATAAATAGCCCGGTGATGTGTATTAAGGAGGCCATGTGTTGTAAGGAGCACTGGGTGTTATATGCAAATAATGAATCATGGAACACTACATCAAAAACTAATGATGTACTGTACGGTGACTAACATAACATAATTTAAAAGAATTTTTTATAAATTTTTTATTTTGTTTTTTTATGTAAATTTCGATGATTCATTAGTTGCGTATAACACCCAGTGAACCATGCAATACGTGCCCTCCTTACTACCCATCACCAGCCTATCCCATTCCCCCACCCCCCTCCCCTCTGAAGCCCTCAGTTTGTTTCTCAGAGTTAATAGTCTCAAAAAGAAAAACCACCGTGGGGGAGGGGTTAAGATGGCAGAGGAGTAGGGGACCCCTTTTTCAGCTGGTCCCCTGAGTCAAGTTGGATAGGTACCAGACCAGCCTGAATATTCAAGGAATCAGCCTGAGACACAGGAAAATACATCTGTATCTCTACAAATGAACATCTCCAGCGCTGAGTATTGAGGAGACACGGAGACCCTACCCAAACAGGTTTGCCTGAGTATTGGCGTTAGCAAATATTAGATCCAAGGATACAGTATTGAAAGCGGCCAGGGCAAAGAAATTTCTGATGTACCAAGGCAAAGGTATCAGAATTACGTCAGACCTGTACACAGACCTGGAATGAGAGAAAGGGTAGGGGGGACATTTTCAAAGCTCTTTCAGAGAAAAACATGCAGCCAAGGATCCTTTACCCAGCAAGGCTGTCATTCAGAATTGATAGAGAAATAAAGACCTTTCAAAATTGCCAGTCATTAACCAATTTTATAACCACAAAACCAGCCCTACAGGAGATATTAAGGGGGGTTCTATAAAGGTAAAAAGGCCCCAAGAGTGATACAGAACAGAGACTCACAATCAATACAAACAAAGACTTTACTGGCAACATGGCATCATTAAAATCATATCACATTAAAATCATATCTCTCAGTAATCAGTCTTAATGTAAATGGTTTGAACCATCCCATAAAACGCCACAGGGTTGCAGATTGGATAAAAGGAAATGACCCATCCATTTGCTGTCTGCAAGAGACTCATTTCGAACCCAAAGATGCATTCAGACTGAGAGTAAGGGGATGGAATACCATCTTTCATGCAAATGGACCTCAAAAGAAAGCTGGGGTAGCAATTCTCATATCAGATAGATTGGATTTTAAACTAAAGACTATCGTTAGAGACACAGAAGGACACATCCTTTATTCTTAAAGGATGTATCCAACAAGTGGATATGACAATTATAAATATATATGCCCCCAACAGGGGAGCAGCAAGATACAAAAGCCAACGCTTAACCAGATAAAGAGACATATAGATAAAAATACATTAATAGTAGGGGACCTCAACACCCCACTATCAGAAATAGACAGAACACCCTCGCAAAACTAAGCAAAGAATCAAATGCTTTGAATGCAATACTCGACGAGTTGCACCTCATAGATATATATAGAACACTACACCCCAGAACCAAAGAATACTCATTCTATTCTAATGCCCATGGAACATTCTCAAGAATAGACCATGTTCTGGGACACAAATCAGGTCTCAACCGATACCAAAAGACTGAAATTATTCCCTGCATATTCTCACACCACAATGCTTTGGAAGTGGAAATCAAACACAAGGAAAAATTTGGAAGAAACCCAAACACTTGGAGACTAAGAACCATCCTGCTCAGGAATGATTCGATAAACCAGGAAATCAAAAATCAAATTAAACAATTTATGCAGACCAATGAGAATGAAAACAAAACAGTCCAAAACCTATGGGATACTGCAAAGGCAGTCCTAAGGGGGAAATACACAGCCATCCAAGCCTCACTCAACAGAATAGAAAAATCTAAAATGCAGTTTTTATATTCTCACCTCAAGAAGCTGGAACAGCAACAGAGGGACAGGCCTAATCTACGCATGAGGAAGCAGTTGACCAAGATTAGAGCAGAAATCAATGAATTAGAAACCAGGAGTACGGTAGAGCAGATCAACAGAGCTAGAAGCTGATTCTTTGAGAGAATTAATAACATTGACAGACCTCTGGCAAGACTTATCCAAAAGAATAGAGAAAGGACCCACATTAATAAAATTATGAATGAAAAAGGAGAGGTCACAACCAACAACAATGAAATTGGAAAGATTATTAGAAACTTTATCAACAGCTTTATGCCAATAAATTAAGCAATCTGAAAGAGATGGAGGCCTTCCTGGAAACCCAAAAACTACCAAGACTGAAACAGGAAGAAATTGATTTTTAAAACAGGCCAATTAATTATG
>NW_024423319.1:55256711-55260805 GCF_017311325.1 Ursus maritimus
AAAATTGTTCAAAATCAGTAGCCATCAGGGAAATTCAAATCAAAACCACACTAAGATACCACCTTACGCCAGTTAGAATTGCAAAAATCAACAAGGCAGGAAACAGCAATTGCTGGAGAGGATGTGGAGAAAGGGATCCCTCCTACATTGTTGGTGGGAATGCAAGTTGGTACAGCCACTCTGGAAAACAGTGTGGAGGTCCCTTAAAAAGTTAAAAATTGAGCTACCCTATGACCCAGCCATTGCAATACTGGGCAGTTACCCCAAAGATACAGACATAGTGAAGAGAAGGGCCATATGCACCCCAATGTTCATAGCAGCATTATCCACAATAGCTAAATCATGGAAGGAACCAAGATGTCCTTCAACAGATGACTGGATTAAGGAGCTGTGGTCCATATATACAATGGAATATTACTCAGCTATCAAAAGGAATGAGTTCTCAACATTTGCTGCAACATGGACAGCACTGGAGGAGATAATGCTAAGTGAAATAAGTCAAGCAGAGAAAGACAATTATCATAGGGTTTCTCTCATCTATGGAACATAAGAACTAGGCAAATCGGTAGGGGAAGAAAGGGATAAAGAAAGGGGGGTAATCAGAAGGGGGAGTGAAGCATGGGAGACTATGGACTCTGAAAAACAAACTGAGGGCTTCAGAGGGGAGGGGAGTGGGGGAATGGGATAGACTGGTGATGGGTAGTAAGGAGGGCACGTATTGCATGGTGCACTGGGTGTTATACGCAACTAATGAATCATCTAACCTTGCATCAGAAACCAGGGATGTACTGTATGGTGACTAATATAATGTAATAAAAAAATTAAAAAAATAAAAGAAAAAAAAAGAAAAACCACCGTTGGTTGATTGAGTACTGAGGGATAGGCACTTTGATTGCATTATATCTTCTCACAACAAGGCAATAATTTAGATAATATTATTGTCTTTTTATATAAATAAGAAAATTGGGCTCAACAAGATTATGTGTGTGGCAAAAGATCACAAAGCAAGTGGCAGAGCTGGGGATATAAATCCAGACCTATCATGCTCATTTAGGTTTGCTATGCTGTTTTCCCAGCTAGATTTCCAAACTTCCAAGCTTTATTCCTTGCACCTAGCACAGCATTATCAATTCTCAATACTGTTGATGAATTGAATGGATAAATGTACTCATTTGATTATCACTTTAGTATATGAACTAAAACTTTTCTGGGTCAATCATGTTAGTTCAAGTTACTGTACTCAAATAGTCTTACTCTAGGCGGCCAGCAAAGAAGAAAAAAAGTTAATCCAGTCTGACACTACTTCTAAAGTTTATGTTTCTTGAGTGATGCACATGCATTTTTCCCCTCTACAGTTTCCTTCTGGGTCTTTGAAATTCTTCAGAAGAATTTCAAGTTGGGAAGTTTTCATAAAAAAAAAATCAGAGTAAGTAATTTCAATAAGATTTTTAAAATTAGGATCTAAAACTCTCCTTTGACCATGGACCAGATATACATTCTATTCTTTGCAGAAACTGAAAATAGGGAGACAGATCTCTTTCTGGTGTTAGAACATGAGTAAAAATCTGGAACATATTTTTCCCAGCACTTGACCAAAGTTTATTATAGGAAGTAGTCATTCTCTCATATATTCTGGACATATCTTAACATTTCTGAACTAACATAAATTATGTCTATGTCTTATGTCATATTGATGTAAACTAAAACCATACCAGTTTCATGAGAAGCACATCTAACAAACTTCTTAATTAAATTTATAATACTGTCAATACCATATTTTACTGCTATTTTTAGTAATGAGAGTTTTATGCACATCTTTTATTCCTATAATTCCATTATTTTCCCTTGCAATAAAAACTCAAAATGTTCTCGGGATAAAGCATTTTCCTATTTAAGAAGAAATACTAAGCCCTACATGTAACATATGTCTTACTATTTAAACTTGTTAAAAACTCATATTGCCTTCAGTAACATAAGATATTTTTACATTTATTTTTAATTGCTTAAATAACTCATGGAAAAGCTACTCTTTTTTAAAAAACAGAAACACAACTTATCCTATACTCATAGGTTGTCAAAATAGAGTTAAGTATAATACTTTTGAGTATTTTCATTATGTCATTTAGTGCACTGGGTGAAAGAGCTGCTTTTTCAGGGTTTTTGGATTCATTCTGTCATAATGGAATTATGTTTTCTTTTTCTTTCTTTCTTTTCTTTTTTTTTTGCAACCTATGCTACTAATACTTTTTTTAAAAGCAACCTTGCTTCTCTGAAGAATAAACCAGGGATGTTATGAATCATCATTTTTAAAAAGATTTATTCATTTATTTGAGAGAGAGAGAAAGAGAGCGTGTGTGGGTAGAGGGAGAGGGTGAGAGAAACTTAAGCAACCCCACACTGATGGGGGGAACCTGATGCAGGGCTTGATCTCACAATCCTGAGATCATGACCTGAGCCAAAACCAAGAGTCCACTATTTAACCAACTATACCACCCAGGCACCCCTGATTCATCATTGTAAAAGGTGACTATTTGTGAAGTTTTTCTTCCCATACAAAGAACTTCTGTACATTGACCTTACCCTTGCCCCAGGAACTTACAAAGAAGCAAGTACATACAAAACCTGAAGAGCTGTGCATTCCCACACTTTCATTTAATCCTACTTAAAGGACTTGCTACTTGAGTGAATAAGACCACAGTTAAAGGCATTATTACACGGTCAAAATGTATCAGCCTACTCAAGTGTTAACCTGTTTACTCCCCCACAGTCCTCATACTACTGGACTAGAGGCTAAGTAGGTGTTTTCCTTGTTCCTCATTATTCATTCCAGATCCTTTTCACTCTCTACATAAAACACTCAGCTTTGAATCCCACATTATCAAAATATATCCTCAAACAGTTCTCCTTTTTTAGAAGTCATCTACTGATTTACAGATTATTCCTTCTAATTCCGTGAAATTTTGCCATCTGGATCATTCTCTGATTTTGTAACTATTTCTATATTAATCTTAGGTTTGTTTTTTTAAAGATTTATTTATTTATTTGAGAGGGTGGGGCAGATGGAGAGGGGGAGAAAGATGGACAGATGGAGAGGGTCTGCTTGACTCCCCACTGAGGGTGAAGCCCAGTGCAGGGTTCAACGCAGGGCTCAATCTTGAAGGGTTCCATCTCATGGGGCTTGATCTCACAACCCTGAGATCATGACCTAAGCTGAAATCAAGAGTCAGACTCTTAACCAACAGAGCCACCCAGGCCCCCATATAATCCTTGTTTAAATATCCTAGTAGATGAGGTCCTTCTACAGTATAATTCTGTTAAAATGAAGTAACATCATGTTACTCTTCTTTCCAAAATCCTTCAATGGCTTCTCATTTATTTAAAAGTAAAAGCAAGAGTCTATATGTTCTGGCCCCTTGTCACCTCTTTTGTCAGGTCTTCTACTGCTGGATCCCTTATTCACATTGCTCCAGTCACACTGCCCTCCTTGATGTTCTTTGAAGAAGTCTGTCAAAACTCCTGCCTGAGGACATTTGGGTTTACTATTCCCCGTGCCTGGAGGGTTCTTCCCCTCCCATCTTTCATATCTTTCCTTAAAAGTCACCTCTGTAAAGGCTTCCCTGATCACCTTATCCAAAACTTCAATTCATTCCCTTCCTCAAACTTCAAATCTGCCTTTCCACCTTTATTTTTCTCTTTAACACTTATTACTATATAATATAATGTATATTTTACTAGTTTATCTTGTCTGTTGTCTGTCTCCACCCACTAGAACATAAGTTCCTTGTGTAAAGGGATTTTCTACTGTCTGCTTTGTTCATACTGTATGTTGATTACTTACACCAGTATTCGGCATGTATAGGTACTCAAATGTTTTTTTAATAAATTTAAATAAAGAATAAACGTGAGCGATGCACAAAAAAAAAGTGTAAGGAGAATCAAAAAAGAGAGAATATTTTCTGGTGTTCCCTTCCCTTCAAGGAACGGTCCATGGAGGAAGTGACTTACAATCTAGGCCTTAAAACATGGGGGAAGCAGAGAATATAGATAATTATGATAAAAGGCATTTTCCCCTTTATATTTCAAGAAATTGAATT
>NW_024423319.1:55260815-55272566 GCF_017311325.1 Ursus maritimus
TTAACTTTGTTTAAATACCAAGTTGTTTAAATAAAAGGTTCAATAATAGGATGTTTTCTGTTCTGTGATGTTTTCAAATGTTTATGAAATTACATCTATTTTTAGCCATTTTCCCTTACCTGTTCTGAGAAAGTTAACCAAATATTGATAGATATTTATGGAATAATACTGCCTTACTAATTTATCTTTTTTTTAAGATTTTATTTATTTATTTGACAGAGATAGAGACAGCCAGCGAGAGAGGGAACACAAGCAGAGGGAGTGGGAGAGGAAGAAGCAGGCTCATAGTGGAGGAGCCTGATGTGGGGCTCGATCCCATAATCCCGGGATCACACCCTGAGCCGAGGGCAGACACTTAACAACGGTGTCAGCCAGGTGCCCCTATCTTTTTTGGTTACCTTTAGCCAGCCAAATGTCACTGCTTGTTGATGCATGTTCATGAATGGTGCAATAAATGTTGATATTTTCTCATGCTATTTCCCCCTATTTATGCAACAGCCCCTTCTCTTCTTTAAAGCAACTATTGGGGCACCTGGGTGGCTCAGTCAGTTAAGTGTCTGCCTCCAGCTCAGGTCATGATCTCAAGGTCCTGGGATTGAGCACTGCATTGGGCACCCTACTCAGCGAGGAGTCTGCCTCTCCCTCTCCCTCTGACCCTCCCCACTGCTCGTGCTCTAGCTCTCTCTCTTAAATGAATAAATAAAAAATCTTTCAAAAAAATAAAGCAATTCTCAAATTCATGTGAAAAATGTGTAGGTTGCTTTAGGTAGTATAGACATTTTAACAATGCTTGTTCTTCCAGTCCATGAGCATGGGATGTTTTTCCATTTCTTTGTGTCCTCTTCAATTTCTTTCATTAGTGTTCTATAGTTTTCAGAGTACAGATCTTTTACCTCTTTAGTTAGGTTCATTCCTAGGTAACTTATGGCTTTTGGTGACATTGCAAATGGGATCAAATCCTTGATTTCTCTTTCTGCTGCTTCATTTCTGGTGTCTAGAAATGCAACAGATTTCTGTACATTGATTTTATATTCCACAACTTTGCTGAATTCATGTATTAGTTCTAGCAATGTTTTGGTGTAGTCTTTTGGGTTTTCTACATAAAGCATCATGTTATCTGCAAATAGTGAAACTTTTTTTTCCTTGCCTATTTGGATGCATTTTATTTCTTTTTGTTGTCTGATTGCTGAGACTAGGACCGCCAATACTCTGTTAAGTAACAGTGGTGACAGTGGATATCCCTGTCTTGTTTCTGACTTTAGAAGAAAAGCTCTCAGTTTTTCCCCATTGAGGATGATATAATCTGTGCATTTTTTATATGGCCTTTACGATGTTGAATTATATTCCCTCTATCCCTACTTTGTTTTGGTTTTTATCAAGAATGGATGCTGTATTTTGTCAAATGCTTTTTCTGTATCTATTGAGATCATGTGATTCTTATACTTTCTTTTATTAATGTGGTGTGTCACATCGATTGATTTGCAAATATTGAGCCAACCCTGCAGCCTAGGAATAAATCCAACTTGACCATGGTGAATAATTATTTTAATGTACAGTTGATTTCAATTTGCTAGTATCTAGTTGGGAATTTTTGCATCCATGTTCTTCAGGGATATTGGCCTATAATTGTCCTTTTTAGTGGGGTCTTTGATTTTGGAATCAAGGTAATGCTGACCTCGTAGAATGAGTTTGGAAGTTTTCCTTCCATTTCTATTTTTTGGAACAGTTTGAGAAGAAAGTATTAACTCTTCTTTAAATGTCTGGTACAATTCCCCTGGGAAGCCATCTCGCCGTGGGCTTTTGTTTGTTGGGAAATTTTTTATTACTGATTCAATTTCCTTGCTGGTTATGGGTCTGTTCACATTTTCTATTTCTTTCTATTTCAGTTTTGGTAGTTGGTATGTTTCCAGGAATTTGTCCACTTCTTCCAGATTGCCGGGTTTGCTGGCATATAATTTTTCAAAATGTTCTTTTATAATTGTTTGCATTTCTGTGGTGTTGGTTGTGATTTCTCCTCTTTCATTCATGATTTTATTTATTTGAGTCCTTTGTCCTTTCTTTTTGATTCAATTTTATTAATTCTTTCAAAGAACCAGCTCTTGGTTTCATTGATCTGTTCTACTGCTTTTTTATTTTTTCTACATTTATTTCTGCTTTCACCTTTTTTATTCCTCTTCTTCTGGATTTAGGCTTTATTTGCTGTTCTTTCTCCAGCTCCTTTAGGTGTAAGGTAGGCTGTGTATTTAAGACTTTTCTTGCTTTTTGATGTAGGCCTGTACTGCTATATACTTCCCTCTTATGACCACCTTTACTGCATCCTAGAGGTTTTAGACTGTCTTACTTGCATTTTCATTTATTTCCATCTATTTTTTTATTTCTTCTTTAATTTCCTGGTTAACCCATTCATTCTTTAGTATGATGTTCTTTACCTTCCATGTATTTGTGGTCTTTCCAATTTTTTCTTGTGGTTGACTTCAAGTTTCATTGTGTTGGGGTCAGAAAATATGTATGGTATGAACTCAACCTTTTTGTATTTGTTGAAACCTATTTGTGACCCAGTATGCAATCTATTCTCAAGAATGTCCCATGCGCACTCAAAACGAATGTGTATTCTGCTGCTTTAGGATGAAATGTTCTGAATATACCTGTTAAGTCCATCTGGTCCAGTGTGTCATTCAAAGCCATTGTTTCCTTGTGTGATTTTCTCCTTAAGTGATCTGTCCATTGCTTTAAGTGTTAATGTCATCTACTATTATTGTATTATTATCAGTGAGTTCCTTTATGTTTGTTATGATGTGATTTATAAATTTGGTGCTCCTAAATTGGGGGCATAACTATTCATAATTGTTAGATCTTCTTGTTGCATGAACCCCTTAATTATGATATAGTGCCCTTCTTCATCTCTTAACACAATCTTTGGTTTAAAATCTAGTCTGTCTGATAAAAGTATGGCTATTCTGACTTTCACTTGACATCCATTAGTATGATAGATGGTTCTCCTTCCCTCATTTTCATTCTCGAGGTGTCTTTAGGTCTAAAATGAGTCTTGTAAGCAACATACAGATGGGTCTTGTTTTTATCCATTATGATACCCTATATCTTCAATTAGAGCATTTACTTCATTTACATTCAGAGTAATTATTGATAAATAAGACTCTAGTGCCCTTGTCTTACCTATAAATTTGGTGTTTCTGAAAATTTTCTCTGTTCCTTTCTAGTCTTTGTTACTTTTTGTCTTTCTTTACCACTTATAAGGTGCCCTTTAATATTTCTTTCAAGGCTAGTGTAGTGGTCATGAACTCTTTTAATTTTTGTTTTGGAATCTCTTTATCTCTCTTTCTATTCTGAATGACAGTCTTGCTGGATAAAGTGTTCTTGGCTGCATATTTTTCCCCTTGAGTATGTTGAATATATCATGCCACTTTCTTCTGGTCTGCCACATTTCTGTAGAGAGATCTACTGCTAACTTTATTTCTCTTCCTTTGTAGGTTAGGGATTTCTTTTCCCTTGCTGCTTTCAGTATTCTTTCCTTTTCTCTGTATTTTGCAAATTGTAGTACAATATGTCTTGGTGTTGGCCAGCTTTTGTTGAATTTGATGGGAGTTCTCTGCTCTTCCTGGATTTGGTAATGGTTTCCTTCCCCAGATTAGGAGTTTTCAGCTGTAATTTCCTCAAATAAGTCTTCTGCCCTTTTTTGCCCCTCTCTTCTTCTGGGACTCCTATGTTATGAATGTTATTATGCTTTATGGAGTTGCTGAGTTCCCTAGGTCTACATTAATGATCCAATACTTTTCTTTCCCCCTTCTTTTCAGCTTCATTTTTCCCTACAATGTTATCTTCTATCACTGATTCATTCCTCTGCTTCATCCATCTTCATTGTCATTGCATCCACTCATTTTTGCATCTTGGCTATAGCATTTTTTTTTATTTCAGCCTGACTAGTTTTTAGTTCTTTTATCTCTGCAGAAAGGGATTCTCTAGTGTCTTCTATGCTTTTCTCAAGCCCTGCTAGTATCCTTATGCTTGTTGCTTTCAATTCTGATTCATACATATTACTTATATCTATTCCGATTAGATCCCTGGCTGTAACCTCTTCCAGTTCTTTGTTTTGGGATTCTTTGTTTCCAGATCTTGGCATCTTGCCTAGACCTCTGTCTACTGTGCGTTAGGAAAACCTGTTGCATTTCCTGCTCCTGAGAGTAATGGCTATACTAAGAAGAGGTCATAGGCCTGGCATTTCAGGCCCAGTCCTAGGCCTGGCACTTCAGGAGGTTTTTGTGGTGTGGTATATGTTGTGTGCACTCTGCTGTGTTTTGGTTGCTCTTTCCTTCAGATCAGTCCTCTTCAGAATTTCTCCTTGTCTGTAGTGTGGAGTGTTTGGACCTAGTCTAGTGTGTGGCAAGTTCTAACCAGGTATGTTTTGGTCTGCTTGTTAGAAAAGGCTAGATCATATTTCCCCTAGAGCTGAAGCTTTGCAACACTTTATGATTTATAGCATTGGTGCATGTGGAGGATCTGTGCTGCTTTTCTGGGGGAATGGCCTGCTGCACTGTTTCCTGGGCCAACTTGCCCTTGTAAAGATACACCTGCAGGTCTTAGTGAGGCGGGGCTTTGTCTAAGCTGCTCCAGTTTCCACTGTGTTTCTCGCTGAAGTCTGTCCATGCTGATGGGTAGGGGGAAATGGCATCACCCCACTATTTCATCACCAGAGAAGAGATTTCATGCCCACAACTGTTCGGGAAGCCCTCACAGAAGAGTGAACACTCTCCCCTCTTGCATCCCAGGCTTTCATCTATGTCCAAGACATCCATCTGCCTGGCAGCACAGTATTTCTGTGTTTTATCTTAAGCATGTGGCTGGGTCTCAAAGATCCAAATTTTAGGGACATGGCATGGCACCGACCCATGCTTATCCTCTGGTGGAGGGTCTCACTGCACTGTGGCTGGTGCTGGTTTATCCCAGAAAAGTAGTTGCATAACTGTACAGGCCTAGGAGTTTATGATAAAGCACAGCCAAGAGCTGACTTCCAGGTTAGCTGCCTTCAGCAGGTGCCTCTGCTGTTATGCTATTTAGTGGGGCTGCTCAGTAGTGTGCACCTTCTCTTTTGTCCCCTGAGATGTAGTGTCACCTCTCCCAAATGTACTCCAAGCCTTACGGGGAAACTATTTTTTCCCATGGGATCCAGGGGATCCTCAGACCATGCTGTCCACTCCTGGGCCTCTGCCTTTCCTCCCCACAGGAAGACCACTAACCCTCCAGGTATGACCCTGGTAATGATGTGGACTTCTAAAACTTCAAACTTTGAGCTCCACTGCTATAAAAACTTGGGATAGTCAGCCCCATTCCCTTTCCCAATGATTTAGGGGAAGTGTTTTTCTTGTTCAGTCCCCTGCACACTGCTCTCTCTCTCCTCTGTCCATAATCAGGCTCCTTCCCCTCTGCAGCACCTGCAGTTCTGTTCTCCCCCACATCAACTCTCTACAGCTCCTACCTTCCATGATGTGACCATTTTTCTCCCTCTAGATGTACAGTTTGTTCTCTCAGTCCTCAGATCAATTTCTTGGGTATTCAGAATGATTCGATATTTATCTGGCTGTGTTGGAGGGACAAGGAAAGCATAGGGTCCCCCTACTACTCCACCATCTTAACTCCTTCCTCAAATACATTTTAAATTATTCAAATTACTTAGCACTTACTCAGTTTAAAATACTATGTTCCATTTCATAAAACATAATTGATATTCTTTGAAAACATTAGGAGCATTAATACTGAATATAATTGGGAGAACACATTAATTCTGAGTCAATTACCACACCTCTGTTGATGATTCCCTAAATATAATAAAAATAATAATAGCAACTAATTATCATAACTTAATGTTTATTTAGAAATTTCTATATGTCAAGAAAGGATGAGTAAGTCACAGACTTATCCTCAAGGAACTTACAATGTAAATACATTTGCAGTTATGGGCAGTATGTGAGAAATGCCAAAAAGTGGCTAAACTAAAATGCTATTGAGTTTAGAGGAGGAAGGTGATCATCTTGCCCTGGAATCATCATAAAAGGCTTCATGGAAAAGATGGTAGATGTATGACAGGTTTCATTTCAAAAGACAGAGGCCAATGAATGAAAGAGCACTCATAGCAATGGAAATTAATAATAATAATAATAATAATAATAGCTTAATTTATTGTTAACTATATGTCGAACAATGAGATGAGTGCTTAACATGTATTAACTCATTTAATCCTTACAACCACCCAATCAGGTAGATACTCTTACTTTCCCCATTTCACAGATAAAGTGAGGTTAAATGATCACAGAACTGATATATTCACTCAGACTGGTCTATTTCCAGCTGTTTATAGACATTACTAAGTCAATGAATGTAAGTTCTCATGATCTAACTCAAGATTAAGCTTCCTTCTTAACTCCATCATCTCTGTCCCCCTTCCCTCAGTCTACCTGGTTTATGGAAATCATCTTCTGTCACAATCCACATCAAATAATTTACCTATCCATCAGAATTTTCCCTTTGCAGTCACACTCAAATATACTTCTTCTTCATTCCCATAGCTATTATAATCACCCAGATCCTTACCATCTTTGTTTAGCTAGGTATCCAAAACCTCCTCTAGTCTATGTACTTATTTAACAAGTATTTAGTGCATCTCAAATAGCATGCTGAGCAATAAGGATACAAAAATGAGTAAAACATGCTTCCTATAGTCCAAGAGTCTAGGTGATAGGCATATATAGAAGAGTAAGCAGGTGTAGCAGAATGAAGGTCAGAGGTATGGGAAAATGGGGAACAGAGTATGTTCTAGGTAGAGAGAACAGTGTTTATGAAAATCTGAAAGTGAGAAAGAAAATGGAATGTTCAACGGCAGGCACCAAAGTAATTGAATTGATGGTAAGGGAACAAGTAGCAGAGATGAGATTAAAAAGTAGGCAGTGATGAGATCCATAAAGGGTAGCATCTCTCATTTCTCCACCTCAACACTATTGATGTTCCAGGCTGGGTAATTCTTTGTATCTGAGGAACTTCCCAGGCATTATAGGATTTAGCAGCATTCCTGGCTTCTACCCACTAGATGGCAGTAGCACCGCCACCCCCCAGTATGACAACCAAAAATGTGTCCAAACATTGTCGAAGGTTCTGTGGGAGCAAAATCATCTCCAGTTGAGAACCACTGATATAAGGCCTTTAAAGTCATATTTAAGATATTTGGACTTTATTCAAAGATCAAGAGTGGTGTGCCACAGTGTAGAGGAGGGACTAATTCTCACCATCAATTAAGAATGGTGATAAAGACGCAAATAAGGTGACTATTCAATGTCTAAGTGTGAGGGTTTCAGAAGGGGGTGTGGGGAGATGGGTTAGCCCAGGGATGGGTATTAAGGAGGGCACGTATTGCATGGAGCACTGAGTGTTATACACAAACAATGAATCCTGGAACACTACATCAAAAACAAATGATGTACTCTATGGTGACTAACATAACATAATAAAAAATAAAATAAATAAATAAAATAAAAATAAAATCATTAAAAAATAAATAAAATTAAAAAAAAATCTAAGTGTTATTATTATTCCCCAGTGTTATCACTTCAGTGTAAGTGGGACAGAGTTCTACAATGTTCCCATCATATGCTGTAATTATTTGTATCTGTGTGCCTTTGCTCACATGGGCTCTCAAAACCTAGAATACTGGTGCTTTTTCGACAATTCAAATTTCGTAAATTCATTTAAGGTCTGAGTTGGAATATTCTTACCTTCTGATTTATTGTCGTCTATGCAACCATTTCAAAATGTTTACCACTTTAATTCTTGTGCCTGAAGTCTATATATAATACCATATCACACTTTTTTATTTTCTTCCAAGTTTTTATTTAAATTTAAGTTAGTCAACATATAGTGGAGTGCTGGTTTTAGGAGTTAGTGATTCATCACTTACACGTTGGAATATTCTTACCTTCTGATTTATTGTCGTCTATGCAACCATTTCAAAATGTTTACCACTTTAATTCTTGTGCCTGAAGTCTATATATAATACCATATCACACTTTTTTATTTTCTTCCAAGTTTTTATTTAAATTTAAGTTAGTCAACATATAGTGGAGTGCTGGTTTTAGGAGTTAGTGATTCATCACTTACACACTTTCTTATTTTAGCACTTTGGGTTTATTCTCAGTTGATTCATGTTTATAGTTACTCAGTCAACTGAATTATAAACTCCTAGAAAAAAAGACAATGTGTTTTCCACCTTATATATATTCCAGATCATTGAGCAAAATCTTGAGCCAAAAGCAGGTGTCATTTTAATTAAATTTAAGAATCATGTACTCTTGTGTGATTTCTCCACCACCTAGAAGATTCAGAATCAAAATTAGCTATTTTTTTATATTAACTGAGGTAAATCATTATGACATTGAATGGTTGACTGTATTTTCTAAACTATTAACTGAGATCAAAATTACAATCTCTGAGCATAGTCAGAGTTAATTAAGGATTTTCTATTTCTTCAGAAAATGTATAAATAAAAAGTATTAATGCATAAATACCAGAGATCCTACCTTATAAAATTGGCTTATCCTGGAAATGAGTGTTATGGACTTTTATCCTCACAGAGACTAAAATTTGATAAATAAGTGCTTGGAAAATTCCTGACATCCAAATTTGTTAAAACCTCATGTTTAAAAGCTAGGTTAATTTTGATGTTCATGCTTATGTTATAGTCATGTCATTTAAGTTGGATAGTTTCGGTATTTTACATTCAATACCTCCAATTGTTGATGTTTTTACAACACCTTATAAATCATGGACCAATTCCACTAGAAAGGACCTCAAAATGACCATCTGATCTAACCCTTTGTTTCCATCAAGTAGGTGGCTGAATAATCCAGGATACTTTCTAGAGATCTAAATATCAAAATTTTTCATTTTTGATAAATTGACAATAAAACCAAGGCTGGAAGTTCATTATATTTCTATTTTTAATAATGTTACAGATTGTTTAACAAAAAAAACCTGATAGAGTATCTCCTATAAGTAATACTAACATGTTATTCCTCAGCCTACCAAACACATGAAAGTCATTCTATAATATCCAATTACATATTTATTCCACTTTTATAAAGACCTCAACATTAACATCAAATTATAAAAATCATCTTTCTTCTGACCTTAAAGCTAGTCAAAGTACGTGCACTCCCTTTCTCCTTCTCCCACCTTTCTATATAAGGGTATTATCAGACACTGTAACTTTAAGCAACCTAACAGCTTGCGCTCAAACTTAAAAGAAGCGTTACAGATTTTCGTTGAAAGTTTAAGTGACAGAAACAAATCTGCTCATTTTCAGTTACTGAACATGCTTACTAGTTTAACAGAGATTTTTTACCATAGATTTTGCCAGCTTTCACTTTGTCAGATGATTTTAAAATCTACGACACTTCTACCCTGCATCAAATAAGATCTAATGGATTAAGATATGAGTAGACTTTCTTGTATGTCGTGTTGGAGACTTTTCACAGGCACCCACAAGCCCCTAATATAAAAGTAACCAAGGGGTGCCAATGATGAAAGACTTTGTTGCCATGGTGTCATCTCATAAATCATCAATTATTGTCTGTTATTATGAGTGTGACAGCCACATACTGTCATAAAAGGATTTGCATTTTCATCTAGTTTGAAATTTTTTTTCCAGACGTCATTTGCTTTGTAAAAGAAATGTCATGACAACCATAGAATGCTTAAGCTTGTTATGAAGTGTTCAAGCATTCTTTCGGACTTTGTCAGTTTGGCATTTTGGCAACCCAACCTCTTTTGCATTATTGAATTGTTTATCTTTATAGTTCATAAATATATTTCTGAACATGAGTATATAGCACAATGGGCTAAATCCAACAGAAGCAGTGCAACTCTTTGGTTGCTATGACAACCTAAACTGATCAATTTCCTGTCACTGTTTTAAAAGAGGCATTCTCCTGTGGCCATAAATACTAATTACAAACGCAAGCCATTTGCTAACATGTTCAGTTTACAGATTAAAGCAGTTCATGCCCAATTTATCATTTAAAATGTCCTCCCACATTTGTAGTGTGGTACAGAATGAATAATAACTTCACTTGTTTACAAAATTTTCAACTTAATTTCACTAATTATTTTTGCAGTTGCTGGAACTTAGCTGTGCTGCTACAAGTTCAGTAAACTCAATGGATTTTCAAAGTGCAAGTAAAGATTTCTAAATGTAATTCCTGAATTAAAGTTGAAATATTTGCTTAAAACTCCTTCCTGTAAATGCTTATTTTAAAGAAGGTGGTTATATTTTATGTAGGAAAGTTGCAAAATTTTCAAGAGCACATGAGTATCTTGTCCCACGATCTATTAGTTTCAATTAAATGAAGAGCTAATATATTTGGCTAAAACCTGTAATGAATAATTTTATGAAGGTACTTGATACTCTGAATGGGAAATCTCACTTTTAAAAGAAAGTAGTAGATTCAGGGAAAAAATGAAAAATTCATCAGACAATGCAGTCATAGTACTATATAATCTTTTTTTTTTTTTTTTTTTTTGAGAGACCACACTTGCAAGCATGAGTGGAGGAGAAGGCATAGAGAGAGAGAGAGAGAGAATCACAAGGAGGCTCCACGCTCAGCACGGAGCCTCACGTGGGGCTTGATCTCACAACCCTGAGATCATGACCTAAGCCAAAATCAAGAGTTGGATTCTTAACCAACTGAGCCACTCTGGTGCCCTCATAGTACTATATAATCTAATATTAAGTCCCCACTTCTGCACCCAGACACATGTTTTATACAAGCCTTAAATTAAAATTTATACTTCATCTTTTGAGAGGAAAGGAGACTTGGTGGGGGAGAGAATTTCTAACCATCTCAGAATGTGATGTAAGAGCAATGTTACAAATTGTTAAAGTATCTTTGGAGAATTTCTACCTCTGACCAACACCTGTGAAAATTTAGGGTACCATTATCCTATATAGCTTTTTGAAAGTAAAGCACTTCTATTTTTGAGCTCCCATGAATTTCACGACAGACAAAGTTTTGCTATATGTATCATTATGATTTATATATTGAGAGGAAAGACCTCTAAACTAATCTTTTCTATTTTCTCACTAGCTCACAAGCCTAGAATTTGATTTAAATATTTTTACAATTTCCAAAGCTGAATGGGTTCTTTCTGGACTTCAATTAATCACCTAGCATTTCTAGAAAGGCTGACAATTTCTCAAAATCAAATATAATAAGCATGCTCTAATTGATTCTCTGAAAAGAGAAGCTGATACCTAAAAAGTTTACCTCTGGGAATACCTACAGAATGCATCGTGTTGTGGGGGATTAGACAAAATGAATGATGTGAGATCGCTGTTCCTGTTACTATCTGCACACTACTATCCTCACCAAAATATATTTCTTAACAGGGCCTGCCGTGCCACCCTCATCACAGGTCTACCCAATAACTACTGTTAATCAACACAAATTATACATCCAAAGAAAGTAAAAATTCATTAGTTGGTCTCCTATGGTTGCAAAGGAAGGACAAAGCACTTCCAATTGCTTCTAAACCCAGCAGCTGTA
Source organism: Ursus maritimus (assembly GCF_017311325.1). NCBI lineage: Eukaryota > Metazoa > Chordata > Mammalia > Carnivora > Ursidae > Ursus > Ursus maritimus. Next base: position 55,272,419 of record NW_024423319.1, read on the forward strand.
GCCTTACTCTAGGGCTCTGAAGGCCTCTGACAGCCTGTGCTCACAGGTGCTTCTCTTCTAGCACTAGCTCAGTGACTCTGCAGCAGGAATTTCACATCATCACAGTGTTGAGGTGAAAGCTCCAGTGCCCTTATTAAAAAAAAAAAAA
>NW_024423319.1:55272576-55294067 GCF_017311325.1 Ursus maritimus
AAAAAAAAAAAAATCGGGTCTGCTTGAAGTAATGAAAACTAATCTGAATGCAGCCAGTCATTGGCTGTGAGCACATGCTCAGCAAAACAAAGGATGGCCTCACAAGGTTTTTTGCATATATATAGCCACTTCAACTGTGTTTCTACCTGTATTTTGTTACATGGACTCCTAATTTCAAAAAACAATTTATAAAATATCATAAGCTGCTATACAGCACTTGGAGAGAAATAGAAAATAATGTAAGAGATAGTAATACCATTTAATTGCTTAATAAATATTTATTGACTATTGAAGACTAAATGCCAGGAAAATATGCTAGATACCAGAGATAAAAGTGGTCAGCAAAACAAAGGCATGGTACCTAACTTCATGGTGCTTATTACATTTCCACATCATTTTAGCATTTCCAAAACATTTTTACATACTTCTGCTCATTTTTTCTCTTCACAATAATCTTATGAGGGACATTAATAGATCCATTTTATGGACAAGAAAACAGAGACTTATAGATGGTAACTGATTTGCCTGTGATCATAGAGCTAGTTGTTGGTACAGTAAGGGATTAAACACAAGATATCTGACTACAAAGTCAGGGCTCTTACCACTATAGCAGCATTTCCAAAAGTGTGTTTCATAGAATGCTGGTTGTCTGAACAAAAAGTTTCTTTTAACCAAAAAAGACTGAAAAGTCTTGTGTATTGTATCTCCTCTTACAGGTTCATAGAGCAAATGAACAAGTTATAGGCTCTGAGAAGACCTGTGATAAATTTTTATTTGTATTTAACCCCATGTTTTCCAAACTTGTTTGACTACAAAACCTCTCTGAGGAAAAAAAAATGAATCCATGGTGACTCAGGAACTGATGATAAACTACTATATTGGATGCAGAGTGAGGGTGGATTGCAGAAAGGACATGTATTTGGGAGAGTTGCACATTACATTTTTTTTTTTATTTTTTTAAAGATTATTTATTTATTTATTTGACAGAGATAGAGACAGCCAGCAAGAGAGGGAACACAAGCAGAGGGAGTGGGAGAGGAAGAAGCAGGCTCACAGCAGAGGAGCCTGATGTGGGGCTCGATCCCATAAGGCCGGGATCACGCCCTGAGCCGAAGGCAGACGCTTAACCGCTGTGCCACCCAGGCGCCCCTACATTTTTAAATCTATACCTGACCATGAATGTTTGTGAGTGCAGAAGACCACGAAGTTTTTTATTCTCTCCTCACTATTACGAAAGAAAGGGCAGATGTGTATGTGGTGAAAGAATGAAGCCTATATGCATTATCAAAATGATACACAATTTAGGGTACCAGCAAGAAAATGGAACTGAGAGAGTTCCCTTAACCCTCTTTCTTAGCCACCTCCAGTGCTTGCTCAGGATTGAAAAGATCAAATTGTCCCTTAACTAAAACTTCCTGTAATGGCTGATTCTAGGACTAGGGCAGAAAATATACAAGATGAGCCTGAAGCATTTTGTAGTGGTAGAAAGTAAGAAAGTGCTCAAAAAACCCCACATATCACACATCATATGTGATATGAAGATGCCACTTTACCTCTATGGTCTTCTACCCCCAAATTCAATTTTACAATGAGAAAAACACCAGACACACCCCAGTTGAAGGGCATTCTACAAATACCTGACCTGTACTCCTCAAAACTCTCAAGGGCATCCAAAACTAGGAAAGTCTGAGAAACTGTCATAACCAAGAGGAGTCTAAAGAGACATGATGACTAAATGTAAGGATATCCTAATTTCTGGAACAGAAAAAGGACATTAAGAAAACACTGAAGAAGTCTGAATAAAGTCTAACTTTAGTTAATAATGTTGTATCAGTATTGCTTCATTAATTGTGACAAATTGATTTATTAATTATAAGATGTTAACAATAGGAAAACTGAGTCCAGAGTGTGAGGAAAGTCTCTGTACTATCTTTGCAATTTTTGTATAAATTTAAAGCTGCTCTAAAATAAAATTTTCATTAAAAGAAAAAAGACACTGTCTCTAACCACCTTGTTTGTGTCAAGCCCAACTTTATTAAAAACTCCTTTATCTCTACGTGAATCCAAGTTTAACTTAGCTCCCAAAAAACACAAGCAGTGACTTTGAAGCAGGAGAACTGGACAAATACAAATTAAGGAAAGCACAATTTGTTTTTAATGCAACCAAAAGTAAAGTATGTATATACTATGTTTAAATGGGCTGCCTCAGATAGATGTCCCAAATCCTTTCATGTAATGTTCAGTAGGTGCTTTACTGCCAAATGTAAATCATGATCAAAAAATTTAAAAAAAAACTTTATACTTAAAATGTTAGATATATCAATATGTAATTTAATGGGTATTTGTAAAACTCTTACAGCATAAAGTATATAAAATCACTATTTTTTTTAAAGATTTTATTTATTTATTTGACAGAGAGAAAGACAGCCAGTGAGAGAGGGAACACAAGCAGGGGGAGTGAGAGAGGAAGAAGCAGGCTCCCAGCAGAGGAGCTTGATGCGGGGCTCGATCCCAGACGCCAGGATCATGCCCTGGGACAAAGGCAGACGCTTAAGGACTGAACCACCCAGGTGCCCCTAAAATCACTATTTTTGTTATTTAGGCTAATTTCACTCTAAAGCAGCATACCCATACAGATCTGCTAACCAACTGTATTACAGTAATATATTATTTGGCTAGAACTAGCCATTTAAAATGAAAATGTCTGGAGCGCCTGGGTGGCTCAGTTGGTTAAGTGCTCAACTCTTGGTTTTGCCTTAGGTCATGATCTCAGGGTCCTGAGATGGAGCCCCGTGTTAGGCCCTGTGTTCAGCGTGGAGTCTGCTTGTCCCTCTCCCTCTGCTCCTTCCCCTGCTCTCTCTCCCTTTCTAGAATAAGTAAATAAAATCTTATTAATTAAATGAAAATGTCCAAATCATTTGATTTTCATCAAATAAAAATCAAATAATTTTATTTTAATAATTAAATAAAAATATTATCTGTAGAGAGAATATTTTGTAATGATGTATCAGTTCAAAATGCTTTAAATTCTCTTACTTGGAACATATCAAAGCATGGCTGTTGTTATTAAAAACCTTCAGTATTTTATATGTTTTAACAGCTTTTACATATTTTTTTTAAAAATCTGGAACATTGGGGCACCTGGGTGGCACAGCGGTTAAGCGTCTGCCTTCGGCTCAGGGCGTGATCCCGGCATTATGGGATGGAGCCCCACAGCAGGCTCCTCCACTATGAGCCTGCTTCTTCCTCTCCCACTCCCCCTGCTTGTGTTCCCTCTCTCGCTGTCTCTATCTCTGTCAAATAAATAAATAAAATCTTTAAAAAAAAATCTGGAACATTGTATATATCAGATGATCTAGCACTTTGTACTGTGGATTATGAATAATATATCATTTACATAAATCAGTTGATTGAGTTATATATTTTTTACATCTCAGTTTTCTAATGGATTTATTTAAAAACAGTTTTATGTTTTATGGCTAAATCATTTTATACTTGCCCCTTCTTGAACAGTAGGTTTAGTTAAAAAACAAAAATTCCAGATAATAATCTAAAGTAACAGCAGATCTTTGGAGTCCTAATATGCTGAGAGGAGAACTCTTTCAGCAAATGTATTCACTGTATTGAAAACTTATTGTTATCAAAAACACTAAGCAGGACTAGACTTCAGGGCACTTCACATGTATCTATCTGCAGGACTGTAGAGCACGTTGCCATGGAACATAATTCCTTCAAGGACTACAAACCAAAGAACGGCCATTTTGGCATAATAGTCCCATTTCCTAACATTATTTTGTAGCATTCAAGATGTATTACAAACCCTACCAATTTAGGAACAATGCATTGCCTTTTTAAATGCATTCATACTGGGTCTTAGAATCAACTCCATTTTAGCAACTAGTTAGTTACACTGACAAATTTAAGATTAGGGCTATACAATTTTAGAAAATGTCACCACTATCTTTGTAAAATAATGATACGTTCCCCGTTGCATAATAATAGGTGGTTATCAGCCTTTCCTTTTTATCCTGTCTCAGTCATTTAGTTAAATCTACCCTGCACCCTCCAGAGAAATTCATGGTCTGTCACCGTACCCACTGGTGTCTAGATTTATGGATATTTTAGCAGTCCCTTCATTTTCACATCATTAGGCAACTCTTCTAAGTTAAAAAAAAAAAACAAAAGACAGACTTCACCTGAACATTCAGACAAGTATCCTACTACAAAGTCCATTTTCCTTCTGTAATTCCACTTTCCTTTCATTTATATTAAAGAAACACACAGCCTGAGACCTAATGTATTGTACCTTCACATTATTAAATGTAACATGCAGAACATTACACATTATTATTCTACACATGGCCAAGAAATTTTAGTATTCACGGGATTATGGTAATTAAGTCTTCCTTCACTTTGGGTGATGTGACACTTGCTTGACTATAATGTCAATCCACTTAAAGTCTGTGTAAACAACATTATCTTAGTCACTCTGCATTACATTTCCAACTGTGAGCAAAATTACAAGGTCAGAGTGGACAAGAATGTAGGTAATCCCAAGGAAACTTCATGTAAATGACTTGCTCAAGGTTCAAACTGGGTTTTCAATAATAGCAAAAAGGAGTATTTACCATACTATATTATAGTATTATTATTTAGATACCATCCATGGTGAAACACATGGGGATTCTTGGAGACAGAGGTACAGATAAAAATGTCCATTATTTTGATGTTTTGAGATAAAAAATAAATGTTCTTTGCCAAGGCTTTGTTTAGTCTAACAAAAGTGTAGTACTCCATTAAAAAAAAAAAAAGGAATACTACATGGAACAACTGCAAATTATTTTGTAAATAAAGATCCATTAACATCTCAAATATAAAGAGCACTTTTTAGAAACATGTTTCCACCTTTCCTGTTTTTTTAAGATTTTATTTATTTATTTGGAAGAGAAAGTGAGAAAGCTTGTTCATGAGAGAATGAGCAGGGGGAGGGGGAGAGAAAGAAGCAGACTTCCCCTGAGCAGGGAGCCCGATGGAGGGCTTGATCCCAGAACCCTGGAATCATGACCTGAGCTTAAGGCAAATGCTTAACTGACTGAGCCACCCAGACACACCTGCCCCCCCCCATTGTTGTTGTTGTTTTTTTAATAAATACTCAGCAGCCATAATATTTATTTTCTTAAAGTAATGATTTTTCAATAGTCTTGTCAGCCACCTAGTGTATTATGTCCAAGAAGTGCTTTTGTGAAAATGCTCTGACTTATAAAAGTGGCTTAAATGCTTTGTGATATCTTGTGTTTTAATTGATTTACTTAGTGCTTATTGAAAAAGTTATCTAATCTAATTAAATCTCCACATAGGATAGGTGGGATTTAGGTAATTTGGCACAAGTTCCTCTGAACTTGTGGAAGTAACAGAGAAAGCAAAATAGTGGTTTTCAGATTATGCTTAAACCATAAAATGGGGTGCCAATTAGCAAAATAGCAATGGAAGTTCTTAAATAGGAGTCCCACAGTCAGTTCACAAGTAGGTAAAACCCTCAAAAGCAGCTCATGTGGGATTCTCTAGGCTTATTGTCACATTTGAACAATGAGTTATACACATGTGAATTGTATTAATCTGGAGATCATCTGAACAAAGTGTATTAACAACAAATTTCTTGTAATATCTGATTTGAAACACTGTGGGAAGTCAGTTCACTTCCCAGGAAGGCCATTGTCAAAAATTTTTCCCAGGACTACTTATAGAGAAGTCCCTAAAAATTTCATCATCACAAGAGATTAATTGATTTAGATTTTGTTTGCCACAATTACCACCTTCCATAAGTAGAAGCTTCACTAAAAACATAACTGTTTTCATGTCTTCATAGATTTCTTTTTAAAAGTAATTGAAAATAATAGTATTCTGTGATAGAGATAGGATGTATTTGTGTGTGTTAATGTGTGATGGTACGTGAGTGTGTTTGTGTGGTACACTGGCAATTCTTGAAGTTTAAGTAAAATCAATTTCAACTAACTACCTTTTATTTTATTTTTTTAAATTTTATTTATTTATATGTCAGAGGGAAAGAGAGAGAGAGAGCACAAGCAGGGGGAACAGTAGGCAGAGGAAGAAGCAGGCTCCACACTGAGCAAGGAGCCTGATGTGGGACTCCATCCCAGGACCCTGGGACCATGACCTGAGCTGAAGGCAGGTGCTTAACTGACTGAACCACCCAGGAGTCCCCCAACTGACTACCTTTTATGATTTAATCTCTTCCAATATTAGACAGGTTTCTAACTGGATGTTCTTTCCAGTACACATGGAATCTAAGAAACCCCAAAAGCTCTTTGTTAAACTCTCAGGTACAGACCCAGCTCATTTAATAAAAAATCTCCCAAACGCAAAATCCAATTAGTTATTCCCCCATCCAGAAAGAAATACAGAATATACAGAAAAGTCAATCTGAGTCATCCCACTACTTTAAGGGAGGGGCCCTTTATGTACAGGACCATAAAAGCATTATTGGAATCAAATCTTAAGTGAGTTGAAATATTGAAGACCCTCTTCTCTGAATCTGAAACATGTAAAAAGAGCTTGAAAAGAAACACAAAACCATAATAAATTGTAGTTGGACTTTCATTGTATTTCAGCATTTGTAATATGATGATTCAAAATGGGAAACATTGAAGAATAATTCAAGATGGTGTGTCTAGTCATAGTGCTGAGATCCTGCTTCAATCTTCTATCCCACCTCCCACCCCCAACTGTCCTTAAATTAAAAGAAACACAAAGATATATAGGATAAATAATAAATATGATCTTGACTATGCCAGAGAGTGTTATAACACTTTTCACAAATTGATAAATTCCATTTTTTCTTTGTCTTATGCACAATAAGTAAATTATAGCTTCAGGGGAAAGGGAACATATGCATCATAGATTAAAGGTTATAATATGTCTCTAGGAGACTGTTTAGTCCAACATCCTAATTTTACGGATGTGGCAACTGAGGTCCCAAGCCACAGAGTTATTTTCAGTGTTGTTTTAAGTCCATGGACTTGTGACTCTTTCCATAGCTCTTCCTGCTATACCACACTCTCATCAAATGAGGCTTTATGGGAAAGTGCTTTGTAACCTGGAAAATACTTTACAAACTTTAAATAGTATTTTTATTCATATCTGAACTACGTATGTTTTAAAATGAAGAATAATGACAAAAATAGTTTCAGTAAGAATTGTCATGTGCCCTAAGTGATCAGAATCAGTGTTTCATCTCTGGGTATAATCATGAAAGAGAATCAATAAAAAGAATTATTTTTTTCTTCAAAGGAATTGTTTGTTAAAAATATCTACCACAGGGGCACCTGGGTGGCTCAGTCAGTTAAGCATCTGCCTTCGGCTCAGGTCATGATCTTGGGGTCCTGTGATCGAGCCTTGAGTCTGGCTCCCTGCTCAGTGGGGAGTCTGCTTCTCTCTCTCTCTATCTCAAACAAATTAATAAGATCTTTTAAAAAAATTCTACCACATTGGTAAAATGTGGGGAAATAAGGGTTCTTGTATAACACTAGTAGGAGTGTAAGGCAGAACAATTTTGGAGAGCAATTCAGCAATAACTATTAAAGTTGGGATGTGCATAGCCCACAGCTCAATGATTTTACTTCTAGGTTTATACCCCAGAGAAATTCTCCAAAAAGGGCACAAGAAAACATGATGTCCATTTACAGCACTGTATGTAATAACAGAAAATTGAAAACAATCTAAATGTCCATCAGTATAGTAAAGAATAATCAAACTGTGGTATACTCGTGCAATTAAATAGTAGAATGGACAATTAAAAAATAAATGAACTGGGGTGCCTGGGTGGCACAGCGGTTAAGCATCTGCCTTCAGCTCAGGGCGTGATCCTGGCGTTATGGGATCGAGCCTCATGTCAGGCTCCTCTGCTAGGAGCCTGCTTCTTCCTCTCCCACTCCCCCTGCTTGTGTTCCCTCTCTCTCGCTGGCTGTCTCTCTGTCAAATAAATAAATAAAATCTTTAAAAAAATTTTTTAAATGAACTAGATCGGCATGTATCAACATAGATAAGTCTCAAAAACATAATGTAAAAACAATGATTACAAAAGGGTAGTATAGCACCAAACCATTTAGGTATATTTTAAAAACACAAAAACTAATACTGCATATTGTTTGTGCATAAATACACATATGATAAAAAAACACAGAGCAATAATTCACACAAATTTTAAAACAGTGGTTAACTCTAATGAAGGGTGGAGGAGAAAGGAAATTGGTGTTAGTTATATCAATAATGCTTTACAGATACATTTTTTAAAAAAGAGCTCTGAATCAAATGTAGCAAAATGTAGACTTGGTTATTGGTCTACAAATGTCTCTCATTATTTCCTGCTCTTTCTATTTGATCTATTTTATAATCAATCTTGCTAATTTATTACACAATAAAAATGATGCTACTAAAATTGATTTCAGAATAAGAATGCCATTTTCCAGTAAATCAGAATAAATATATATATATGAATTTGATAATTAGTCTGATTCCAGTTGTCAGTTTATAAAATATATTGATCCAAAGTATATGAGCTTTATAATCAGACTGCCTTGATTCAAATGCTGGCTCTGATATTTGTAGGCTGTGTGGCCTCAGATAAGTCATTTAACCTTCTCTGTGCCTCAGTACCATCATCTGTAAAACAAGGATCACAATAATATCACCTACCTTGTAAGGTTATTATGAAGATTAAATGACCTAAAATAACTTGGGATATCATGTCTGAAAAATGTTAGATATTATTATGTTCTGGCAAAAATAAGAGTAGCAGCTGTTCATCAAAATTTTTCCTGAATTACCTTATTTATATGTCTACACGGGTTAAATGTATCAAATAATCATTCACTTCTTAAATTCTCTACCTCTGAGGACTAACCAATTAACTAAGAATTTCCAGTTGTTAGAGTTTTTAGACAACAGTTTTAATTAATTAGTATATTTAAACATCGTTCATCCCTATCACACAACAGATTACTTGTGGTCAAAACTATCTGATGATCTAGAAAGGGAAGCGCTGTCTACCCAAATTTTATTTAGGTAAACATCACCTATTTTGCACATTGTCATATGTATTGACCAGTTGTCCAACAATTTCTCATCTTTTACACATGTCTGTGTTAAATCTGCAACTAGAATAATTTGTTGATAAATAGGAGGCTTTTAAAAGTTAATTTAGAATTTGAGATTGTGCATTCTTTTCTTTTTCTTTTACACTTTTTTCTTTTTTTAAAAGTCCTCTGATAAGTTTCTCATCAGAAATGACAATGTTAACTGACCACCCTTTTTTTAAAGTTTTTATTTATTTATCTGACACAGAGAGAGAGAGAGAGAGAGAGCGCACAAGCAGGGGGAGCAGCAGGCAGAGGGAGAGGGAGCCCAATGTGGGGCTTGATCCTAGGACCCTGGGATCATGACTTGAGCTGAAGGCAGACTACTTAACTGACTGAGCCACCTAGGTGCCCCTTAGCTGACCACCCTAAGGATTTATGGTGCAGATCCTAGGGGCCTTTAAAGCAGTGAAGTTTGTTTCTTTTCTTTTTCTTTTTCTTTTTTTTCTGGAAAGATTGGAATTTGTTTCCTTTTTAGACAAATAAACTTTTAGCTTGCCAGTGATGAAAGGGGCATACGGATGTTAAAAGCATTGTAGCACAGTGGGATTGTGTGCTAAGGTCCAGGGCAAGACAGACAAACAAGTGAAGTCTCAGATCAATCAGTTACCTCAAACAAAAATTACCAATGACCAACTTCTGTTTTATTTTTGCCAATGCCAATCAAAAGTTCGAATTAAGTTTTATTGTGTTAACTACTTATATTTCTTTTATTTCTTTAACCATTTGTACAAATAAAGGAATTTTGCTAGAAGAAATTGGAAATTTGTTGAAAGGCAAGTAAACTTAAAATTAAGAGAACACATACTATGTATATGGCCTTCTTCCTATTAAAGCACCATGAATTAGGCTTTAAATGGAAGCCTTAATTATGTTATGTGACAGAACCTATACTTAAATGTTCTCTTTGGATATGGCAGTAATGATCTTTCACACTGCATTTCATTGATAAATATGAAAGTAAAAAATTCATAATTTCATCTTAATTTTCAAACCAAATTAAGGGAAACTATCTTGGCTATTACCATATAGTAAGGAAAAATCATGACGTGCAAAACCACAATTTTGACTACCATAAGAATTATTTATAAGCATTCCACTTATTTTTAATTCACTTTACATGAATTTTCCATCATCAAGATCTTCAGGTATATTTATAACATACTGTGATTTTTTTTTTTCTTCTAAATTGCAGTACCTAGAGGATTTACAATTTAAAACAGAGGTCATGTACTGACAGCCCGTGGACTAGATCCAGACCATAGATGATTTTGTTTACCCTGCATAGTGTTTCTTTCTTTTTCTTTTTTTTTTTTTGTTGTTGTTTTTGCTTTTATTGAGTTGGTTACCAACATTTAAGAATTAGGGAATTTCAAATAAAAATCTGCATTCCTGGCTTCTCTTAAAAAGCTGAGAGCTTAACAATATTGGGCCTACATTCCCACATGGTGGCAATCTCTACACTGAGTAATAGCTGACATCTTTGGAAAGAATATATACTCTCCAGGTCACCACTCCCTATTGCTTATGGCCTTTCATTTACATTACCAGCCTTGCATTAGTAGGCGTTAAGAGTTTGTGATTTTCCTGTTTCTCTGTAGTTTATGTGAATGCATCAGTGCATATACTTTGAAGAACATTTCATGGTTTTTCTCAGATTATAGCAAATGTAAAAACTCATTACATAAATATGTACATATGTAATGTGCGCTCTGATTAATCTAAAATAAATCTATATAGTTATAAACTACTGTTACAATTAATTAAATGAAGAGAACATTGCATTAATTTGCAAGTCATTTTACTAGGAAAATTAAAATAAAATGAAAGTCAATTTCAATGTCTGAATTAAATTGCATTCATTTAAAATTAAAAAAAATTACTTTCAATATCTCAAGACTAAACTCAAAACTCAAACCATGTAAAGTTTTTCAGTTAAAATCATTCATAAATGAAATCTAGTGGATTCTAGTCTCCCCCAGCACTAAAGTTACAGTCTAATAGAAAGTTTGGCACTTAAGGAGGCACATCCACTGCTTCAGGTCACTTGGGTATTATTTAGTGTGCGTGATATTTAAAAGTAATATTTAGTATAGGAAATGTCCTAGATATTACAAACATCACCATAGTGGTTTTCATTTTCTACATTGAAAACCCACATGGTGTGTCCCCATCTCCCCCATAACCCTATGGTATTTTTCTTATAGAAAAATATGGATAAAACATATTATCAAGGGCAGCCCTGAAGAAATTGGGAAAAAGTCACCAAAGGGTGATTCAACCTGAGAAGGGTATATGGAAGAGAAGAGGGGGCACTACTGCCAGGCAATATCAAAATGTACTTTTGCACTTTATTACCACAGGTTGCCCTCCTTTGCCATTGCTTCTCTGAGTTATTGTCCATTATTTTCCTCATTACAATCTAAAAGGTGTAAAGCCTAGAGCAATATGGGCAATATGGTATTGCAATTCAGCTGAAATTGTCCTAGATAATTTTAAGAAGTTTCAAGCATAAATCTTCTTAGACTTCCAAATCTTTTTTTAAATGTATTTTTAGAAAAAGAAATTTCAAATATTTTAGAACTAATGGCATGCTTACAAAATATATCCATGCCTAATGCTTAGAACAACTCCACAAGATTAGATGTCCTATTTTTCCCCTTTATTGCTACAGCACACTTAATAACCTGTGCTGCCCTGTAAAAGTGAATGTACCTTCCCAAGCATTCCAAAGTCATGGGGTGAGTGAATTACCTTCTTGTTATTTTACATAGGTGTCATGGTTTCTGTGTCAGTGACCCTCACTCAACCCGCATCAACTTTGCAGCCTTTCCCTAGCTTCTGCCTTAGTTCCCAGGGAAGGAGTTGTTCCCTGTGGCTGGAAGTCATCTCCCCACTGCATGGTCCTGGAATCCATTCCCAGTTAATAGATATGAATGACTACTGTCAAAAATGAAACTGTGGAGACCCAATTAACTAGTACCTTCAAATGGATAGACAGGGTCTAATAAACTATTTGGATTTTGTTTTTCTTATTATTAACTAAGGATTAAGAAAGATTTGACATTTGCTCTAAAAATTTTAAATGGCTCTACTTTCCTACCTTAATAAGTACAGTACAGGGAACAAAATTATTGAAGTCGGGCTGAATCTGTACAGGCTCCAGGACATTCCCAGGAAGTTGATTTTTAAAAAATAAATACATAAATACCTGTTAACAGCTTGTTTTCTTGTCATTTGCCTCTTCCTTCTAAAAGGAGAGTATAGCAAAAAATAAACAAATAAAACTGGTTAATTGAGAGTTCTGGTTAGTTAGCTTCCAATTAATCAAGGCTTTATTATATTTCACAACAAAAGCTTCTTCAACTCTTCAGGAATTTTAGATAGGTTACACACAATGAAACACCAGCAGGGAAGAGCACAAAGAAGGTAAGAAAGCCTGAATTGTTATTAGATAGTGTTTTAAATATATGGACAATGTTATTGTATTTCTGGTCTAATCCCCACTGAGTAAAGAATAATGTGTAATGTCATATGGTTTAGAGCTTTTCCATATATGAAGGCAAGGAAATAAGGTTATAGATTTCTGTTGAAAAAAATGGCCTCGGGTCATAACAATTCCTAAAAAAGATGCAGCAATATTGTGTCTTCTTCCTTTCTCTTAAGAGCCTTCTTCCCATCCCAATGGGTATTCCAATATATTTAGGAGGAAAAAAATCCTCTTCTGTGTTTTTTTTTTTCATTTTTTATTTGGCCAACAGGAAGACGAAGGTGAGCCAATATCAATGTTACACCTTAATTTTCTAAACATGGAGGTATTAATCACACAGCTCACTATATACTTATTCTGGAGCAATAATGAACTATCTTACATCCTTCCCAAAAGGGTTACACACACACACACACACACACACACACACACAAAACACACACAGAGTCATACACACATCATACAAAATAAACACATACAAAAGAGATTAATAAAAATCCCACAAAATTAGCTTAATTAACAAAACAAACATTCTTTCCAATAGTATAGTATTTCCTAGTGTTTCCAAACTCATCAGTGGAGAACAATGAAATCTAAAACAACATGCTTCTCTGAGGAAGATGGGAGAGTAGGAGCATCCTTGTCCCTTACTTGTCACCTCATCCTGTGATCTTACCTAAATAACATCCACATTATAGTAAATAAACCAGAAAATGACCAAAGACTGGCAGAACAGACTCTCCATAGCTAAATGTAGAGAAGCCACATCAAAGAGGGTAGAAAGGGCAGAGATATAGTCAGGAGCGAAACTGACCCACAGGACTGTCCATGGGAGGGAAGGACACATTGGGTGAGGAAAAGAGAGAGGTGCAGACCCTATACCAGATACCACAGGCATTAGGGACCCATGCTGGGAAAATGAATCCCCATAATATTTGGCTTTGAAAACAAATAGAACCTATTTTGTGAGTTATTACAATCAGTGAGGCTTAACACCTAGCACTTTAAAATTCAGCAGCTCCACTCTGGGAGAGCCAGAGGGTGATTGGAACCTGAGTGCCTGCCCTTAGACAGGACAATAAACAGCTCCACTGAAATGTAGCATAGAAACAGCAGTTTAAAAAATGCTTGGGTATACAAGAAGGAGATTTATTTACTAATCTCAGAGCATGTGCTGGGGGAGGGATCTTTGGAAGACTCCCAAAATAAAAGAGCTGGTAGGTGCCATTTCCTTCCACCTCCCCACAGCCTACCTACCCAGACAACTGTAGGAACCAATGCAGGATGAACACTCTCCACAAAGCTTGCCTGACCTCTGTGCTCTTCTACAGACCATCCCCTCCATCTCAGACTGGGCAGTTTTTCCAGGATGGCTGCAGGTCTCCTCCTACAGTGGAACAGCATAGACCTTGCTGACACTGTGTGCCCCACTTCACATTCTCCTGTGGACATGCCCCTTCCAAGATGCCCATGGCAGGAGACCATCCAAAGGAGTGCCAGAAGCCTGGCAGAGTGAAGCAACCCTGACAGAGGCCAGAACCACTCCAAAGTGAATCCTGCCCCAGGGAAAAAAGAAGATAACCACAAACACCATTCTGACTGCAAACCCAGCAGTGGGCTGGGAGCACACGTCTGGTCTGACTGAAGGACAGCTGACAATGACAGCTTCTCAGGGAACAAGACAGGAAGAGCACCCTGCAGTTTGATGCTGCCACAGCTCTGGCAAATGCCTGGTCTGATTCAACTCAAGCCTAAGGTGGCCCAGACTTGCTCCCTAACAACACAGGGACCAAACCCTGATCATGAGGCAAAGAGAGCCACTGTAGATAATTGTACTGAAGGCAAAAGCAGGGTATATGTAACAAACACAGAAGACACCCCTGAGGTGCCAGGTTATGGTTAACAAGGAACATTGCATTGCAGGGCACCACAGGACCTTTCCTTCATATGGCCACTACTTTCAAGAGAAGGAGACATAGCTTACTTTCCTAACATATAGAAACAGATACAGAGAATTGGACAAAATGAGAAGATAAAGGAATATGACATGAAAAGGGGGACAAAATCACAGCAAGAGACCTAAATGAAACAAAGATAAATAACATGCCTGATAGAAAATTTAAAATAATGGTCATAAAGATATGCACTGAACTTGAAAAAAGAGTGGAGAGCCTCAGTAAGACCCTTAAGAAAAAGAAAGAAAACATTTTTTAAAAATCAGAAATGAAGAACTCTGCTGCTCTCCCTGCTTGTGCTCTCTCTGTCTCTGGTAAATAAATAAATTAATTAATAATAAACAAACAAACAAATAAATAAATAAAATATTTTAAAAAAAGAAATGATGAACTCAATAACTGAAATTTAAAATACACTAGAGGGAATAAAGACAGACTAGAGGAAGCAGAAGAACAGACCAGTGACCTGGAGGACAGACTAAAGGAAAGCAATCAAGCAGAATGTGAGACAGCAAAAATAATAAATGAAAATAGGGAATTCAATGACACCATAAAGCATAAAAACATTATCATTATAGGGATCCCAGAAAGAGAAGAGAGAGAAAAGGGGGCAGAAAATATATTTGAAGAAATAATAGCTGAAAGTTTCCAGAATATGGGACGGAAACAGAAATCCAGATCCAGGAGACACAGAGAGCCCCCAGTAAAATCAACCTAAGGAGGTCCACACCAAGACACACACTTATTAAAATTGCAAAATGTGGTGATAAGAGAGAAAAGAAAACATTACATACAAGGGAAACTCCATTAGACTCTCAGCGGGCTTTTCAGCAGAAACTGTGCAGGCTTAAAAGGAGTGGCATGGTGTATTCAAAGTGCTGAAAGAAAACAAAACCTGCAACCAAGAATACCCTATCCAGCAAGGCTACCACTCAGAATAGAGGAAGAGACAAAGAATTTCTCAGACAAACAAAAGTTAAAGAAATTCATCACTACTAAAATGGCCTTCAAGAAATGTTAAACAGGACTCTGAGTGGAAAGGAAACCTCTGTGGAGGATATAAAGTATGACACCATATATCTAAAATGTTCAGGGAAGAGGAGTAAAAATGTAGTGCTTTTAGAATGGATTCAAATTTAAGCAGCCATCAACTTAATATAGACTTCTATATGCATGAGATGTTATATACAAGCTTCATGGTAACCACAAATCAAAAACTGGTAATAGATAGGCAAAAAATAAAGAGAAAGGAATCCAAGTATATCAACAGGAAAAAAAAAAACAACCTCAGCAAATCGTGAGAGAAGACAGCTGGAGAAGGAAGAGAGAAAAACTACAAAAACAAGTATCAAAATAGCAATAAATACATACCTAGCCATAATGACTTTGAAAGTTAATTGACTATATGCACCATTCGAAAGACATAAGGTAAAAAAAAATGGATAAAAAAGCAACACCCATATATATGCTGCCAACAAGAGATTCACTTCAGACTTAAAGACACATGCAGTTTGCAAGTGAAGGGATGGAAAAACATTTATCACGCAAATGAAAGTGAGGGTAGTAATGCTTGTATCAGACAAAATAGACTTTAAAACAAAGACTTTAACAAAACAAAGAAAGACACTACATAATCATAAAGAGAAGAATTCAAAAGGAAGATAAAACAATTGTAAACATTTATGAGCCAACATGGGAGCACCCAAAATACATAAACCAGCTGATAACAAATATAAAGGGAGTAATTGATAGTAATACAATAAAAAGGTATTTAATGCCCCACTTACATCAATGGACATATTATCCAAGAAAATCAACAAGGAAACAGTGGTTTTGAATGATACATTGGACCAAAAGGATCTAACAGATATATTCAGAACACTCCATCCCAAAAGAGAGTACATATTCTTTTCAAGTGCACATGGGACATTTTCCAAAACAGATCACAAAACAAGGCTCAACAAATTAAAAACAATCAAAGTCATACCATGCATCTTTTCCAATGGCAATGCTATGAAACTAGAAATCAACCACAAGAAAAAACCTGGAAAGAATATAAATACATGGAGGTTAAATAGCATGCTACTAAACAATGAATGGGTCAACCAAGAAATCAAAGAAAAAAAAATACATGGAAAGAAATGAAAATGAGTGGTGCCTGGGTGGCTCAGTCGTTAAGCATCTGCCTTTGGCTCAGGGCGTGATCCCAGGGTTCTGGAATCAAGCCCCACATCAGGCTCCCTGCTCCACTGGGAGCCTGCTTCTTCCTCTCCCAAACCCCTGCTTGTGTTCCCTCTCTCACTGCCTGTCTCTCTCTGTCAAATAAATAAATAAAATCTTAAAAAAAAAAAAAGAAACGAAAATGAAAACACAATGGTCAGAACAATTCCAGATGCAGCAAAAATGGTTCTAAAAGGGAAGTTTATGCCAATACAAGACTACCTCAAGAAGCAAGAAAAATCTCAAAGAATCTAAACTTACACCTAAAGAAGCTGAAAAAAAATCCAAACAAACAACACCCCCATACAGTAGAAAGAACGAAAAAATAAACAGTAGAGCAGAAATAAAAGAAATAGAAACCAAAAAACAAACAGAACAGATCATTGAAACCAGGAGCTGGTTTTTTGAGATCAACAAAATCGGAAACAAAATCAAACTCATCAGAAGAAAAAAAGGGTGGAGGGGACTCAAATAAAACCAGAAATGAAAGGGGAGAAATAACAACCAACACCACAGAAACATAAAGGATCATAAGATTATGAAAAATTATACGCTGACAAATTGGACAACCGAAAAGAAACAAATTCCTAAAAACATATGACCTCCCAAAACTGAATCAGGAAAAAATAGAAAATTTGAACAATTATTAGTAATGAAATTGAATCAGTAATCAAAAAACTCTCAACAAACAAAAGTCCAGAACCAGATGGCTTCACAGGCGAATTCTACCAAACAAATAAAGAAGAGTCGATACCTAGTCTTCTCTAATTATTCCAAAACATAGAAAAGGAAGAAACCTTCCAAATTCATTCTATGAGGCCACCACTACTCTGATACCAAAACCAGATAAAGAGAACTATAGGCCAATATCTCCAATGAACATAGATGCAAAAATCCTGGGAAAAATATTAGCAAACCAAGTCTGATAATACATTTAAAAAATCATTTAACTCAAACAAGTGGGATTTGTTCCTGGGATGCAAAGGTGGTTCAATATTCACAAATCAATCAATGTGATGCATCACATCAATAAGAGGAAAGATAAGAACTACTTCCACATTTCAATAAATGCAGAAAAAGCATTTCACATCCATTCATGATAAAAGTATTCAACAAAATGGGCTTAGAGGGCACATACCTCAATGTAATAAAGGCCTTATATGAAAAAGCCACAGCTAACATCATACGCAATGGTGAAAAACTGAGAGCTTTTCCCCTAAGGTCAGGAACAAGACAAGGATGTCCACTCTTATCACTTTTATTCAACATAGTACTGGAAGTCCTAGCCACAGCAATCAGACAACAAAAAGAAATAAAAGGCATCAAAATCAGCAAAGAAGAAGTAAAACTTTCACTATTTGTAGATGTCATGATACCATATATAGAAAACTCTAAAGACTCCACCAAAGAAACTACTAGAACTGATAAATGAATTCAGTAAGGTTGCAAGATACAAAATGAATATACAGAAATACATTGCATTTCTGTACACTAATAATGAAGTAGCAGAAAGAGAAATTAAGAAAACAATTCTATTTGTATTTGCACCAAAAAGAATAAAATAACAAGGACTTAAACTTAACCAAGGAGGTAAAAGACCTGTAGTCTGAAAACTATAAAACACTGATGAAAGAAATGGAAGATGACAAAAATGGAAAGATATTTCATGAGCATGAATTGGGAGAACAAATATTATTAAAATGCCTATGCTACTCAATCAAGCTATGATCCCTATCAATTTACACAATCCCTATCAAAATACAAACATTTTTCACAGAACTGGAACAATCCTAAAATTTGTATGGAACCAAAAAGGACCCTGAATAGCCAAAGCAATTTGAAAAAGAAAAACAAGACTGGAAATATCACAATTCCAGATTTCGAGATATACTACAATGCTATAGTAATCAAAATAGTATGGTACTGGCACAAAAATAGACACATAGATCAATAGAACAGAATAGAGAGCCTAGAAATAAACCCACGATTATGTGGCCAATTACTCTTTGACAAAGGTGGCAAGAATATGCAATGGAAAAAGGCAAATGGTGTTGGGAAAACTGGACGGCAACATGCAAAAGAATGTAACTGACCCACTTTGTTACACCATACACAAAAATAAACTCAAAATGGATGGAAGACCTCAATGCGAGACCTGAAACCATAAAAATCCTAGAAGAGAGCACAGGCTATAAATTCCCTGACAATGATCATAGCAACATTTTTCTAGATATGTCTCCTGAGGTGAGGGAAACAAAAGTAAAAACAAACTATTGAGACTACATCAAAATAAAAAGCTCTGCACAGTAAAAGAAACATTCAACAAAACTAAAGGCAAACTACAAAATGAGAGAAGATATTTGCAAATGACATATCCAATAAAGGGTTAGTATCCAAAATACATAAAGAACTTATAAAACTCAAACCTAAAAACAAATAATCCAAATAAAAAATGGACAGAAGACATGAAAGGCATTTCTCCAAAAAAGGCATACAGACAGCCAACAGACACATGAGAAGATGCTCAAAAATCATTCATCATCGGGGAAACACAAATCAAAACCACCATGAGATATCATCTCATACCTGTCAGAATGGCTAAAATCAACAACACAAGAAACAACAGGTGTTGGTGAGGATTTAGAGAAATAGGAACACTCATGTTGGTGGGAATACAAACTCGTGCAGCCACTGTGGAAAACAGTATGGAGGTTCCTCAAAAAATTAAAAATAGAGGGACTCCTGGGTGGCTCAGTAGGTTAAGCATGTGCCTTCAGCTCAGGTCATGATCCCAAGGTCCTGGGATTGAGTCCTGCATTGGGCTCCTTGCTCAGTGGGGAGCCTTGTTCTCCCTCTGCCTGTTGTTCCCCCTGCTTGTGGGCTCTCTTTCTCTCTCTCTCTCCCTCTCTCTCTCTGATAAATAATAAAAATAAATAAATAAATAAATAAATCTTTAAAAAAATAGAATTACCATATGATCCAGTAATTCCACTGCTTGGCATTTACACAAAAATACAAAAACAGGAACTCAAAAAGATATATGCACCCCTATGTATACTGCAGCATTATTTATAAAAGCCAAATTATGGAAGCAACCCAAGTGTCCATCAATAGATGAACAGATAAAGAAGATAAGGTATATAGAGATATTGGAATAGTACTCCATCATGAAAGAGAATAAAATCTTGCCACTTGCAACAACATGGGTGGATCTAGAGGGTATAATGCTAAGTGAAATAAGTCAATCAGAGAAAGACAAATATCGTATGATTTCATTCATATGTGGAATTTTAGAAACAGATGAACAAAGAAAAAAAGAGAAACAAAAAAATCTATACTCTTAACTATAGAGAACAAACTGATGGTTACCAGAGGGGAGGTCGTTGGGGAAATGGGGGAAATAGGTGAAGAGGTTTAAGAATACACTTATCCTGATGAGCCCTGAGTAACGTGTAGAATGGTTGGATCACTATACTGTATACCTGAATCTAATATAACACTGTATGTTAGGTGTACTGGAATTAAAATTAAAAATAAAAAAGTAAGTATATAAAAAATAAAACAGCATACTTAAAAAATCTATAAGGACTTTAATTTGGTTCTTTTGAGCTTTAGTGCACTTTTTAGTAGTACAGAAACAGGAACCTCCCTAAAATGCCCACAACAAATATATATGGTTTGTTCATCACTCCTCTGTAATCTCTTGCAGTAGCATTTTTGTTAAGTCCCTTTTAGTAAGTCAGTCAGGGAAAGACAAATACCATATGATTTCACTCATATGTGGAATTTAAGAAACAGAACCAATGAGCAAACAAAAAAAGAGACAACGAGACTCTTAACTAAGAGAATAAACAGATGGTTATCCAAGGGCAGGTGAGTGGGAGAATGGGTGAAATAGGTGAAGGGGATTAAGAGTATACTTATTGTAATGAGCACTGAGTATAGAATTGTTGAATCACTGTATTATACACCAGAAACTAATATAACACTATGTTAATTTTGTTGGAATTAAAAAAATTAAATTGAAAAACATCTCTTTATTTGTTGTTTGCTTGTTTGTTTTGAAAGGCAACTGTTTTTCTGCTTAATGGTCTGTAGAAAGATTTCTAAATAAACCATAAATGCAAACATGTAACTGGGGTTGCTAGGGAAAGGGAGGCAGGAGTGAAGAAAGGTGAAACTTTTTTTCACCTATTCTTGTGTTCTGCAGCTTAACTGTTAGAACTATTTGATTTTGCTTTATAGTTCACTCTCCCAAACTGTTTTGAAATGACACTTTCTCTTTTTTTGAGAGAGAGAGAAAGAGGGGGGAGGGAGGGGCGGAGGGAGAGGGAGAGAGAGAGAAAATCTCAAGCAGGCTCCGCACCCAGTATGGAGCCTATCACAGGGCTTGATCTCATTACCCTGAGATCGTAACCTGAGCTGAAATCAAGAGTTGGATGCTTAACCAAACTGAGCCACCCAGGCACTCCAAAATGACACTTTCTTAAGGCAAAATGTATTCATGCATACCAAGTCAATGATAAAGTGTACTTTCTTAATTCAATGGGCTATATATTATTGGATTGGAGAACTTATTTTTCCTTTTACCAGTGATTCCCCCTCTTTTCTATATATAGAAAACTTTCTGAACTCAACAGAACTTTTTTAGCTATTACTATATATATATATATA
>NW_024423319.1:55294077-55298618 GCF_017311325.1 Ursus maritimus
TTATATTTATATTTATATTTATATATAAATATATATATATATTTCCCCCAAAGATATATATATATATATAATACCAAGTTCAAAAAAAGTCATTTAAATCTTCTGTGACCTGAGATTCATAGATTATTTAGGTTTAGACTTTAAAATTACCAAATACTAAAACATTCTTGTTAGGATTATCCAATAAATACATAAATGTCCATGAATTAACTGTTCTTTTATTAAGGAGTTAAAACTTTCTTAGAAATTAGGACTTGATTTTAAAAATTGTTTCATTTGTCTTGTCAAGTGTGGGAATGTATTTTACAATACTACCTAACACTAGCTATGGCTCTAGGACTTTAGGGACTACAAGTTAAATTCATAAACTTTATTTTTGACATTCAAAATAGAATGTGACTTCTATACTTTTGAATTTGTTCAATCTGTGTGTCAATTTATTTTAGATTTCCTTATACTTTGCCAAGTAATCAACATTTCGGAAAATTTTACTGAACAAGCAGATGATGCTTCAAATATTATCAGATCAGTATAAAATAGCTCTCATCTGTGTTTCCTGGAGTTGACCTAGAATGTTTCATATCCCCCTCTAATATCTCTTAGTCTTCTGTAATTACCTTTTTGCTGCCTCTCCCCACTTCTAAATCTGGCTGTAAAATTTAAACCATGAATAAAGGGCCTTAAATTCACTAGAACTTATTTTTGTGGCTGAAATATACATATGGCCACATTCTTATGCAAATACTGACAAAATGGGATTACACATGTTCAAGAACACTGGGCCAGATACTATACTCAATATATCACTACTGGCAATAGAATTATTACCAACCAAGTTCCTACAACATATGGTGATAAGTAGTAAGGGCCTCTACACAGCTTACCAGCTCCAATCATCATCAATGCTGCACAGCATCAGAACACCAATTTTCCCGACTATAGCGAGACTCTCCCCGACAAACAAGTTATGACTAGAAGTTGAGTCTGCACTGGCTTAGATCCAAGAATTAAATAAATGAGAGAAGGCTATGTTTTGAATTTTTCAGGATCATTTTTACCCTGTACTACTGATAAATACATTTTCATACTTTAGTTCTTCTAACTTGTAACATTTGGATGCAAGGCAACGAAGTTAATGGCAATGATTGCTACCCACTACCCTTTTCTGGTTGGAGTCAGGTTAGTAGAAGAATCGGAGACATGGAATTCTTACTTTTGAAACCTAAACTTAGACCACAGAATCACATTTAACAATTGAGAAACAGCATACAGAACACATGACAAGAGGCAACAAAATATCACAAAGTGAGAAAACCAGTTAAGAACTCACAGAATCATTGGATTTAGGTTTTTTTTAATAATAATTTTTATTATATTATGGATTTAGGTTTTTTAGTACTTTTGAAGATAAATTGAAAACTCACTATCAAATATCACAAAGTAAGTCCTATCTCTGATGTGAGGGCAACTAAATAAAGTGCTACATTCACTAATTATTCAAATAGGGAAAATTACTTAAAACAGGGCATTTTACAGATATGGTTATCCTTTGAGATGATCTACTCCAGTGGATTTGAAACTGGACTCTAAAGAAAAGGAAAGTGCTGGTGGTTAGCAGAAGGAAAGGTAAGAGGGAGCCATTCCTTTTCATCCCTTCAGTTAGTAGTGAAGCCCTTCTTTTCTTCACATGATATATTGGGAGTCTGAACTGCTCTACTTTACTACCAACCACCACCACCACCACGTGACAGATGAGAAAATTTGCCCCTGAGATGTCCAGTTTTTTGGGCATTGTTACATAGAAAATTTGTGTCAGAAGTCTCCTGACTCCTAATTCAAGATACTGCCCCTGAATACATCACCCTGTTTCTTCTACTGTATACTAGGGAACCACTTTTTGAACTTTCCCCCAAAGATTATCATATCTGTTTTTTTCTCATGGGAACATAATAAAGTTGACAGATGTACTACACATTCAGATAGTAGAAGAGACAGACAAGACCTGTGTCTCCCTTGATCTCTAAGCAAGTGTTTTTTCTACACCACACTACTTTTAAAGCAAAAGCTGCAAACTGGAAAACCAAGGCTGCCAAATGTATTTTGTTTGGTCTGCCCAGAGCTATGAAAAATCTGAGAATTTTATATAAAATCTGAATTTCCAGTAGATTCTTTAAGGAAAATAAAAGATCTTCCAAAAGATCTGGTCCCACATGTTTACTGGCTCAGCACAACTAGATGAAGTAGAGAAGCAATGGCTACCCATAGACTGAGCATGCACTCTTCTGTCCCCTACAGAATTGTGGTTCCACAATGTCCTATGATCTTATATGTGGCCCTCTAAATTAATATATGTTATTTTCCTGGTTCCAGTAGGAATTTGAGTTTTATGGCCATTATTTAAAGTTTGTGGATATAATTTACTTCAAACGTTAGTCAATTTCCTCATAGACAATATGAGATATCAGAAACTTCCGTATATGTATACACTATTGATTGAGGGTACACTAAAAGTGCTAGATTATCTACCTAAAGAGTCATATGCACTTTCTCTAATGAGGAAAGACAAGCTTTCAACCCTCGAAGTAGAACCATTTTACTATTTTTTCACACACAAAAAAAGAAAACCAAAACCAAAACACACCTAAAGCAAGTTGTGTTAAATTAAAATAGATTCAATAAGAAGCTGATTATACTCAGAGAAACCTTATATTCAATCAGAGTAGCAGTCATATATTTAAAATTCTAACAAATCAATAACATGTTTCCTATGTTTCAATATATGTATACATTGTGAAATGATTTAATACCTTAAATATATACAATTTTTGTCAATTATACCTCAATAAAGCTAGAAAAAAAATGTTTCTTATGCTTTGAAATAGAAGTCACCTGTTAACCTGGCATATATTGCCATATTTTGGGGACTATTACATTAGGCTTTACCTGTTCCTTACACATACAAGATTTTTTGGTCATGTAACTTCTTTTTCTGGCCCAGTACAATAAACAAAATATTGATTGGGAACAAATGTAACAAACAAATAGGACATAAGTCAAGCAATGATCTGTCCCTCTCCCCCACTTCATCTGTAGAGTAAAAATGGCCAGTAAATATGCATTGGGAAAACGTTTTTAGGTTCTCTTTCGAGACATGATTAAATCAGATTAGCTGTTGCATTTCCACGGTTGGAGCTTTTAGGGAGCTTTTCTCATACTCTTAGCTAATAACTTTATTCATTTTATATGTCAACTCTTACTTCATAGCAGCATATATAAAGCTATTTAATCTCTTTAGGAATCCCAGAATTTTTTTATAAGTATGTAGGTTTAAAAAAGGGACTGAAAATATTTTTAATATAAAAGTATAAAAATAAAGGCCTGGATATGTTAGGCTTATTTAAGTTTCCAGAAGACATCCAAACAAACTGTATCACTTAATTCTCCAAAGACAAATTCTTCTGATTCAAGGCCCAAACAATTAAAACTGACCATTTTCCTCCTTTCAGGAATTTATTTTTCCTAGAACTATTTGGGAACAACAAAACCCTTGGCCATATTAAATATCTGCTTCTTCTTAAAGACTTTGGTGCATAAGCTTGACTCTTTCAAAAGTCAGTGAGATTTATAATCAGAGTCTAGAGAAAAAAGAAAAAAGAAAAATTGAATATGGGATGGGGTAATAGTAAAGATAAATAAGCCTATGGCATTTTTAAAATTTGTACAAAAGGGAGCTTCAGGATATATATTGTATTAACAAAGGCTGCCAATATAATTTAAAGAATGCGAGACTCTATGCAATTGTGTCTCACAGATGATCTTTTACACAAACAGAACCTTGTCAATCCAGTCTGTAGAGTCTCAGTAGGCTCAATAATATTTCTCATATGCCCTACAATAATAAAGAATCTCAGAAATGGAATTACAGTTCAGAATATCAAATGTGTTTTTAATGGCAATGATCATAAAAAAATAAGAATAACGTGTTCTTCTCACAATACAGTAATAATTATATTCAGTATTAACAATATGAGTATATGTCCCATCAAAGAGACCAATTAAATATCTTTAGTGGTACTACAAATGCATCTTAAATAGGTTTTTCAATAATATATTTCCACATATTCAAACTCAAAAATACCAGTCACACAAATGAACTGATTATTAAATAGCCTACCTGAAATCATTTATATCATATAAAACTGTAAACATTTCTCAGAATCTTCATTATTTGAAATCTCTTAATGCTGTGGCATCTTTGTCCACAATATTTCTGTTGGAAATTTTTTCTTTATAGTCTTGCTATCCCTGTTTGTAGGTTTGGCTAAAGACACAAAGAGTGACCCTTTGAATCTGGGCCTTTGATCTGTATGGGGGTTCTAGTCAACCTTTTATATGGGCTTTTTAAAACACTGAATACTAGTTATATTTCATGTATTCTACTTGATCATCATGTCTTGTTATTGTATATTCAGAATTACTTACAGAAAGCACTAAGGAAATGTTCCGAAAGCCAAACAAAACATTTATATAATATATATATA
>NW_024423319.1:55298628-55300095 GCF_017311325.1 Ursus maritimus
TATATATATATTAAAACCCTTAAGGTATTGGACACAATTACTTCTTTACTAGCCTCTAGTTAGCCTTAGGTTTGATGGTTTGATATCACACTGAGATGACAGTAAGTTGAACCACTTCCAAAATAGTATGCTGCCTATGTAGAGAAATTAGTAGCAGCCTCCAATTCTGAGTTGCTAGAATGGTGTTTCCTTCATAGAATTTAAAAAATGTGTAAATATTTTATCTATTTATTTGTTGATCTATCTTCCCTATGAACGTGCAATCTTTATGTAGGAATGGGTTTAAGTTTCTTGTCCACTGTTCCACTCCAAAACCTAACAAAGATACTGGCACAGAATGCGCACCCAGTAAATATTTGTCAAATAAACTGAATGATGGCTGTGTGAAGGGACACTTTACTCATTCAAATTTATCACTGTAGAGTCTTCAAACTCATTTTTATAAAACATATTTCGAGGACCTATTTCCACCATGCAGCATAGTTTTAATCATTTATGATGATGCTTAATTTATATAAGGATACCCATGATGCTTTAGAATCTAAGTAAACTTTCATTGAGCACCTAAAATTGATCAGAAACATCATGAGACCAAACTTAGTTGATGACATCAAATGTACTGAATTATTGATGAATAAAAAAATATAGATTCATTATAAAGTTTTTCAGAGAGAAAGATATTCTAAAATTTTAATTATACCTTAACTTTTTAAAATATATTTGGCTTGTTTAGTGAAGCTTAAATTGGATGTAAAATGCTGACAGTTCTGTAAGTAGAACTCAGCTAAGCTGTTTTTAAGAAAATGAGTTCAGGGGCGCCTGGGTGGCACAGCGGTTAAGCGTCTGCCTTCGGCTCAGGGCGTGATCCTGGCATTATGGGATCGAGCCCCACATCAGGCTCCTCTGCTATGAGCCTGCTTCTTCCTCTCCCACTCCCCCTGCTTGTGTTCCCTCTCTCGCTGGCTGTCTCTATCTCTGTCGAATAAATAAATAAAATCTTTAAAAAAAAAAAAGAAAAAAAAAAGAAAATGAGTTCATTTGATCACTGGTCATACTTGGTAATCCTATCTGTTTTAGTCTAGCACAGATGAAGACAATCAAGCAGTGTTAAAGCAAAGGAATCTTGGCTTAGCCATACTCTCAATGTATTACTAAAAGGCAGTAATGGGAATGAAGGGGATTACTTACTTGAAAGTCTATTAAATCCCTTAACATACATCCCCCTTCACGTAATCCCTGACAAGGGCTACTCTACTATCTGAAACTAAATTAAATTAAATTAAGAATAAAAGAAAAGACCTCGGAGTTAAGATGGCGGAGGAGTAGGAGACACCGTTTTCAGCCGGTCCTCCGAGTCGAGCTGGATAGGTACCAGACCAGCCTAAACAACCACGGAACCAGCCTGAGACGCAGGAAGACGCATCTGGATCTCTACAAATGAACATCTCCAGCGCTGAGTATTGAGGT
>NW_024423319.1:55300317-55318660 GCF_017311325.1 Ursus maritimus
TGAGGGCTGGGACGCCGGGTGTGGGGCGCACATCCCGGGATGCTGCAGGGTTGAGCAGCACCAACAGAAACAGAGTTAAAGTGGCCAGAACATTAGTAGAGAACGGGCCGCAATCCTTCTGTTCCGTGACAGAGGCTGAAATTTGGCCGCTGCTGCTCTGACTCTCAGAAGAGGCACAGCAAACCGCCAGGGAAAGCCGCCAGAGAACAAAAGCCTGGAAATACCGGCTCAGAGAGTGCCCATCCCCATCCCCCCTTGCAGGGGACACGGAGACTCTACCCAAACAGGGCTGCCTGAGTATCGGCGCGGCAGGCCCCTCCCCCAGAACACAGGCTGAAAAATCAAGAAGCCCACAACCCGGGCGCCTGGGTGGCGCAGTCATTGAGCGCCTGCCTTCGGCTTAGGGCGTGATCCCAGCGTTCCGGAAAGGAGAGCCTCATCGGGCTCCTCCGCTGGGAGCCTGCTTCTTCCTCTCCCACTCCCCTGCTTCTGTTCCCTCTCTTGCTGGTTGGCTGCCACATAAATAAATAAATAAAATCTTTAAAGAAGAAGCCCACATCCCTAAGATCCCTATAAAAGAAGGGGCACGGCCTGGGACCCAGTCAATAATTTGGGCTCTGGAAACCCCGCAACCTCTCTTCATCAGAATGACAAGAAGGAGAAGCCCCCCCCAGCAAAGAAAAGACAGTGATTCTGTGGCCTCTGCCACAGAAATAATGGATATGGATGTAACCAAATTATCAGAAATGGAATTCAGAGTAACGATGGTCAAAATGATGAGTAGAATTGAAAAAACTATTAACGAAAAGGTTACTGAGAATATAGAATCCTTAAGGACAGAAATGAGAGCGAATCTGACAGAAATTAAAAATTCTATGAGCCAAATGCAGGCAAAACTAGAGGCTCTGACGGCCAGGGTCGCAGAAGCAGAGGAACGGGTTAGTGAATTGGAGGATGGGTTAATAGAGGAAAAAATGAAAATAGAAGATGGTCTTAAAAAAATCCACGCCCACGAATGTAGGTTACGGGAAATTACTGACTCAATGAAACGATCCAATGTTAGAATCATCGGCATCCCCGAGGGGGTGGAGAAAAACAGAGGTCTAGAAGAGATATTTGAACAAATTGTAGCTGAAAACTTCCCTAATCTAGCAAGGGAAACAAACATTCGTGTCCAAGAGGCAGAGAGGACCCCTCCCAAGCTCAACCATGACAAACCTACGCCACGTCACGTCATAGTGAAATTCGCAAATATTAGATGCAAGGATACAGTATTGAAAGCGGCCAGGGCAAAGAAATTTCTCACGTACCAAGGCAAAAGCATCAGAATTACGTCAGACCTGTCTACACAGACCTGGAATGAGAGAAAGGGTTGGGGGAGCATATTTAAAGCTCTTTCAGAGAAAAACATGCAGCCAAGGATCCTTTATCCAGCAAGGCTGTCATTCAGAATTGATGGAGAAATAAAGACATTTCAGAATCGCCAGTCACTAACCAATTTTGTAACCATGAAACCAGCCCTACAGGAGATATTACGGGGGGTTCTATAAAAGTAAAAAGGCCCCAAGAGTGATACAGAACAGAAAGTCACAGCCAATACAAACAAAGACTTTACTGGCAACATGGCAACATTAAAATCATATCTCTCAGTAATCAGTCTTAATGTAAATGGTTTGAACCATCCCATAAAGCGCCACAGGGTTGCAGATTGGATAAAAAGAAATGACCCATCCATTTGCTGTCTACAAGAGACTCATTTCAAACCCAAAGATGCATTCAGACTGAGAGTAAGGGGATGGAGTACCATCTTTCACGCAAATGGACCTCAAAAGAAAGCTGGGGTAGCAATTCTCATATCAGATAAATTGGATTTTAAACTACAGACTATAGATAGAGATGCAGAAGGGCACTATATTATTCTTAAGGGAAGTATTCAACAAGTGGATATGACAATT
Organism: Ursus maritimus; assembly: GCF_017311325.1. Taxonomy (NCBI): domain Eukaryota; kingdom Metazoa; phylum Chordata; class Mammalia; order Carnivora; family Ursidae; genus Ursus; species Ursus maritimus. The sequence goes on from NW_024423319.1 coordinate 55,302,273, forward strand.
ATAAATATATATGCCCCCAACAGGGGAGCAGCAAGATACACAAGCCAACTCTTAACCAGAATAAAGAGACATATAAATAAGAATAAAAGAAAAGAGAAGAAAGGAAAGGAAAGAAAATAAAAAGTATGTTCTTCACGAATTAAGACACCAGAGGCAGTTACTTAAAATTACAAATGATTATCTTTAGAAAAACTAGATCTAGGTCATTTATGTGTCTAAAATCTTATGTTAAATAATAACATCTTATTGTTACATAGTTTTACAGTTAATGGAGTATTTATTCTTTATTAACTAATGGAGTACAACTATTCTGTGTGTAAAGTGGGTTTAAAATATTGTCCCACTTTTAAATATGTAGAAGCTGAAACTGAAGTCTTTTAAGTCTGATTCCACGCCTTCTACTTTTTTTGTTGACAATATTATTTATCAGAATATGACTGGGGTACTGCTGTGATACTTTTTTCCTTGATCATCTTGCTACTTTCATGATATGTAAAGAACCAACTTCTTTAAGAGTTAAAGGACGCTCTTCAAACATGCTTATAATTGATATCTAACAATTTGTTTACTGATCCCATGGAGACCACATTTATCTGTTCGTCTTATGAATATCAGCTTATTAGTTCAGTATTTATTCTACAAATACTTACTAATCATCAACTATGTACAAAAGGCTCTTTGCTATGGGCTATGTAGAATACAAAGATTTTCAAGCATGGTTCCAATATCAAGAACATTACAATCTAAAAAAAGTGATAAATCATAGTCCCAAATTGTTACATTGAAAGTCTGTGAATGATAAACCACACAATTTCCTGACATAAAGTAGGCACTCAAGAATATCTGATGAACAAATGTTGAATGTGTGAGTGATATAAACTAAGCGCTATAAGAATTTAGATGAAGGTATCCCTTTTACCTGAAGTGGTAAGTCATTATAGAAGAGATGAAATTTGATTTGAGTCTTGAAGATAGGTTTTGTAAAACAAAAACAGAAAGAGGACAAAAACATTTTAGGAAATTGCAACTGACAGGATGAATTTTTACAAAAGAGTTTGAAGGTGAGACCAGATAGGAGGTTAGTGCAATGTTCTCAGCATGAAATACCGAAGTTGATAGAGATAAGAATAAAAAAGAAGGGACATGTGCAACAAAAAGTCTAAAGCTAGCATTAATATGATTGGAAGCCAAATTTACACGGAAACAGTGTATTAGAATAGAACAAAGGAGAACTCTGAGCTTATGACTTTGTTTCCATGAAAAGTTATTTTCCAACTTGCATGAAACCAAGTTATAAATGAATTTTCAAATAACCACCTTCTGGAAGCAATACTGTTAACAGAACTGAACAAGGCATAAGGAGACTCGGGTATTAGTCTCAACTATGCAACTAACTAGCTGTGTAACTACGAATGAATGACTTCCCTTCTTTACATCCCAGTATCCTAATTAGCAAAGCAAGGGTTGGACAAATTGACCTCTGTGGCCCATCATAACTCAAAGGCCCTATGGTTCTCTGATTCCTAAGTTGCTGACTATCTTCCTAAAATACAGGTAGATTAAAATGAAATTCCTCTAAGAAGTTAGTGAAAATTGCAGCTTAGTTGCCCCTCCTAAGATATACTATTTTTCCTTTGATTTATAAACAGTTATTGGAATGTCTGTTACTGGTATTCAGTTAAGGGCATCTCCTTTTTACGTTTCAGAAAAAACACTGACTGAAATTTCTTCAGACATTTTACTTCATAGAGGAAAACAGTAGAACATTATTCTGCTTAAATGCTACAGAAAGATGGACTTAAAAAACTGAGGAGTACCAATGTTTGTTTTACCAAGTTTCACTTCTATTAAAATTTATACATCTCTTTTACAATAATCTGTGTTGTAATAAAAACAGAGTTGACATTATCTATCTACATGTATATTGAACTGAGTTTATTTTCAATTAAACCTTATTCAACCTTTGCTCTTTAAAGGTTACAGAAACTCAGGATTCTATCTTGTCTTCACACCTCATACCTTGCAGCCCTAAGGTCAATCTAATTCCCCTTTTCAAATGCTACAACTTTTCTTTTTTAAATATGGTAACCAGAACTAAACATAATATTCTAAGTGCGGTTATAGGAATGCTGTAATCTCATTGTATATCCTTTAAATTTTTAGATCTTTCTTATAACCATGTATGCAGGTAAAAATAAGCTGTCATTCATCAAGAAAGCCACTGTTGTTTTCATTTCTCCTCCAGGCAGTTACTTTTATCTTGGACTTCCTGATTGGAAATTCCTATAAATAAAGAGAATAAATTACCTAGTTTGGCTAACAATTGCAAGATTAAAACACACCACTCCTACTGACTGCTGTCTACCATTCCATTTCATCCTCCTCAGATAAAAATAAAAGGACATATGTGCATTTTCATTTATTTATTGATATGTTCACATTACCTAACCCCATGAGTGTCTGTTGATTTTATCACTTGAAATTCAAACAACTAAAAGCAAGAACCATTACTAATGGCTATCTCTCTGTAATGTCTAGCAAAACATCATGGAGACAAAAGCACCTAATTACAAAGTGGTTATAATGAACATTTAAAAGGACTCTGAAACTTACTAGCTCTTACGTCTACTGTGAATAAATTACCATATTCCTTTCTAATAGTAAAATCAGGTCAAATACTAAGCTAATCTTAACATTATCCCTGGTGGACTCATTTTTGTCATTTTTAAAGTACGTAAACTGAATTATGGCTCCTTCCTCTCTGCTCACAGACAACATTGTGCATGCGTTTGTTATAGCACTCAGTCATTATGCTTGTCTCCCTCAGTAGGCTGTGAGAGCAACAAAATCTAACTACTAAACATCCCTTTACTCAGCTCCAACATTATAAAACATTATTAAAGGCTTTAGAAGACACATGTTTAATAAAAAGTATTTAAGGGGATGGTATATATTTCGCATGTGAATGTCAAGATAAAGCTTAATTTTTTCAGGTCTTAAATCTTTGATGCAATGAAATGTTGCTTTTTTACCCACATTCATTTTTAATTGACAAGCAAAATAAGACAGGTATGAGGAAACCTATTTTATGTTCATTTCAGTTACTGCCGGGTAACTGGAGGGGGAAAGGAGAAGCAACACGGGATAAAATACAGGAAGTGTCCTTAAGTACACTGTGGTTTTCTTTGTCCTTTTTCTACTGTTTTCATTCTTTTTTAAGGATGTTAACCTTTATTAAAAAATCTTGATGATGGTATTAATGATAAACATCTTCCGAGAGTTTTCTCCATTTGGTACAATCACTAGTACAAAGGTAAAGCATATGATACTTTTTTTTTTTAATTTTACGATTTGGGGAAAATCCATGCATATGGATATACATATATAAATTTCACTAGAGTGTTTTTCTCTTCTTGTAAATAAATAGTCAAATGGGTTTTTTTCTTCCAAAAAATCAATCATCCATTTTTCTGGAAATCAAGTTTTTCCTTCATTGCTTCAAAAACATATTCAAATTTGAAGTGGATGTTGTAGCCTGATAGTTTATTATATTGCCTTTTAATGGAAATTTAAAATTAATCTTTACTTCTTTATGTTTATTATTCCCCAGATTTTAATGAATACTATTAAAATCTTTATAAACAGAGTTTCAATTTTTGTCATTCTCTGATTTTAGTACTTGTTACAATGCCATAAATTTTGAGCTACACAAAATTTTCTACAACTGAAATTTCCTTCCCCAAGAATTATTCTATTTGTTCCACACCTTCTATAGTTAGTTTTCTGTTGCCTCAAAACTGTTTAATATCATCTTACGCCATTTTCATGCATAGTTTTGCCTTTATCTCTTGATCCTAAACAAAGAAAAGAATGATTTCCGCTTAGTGAAAATCAATATGCTGACACTGTCTTCTATTTTAGTCATCAATCGTTAACATTTTAGCAAAATCAGATGGGTCCACCAACAAGTCTCTAAATAAACTTTCTAATATATGGGTATCTAGTCAGCTTATTCAAATATGAATCTTGTACTGAGGTTCACATCAAGGGATATGATAAGCACTAAATGAGTGCCTATGAAGGCTATTAGATATTTCACTAACTAATATTTTCTTTAGGCCATTATATTTCTTGACTAGTGTTTTTTTTCTCCTTTTCAGATTATTCCTTTTGTATATTGACCCTTTTGACTTTATCAATTACTAGAGGTTACTCATATAAACTATCTCCTCAAAGAATGCATAAGCATCTTCTTTATTCAAACATAGCTATATATATACTCCATCTATCAGAAGATATTTCCCCTTAAGTCTAAACCTTCATCAGGCATGCATTTTTCTTAAAGGTTCATCAGCAAACTTGCCACAGGCTTTTGGAGAAAACTCATCTGATCGCTTTGTCTCTGATTCAAACAAATTTTAAAAGAATAAAAAAAATGAAAGAACAATGAAAGAATAAAAGAAAGAAAAGAAATCCACTCTCCTCTTAGTTATGTGAATATGAACCACTGCTAATGAAAATGATTCAATACTACCCTGCATAGATTTTGGGTTCTTCCCACCATCACATCCTAATTTCTCCTTATCTCTCTATAGTCACTTCTCATTTAGGACTCCTAAGCGTTACATTCTTTCTCTTCCACACTGTAGAAAGTATAGCAGTCCTCACACTGAAAATCAAGGATTTTAAATTGCATCTTCATCTCGCCAGGGCAACTAGGCTTCTTTTTTTCCCCCTTGTATTCACTGTAGCAATCCCATATGAGATCATTAATCTTTTACTCTGCTTATTTGTAAAGTTCTTGGTCTTATACTGATCAAATCCTGAAGAATGTCTTTGTATCTAGGAATGCTTCCCCCTAAAAGTCACATCAAGTGACAAATACCACCCAGTTACTTTTTAAGGTGCATTCATAGTAGGAAACAATGGCAAAAATTAACAAAAAAGGAAACAACAAATGTTAGTGAGGATGTGGAGAAGGAGAACCCTCCTACACTGTTGGTGGGAATGCAAGCTGGTACAGCCATTCTGGAAAACAGTATGGAGTTTCCTCAAGAAGACAGAAATAGAGCTACCCTACGACCCAGGAATGGCACTACTAGGTATTTACCACAAAGATACAGATGTAGTGGAAAGAAGGGGCACATGCACCCCAATATTCATAGCAGCATTACCCACAATAACCAAACTATGGAAGGAGCCCAGATGCCCTTCAACAGATGAATGGATAAAGAAGATGTGGTCCATATACACAATAGAATATTACTCAGCCATCAGGAAGGATGAATACCCACCATTTGCATCGACAAAGATGGAATTGGAGAGGATTTTTCTAAGTAAAATAAATCAAGCAGAGAAAGACAATTATCATATGGTTTCACTCATATGTGGAACATAAATAATACCACGGAGAACCATAGGGGAAGGTGGGAAAACTGAAGGGGGAGAAATCAGAGAGGGAGATGAACCATGAGAGACTATGGACTCCAGCTAACAAACTGGGGGTTTCATAGAGGAGGGGGGTGGGGGGATGGAGTAACAGGGTAATGGGTATTGAGGAGGGCATGTGTTGTGTTGAACACTGGGTGTTACACACAACTAATGAATCATTGAACACTACATCAAAAACTACTGATACACTATACAGTGGCTAACTGAACATAATTAATTAATTAATTAATTTTAAAAATTGAAAAAAAAAGACCAAGGAATCACTGACCTCTACCACTGAAACTAACAATACACCATATGTTAATTAGTTGAATTTAAATAAAAATTTTTTAAAAAAGGAAACAATACCTGCTCACAAATAGCATGTCCTTATTCCCTCATCCTGACCATTTACCCATTACAAACTGCAGCAAATTGAATTGAAAAAAATTAATAGCAATGTCACACAAAATAGGCAAACAAATCTTAAATTCTTCACACACAATTTATAGACCATTTAGGAATGGGGGAAAACTCAAAGGTGTTCAAAGCCTTGACATCCTATTAAAAGCATCATTTTCCTCAAAGGCCTTTAATAAGAATGAAACCAATGTCCTATTTTAATAATCTTTGAGTATTAAAATAAAATAAAAACCATGTGAAACACAAGACTATTTCTTTTAATTATAGGAAACAAAATTCATTTCTAAATTAGAAAAGCCTGTTAATCAAATAGCTTTTTCATATCATTCAAATACTACTGTGGTCCCAAATTTTTACCTGCTAAATATGTGTATGTAGAATTCAAACTTTTATATATATACACACACACATATTCCATCCAGAGAAACAAAATCTTAATACCAGACCACATGAATTTTCTGCACTATTTTTCAGGGAAAAGATAGAATTTTATAATTAACTATCACTATTACAATTTCAATTTTGGTCTCCTGCTAAAAAGGAAAAAAAAAGACTACTGAGAGCAATCATATATATACGATTACATAGAAGCAAGCTGTCTTCATAGAAAACTTTTGAAAATCAGTTATAATAATATTAAGTTGTGGTTATGCAAGCCACATTGTCACCACGTATGAAAATTGACCTCATCAACTTGCCACATCACAATATCAAAAGGATAATTTATGTGACCAAAATATTTTAAAGCTCACCATATCATATTTAAGTGAAAAATTTTAAAAGATATGGAGAACGAGAAGCCCACATCCCTAAGGTTCCTATAAAACATGTGTATCTTGCTTGTGTCCTGGTCAATAAATTGGGCTCTGTATACCCCTGCAACGACATTTCATCAGAATGACAAGGATGAAGAACCCCAAACAAAGAAAAGAAACAGAGACTGTGGCCTCTACCACAGAACTAATGGATATGGATATAACCAAATTGTCAGAAATGGATTTCCGAGTAACAATTGTCAAGATGATGTATAGGCTTGTGAAAAATATTAATGAAAATATAGAATTTCTAAGGGCTGAAATGAGAACAAGTCTGGTGGAAATTAAGAATTCTATGAATGAAATGCAGTCTAAACTGGATGCTCTGACTCTGAGGGTAAGGAAGGCAGAAGAACGAATTAGTGAGCGTCGAGCGAAAGAGATTCCTCATGTACAGAGGGAGGAACATCAAAATAACCTCAGACCTGTCTACAGAGACCTGACAAGCCAGAAAGGGCTGGCAAGACATATTCAGAGTGCTAAGTGAGAAGAATGTGCAGCCAAGGATTCCTATCCAGGAAAGCTGTCATTCAGAACGGAGGGAAAGACCATGAGCTTCCAAGACTGGCAGAAACTGAAAGAATATGCGACCACCAAGCCAGCCCTACAAGAAATATTAAGTGGGGTTCTATAAAACTAGAAAGACCCCACGAGTGATACAGAACAGAAATTTACAGAGACAATCTATAGCAACAAGGACTTTACAGGCAACATGACAACATTAAAATCATAACTCTCAATAATCACTCTCAATGTGAATGGCCTAGATGCTCCAATAAAATGCCACAGGGTTGCAGATTGGGTAAAAAGACATGACCCTTCCATAAGCTGTCCACAGGAGACTCATTTGGAACCAAAAGATACATCCAGACTGAAAGTGAAGGGATGGAGAACAATTTTTCATGTCAACGGACCTCAAAAGAAAGCAGGGGTAGCAATTCTCATATCAGACAAATTAGATTTTAAGCTAAAGACAGTAGTTAGAGATACAGAAGGACACTATATTATTCTTAAAGGGTGTATCCAACACAAGGACCTAACAATTATAAATATCTATGCCCCCAACAGGGGAGCAGCTGAATACATAAACCAACTGTTAATCAGAGAAAAGAAACATATAGATAATAATACAGTAATAGTAGGGGATCTCAACACTCCACTCTCAGCCATAGACAGATCATCTAAGCAGAAAATCAACAAAGAAACAACAGCTTTGAATGACTCACTGGACCAGATGGACCTCATAGATATATACAGAAAACTCCACCCTAAAATACCAGAATACTCATTCTTTTCAAACACACATGGAACTTTCTCCAGAATAGACCATTTACTGGGTCACAAAATAGGTCTCAACTGATACCAAAAGACTTGAGATTATTCCCTTTTTCTCAGACCACAGTGCTTTGAAACTGGAACTCAATCCAAGGAAAAATTTGGAAGAATAAAACACTTGGAAACTAAGGACCACCCTGCTTAAGAATGATTGGGTAAACCAGGGAATTAAAGAAGTACTTAAGCAATTTATGGAAACCAATTAGAAATGAAAACACACCGATCCAAAACCTATGGGACACTGCAAAGGTGGTCCTAAGGGGGAAATACATAGCCATCCAAGTCTCACTCAAAAGAATAGAAAAATATAAAATTCAATCCTTATACTCCCACCTTAAACAGCTCGAGAGGGAAGAGAGGTACAGGCATAAGCCACACACGAAAAGACAATTGATTAAGATTAGAGCACAGATCAATAAATTAGAAAGCAGAAATACAGTAGAGCAGATCAACAAAACTAGAAGCTGGTTCGTTGAAAGAATTAATAAGATCAATAAGCCACTGGCCAGACTTATTCAAAAGAATAGAGAAAGGACTCAAATTAATAAAATTATGAATGAAAGGGGAGAGATGACAAATAACACCAAGGAAATAGAAAAAATCACTAGAAACTATTATCAACAACTATATGCCAATAAGTTAAGCAACCTGGAAGAAATGAATGCCTTCCTGGAAACCTATAAACCACCAAGACTGAAACAGGAAGAAATTGATCATCTAAATAGACCAATTAACAATGAAGAGATTGAAGTAGTGATCAAAAACCTCCCAAAAAACGAGTCCAGGGCCTGATGGATTCCCTGGGAAATTCTACCAAACATTCAAAGAAGAAATAATACCTATTCTCCTGCAGCTGTTTCAAATAATAGAAACAGAAGGAAAACTACCAAACTCATTCTATGAGGCCAGCATTACCTTGATCCCAAAACCAGGGAAAGACTCCATCAAAAAGGAGAATTACAGACTGATATCCCTGATGAATATAGATGCCAAAATTCTCAACAAGATCCTAGCTAATAGGATCCAACAGTACATTAAAAGATTTATCCATCACGACCAAGTGGAATTCATCCTTGGGATGCAAGGGTGGTTCAACAATCACAAATCAATCAGTGTGATAGAACACATTAATAAGAGAAGAGACAAGAACCATATGATCCTCTCATTGGTGCAGAAAAAGCATTCACCAAAATACAGCATCCTTTCCTGATTAAAACCCTTCAGAATGTAGGGATAGAGGGTACATTCCTCATTTTCATAAAAACCATCTATGAAAAGCTTACAGTGAATATCATTCTCAATGGGGAAAAGCTGAGAGCCTTTCCCTTAAGATCAGGAACACTACAAGGATGCCCAATCTTGCCATCATTGTTCAACATAGAACCAGAGGTCCTAGCAACAGCAATCAGAAAACAAAACAAACAAACAAAAATAACAGGTATTCAAATTGGCAAGAAGAAGCCAAACTCTATCTCTTCAAGACATGATACTTTATATGGAAAACCAAAAAGACTCCATCTCCAAATTACTAGAACTCATACAACAATTCAGTAATGTGTCAGGATACAAAATCAATCCTCAGAATCAGTTGCATTTCTATACACTAACAATGAGACTGAAGAAAGGGAAATTAGGGAATCCATTCCATTTACAATAGCACCAAAACCCATAAGATATCTCGGAATAAACTTAACCAGAGAGGTAAAGGATCTTTACTCTAGAAACTATAGAACACTGATGAAAGACATTGAAGAAGACACAAAAAGATGGAAAAACATTCCGTGCTCATGGATCAGAAGAATAAACATAATTAAAATGTCTATGCTACCCAGAACAATCTATACTTTCAATGTCATCCCCATCAAAATACATTTTACAAAGTGCTGGAACAAACAATCCTAAAATTTCTGTGGACCAGAAAAGACACCGAATCACCAAGGAAATGTTGAAAAAGAAAAACAAAGGTGGGGGCATCGTGTGGCCTGATTTCAAGCTATACTACAAAGTTGTGATCACCAAGACAGCATGGTACTGGCACAAAAACAGATGCATAGACCAATGGAACAGAATAGAGAACCCAGAAATGGACCCTCAACTCTATGGTCAACTAATCTTTGACAAAGCAGGAAAAAATATCCAGTGGAAAAAACAGTCTCTTCAATAAATGGTGCTGGGAAGAATGAAATTTGACCACTCTCTCTCACCATACATAAAGATAAACTCCAAATGGAGGAAAGACCTCGATGTGAGACAGGAATCCATCAAAATCATAGAGGAGAACATAGGCTGTAACCTCTTTGACATCTGCCACAGCAACTTCTTTCATGACACATTTCAAAAGGCAAAGGAAACAAAAGCAAAAATGAACTTTTGGGACTTCATCAAGATAAAAAGCTTCTGCACAACAAAGGAAACAGTCGAAAAAATAAAGAGGCAACCCACGGAATGGGAGATGATATTTGCAAATGACACTACGGATAATGGCTGGTATCCAAGATCTACAAAGAACTTCTCAAACTCAGTACCCAAGAAACAATTAATCAAATCAAAAAATGGGCAGAAGATATGAATAGACACTTGTCCAATGAAGACATAAGAATGGCTAACAGACACATGAAAAAGTGTTCAACCTCATCAGCCATCAGGGAAATTCAAATCAAAACCACATTGAGATACCACCTTACACCAGTTAGAATGGCAAAAATTGACAAGGCAAAAAACAGCAAATGTTAAAGAGGATGTGGAAGAAAGGGGAACCCTCTTACACTGTTGGTGGGAATGCAAGCTGGTACAGCCACTTTGTTAAACAGTGTGGAGGTCCCTTAAAAAGTTAAAAATAGAGCCACCTAAAGAAGATGTGGTCCATATATACAATGGAATATTACTCAGCCATCAGAAAGAATGATTCCCCAACATTTGCATCAACATGGATGGGACTGAAGGAGATTATGCTAAGTGAAATAAGTCAAGCAGAGAAAGACAATTATATGGTATCACTCATTTGTGGAACATAAGGAATAGCAGGGAGATCGGTAGGAGAAGAAAGGGAAGAAGAAAGGGGAGATAAACAGAAGGGGGAATGAACCATGAGAGACTATGGACTCTGGGAAACAAACTGAGGGCTTCAGAGGGGAGGGGCGTGGGGGAATGGGATAGGCTGGTGACTGGTATTAAGGAGAGCATGTGTTGCATGGTGCACTGGGTGTTATATGCAAATAATGAATCATGGAACACTGCATCAAAAACTAATGATGTACTGTATGGTGACTAACATACCATAATGAAAAAAATAATAGTAAAGCCCTCTGATGGCTCCTGAACTCAAAGGAAAAAAAATGAAATATTGTACTATTAAATAGGAATAAATTCTAAACAACCTAAATTTCTTGACAAATAATTTTTCTCTGGAACCCATTTTATTTTGCATTGAAAATTGATCAATATCATATACTAGATTCTGGGCTTATTTTCCTATATTTGAAGTAGCCAAAGAGGCAGAAAAAAATTGAAGCACCAAGTATCAAGCCTATGCCATCTCACCAAAGGATTTTTGCTAAATACTGATGGACTGCTCTCAAATAAGATATTAGTATGATTTTTTTATTACAAATATTATCACAATTAAAAATAAATCCACATGTAAAATATGGAATATACTAAGGAAAATCATCTATTTAGTAACTGGAAAATATATAGTATTTTATTTTTTTAATAATAATTTTTTATTATATTATGTTAGTCACCATACATCCCTAGTTTTTTATGTAAAATTCCATGATTCATTACTTGAGTATTGCACCATGCAATACGTGCCCTCCTTAATACCCATCACCAACCTATCCCATTCCCCACCACACCCCCCCCTGAAGCCCTCACTTTGTTTCCCAGAATATATAGTATTTTAAAGTCACTGTCCTTTCAGAGTTCGGTAACTTCATAACATATTGGAGTGATAAGCAATTCTGTTTGTACTGGCTCTAGAAAAGGGAGAGATTATATGTTTTAGAAAACATGGAAATATGTTTTCCTTTTACTTAAGACAATTATTAGGATGAAGTGGGGAAATGTCAGGGGAGTTAGACTTTTCTGTCCTTTGCAAACAAATTCCCTCAAATTATCCATACGTTTTTACTGTGCATCTCTTATGAATATTTTTTCAAAACAATCCTCTTATTGAGCTTCTTTATTTTATTTAATATATCATCTTAAATTTATTTTAATTTTTTAAAGGTTTTGGTTAAAATTCATCACCTTTACACTTTTTTTTTTCCAGTATGGGTGACTGAAATTTCCTTTTGTTAATTTTTTTTAAGTTCAGTATTGTTAACATACTATGTTATATTAGTTTCTGGTGTACAATATAGTGATTCAACAATGCTACACATTACTCAGTGTGCATCAGCATAAGTGTACTCTTTTTTTTTTTTAAGATTTTATTTATTTGACAGAGAGACAGCCAGCGAGAGAGGGAACACAAGCAGGGGCAGTGGGAGAGGAGGAAGCAGGCTCCCAGCAGAGCAGGGAGCCCATGCTGGGCTCGATCCCAGGCTCCTGGAATCACTCCCTGAGCCAAAGGCAGATGATTAACGACTGAGCCACCCAGGTGCCCCAGGATAAGTGTACTCTTAAATCCCTTCACTATTTCACCCACTACCGCATCCACTTCCCCTCTGGTAACCATCAGTTTGTTCTCTATAGATAAGAGTTTTTTTCTTGGTTTGTCTCTCTTGTCATTTTTTTCCCTTCATTCATTTTTCTTAGAATTCCACAAATGAGTGAAATTATATGATATTTGTCTTGCTCTGTCTTATTTTGCTTAACATTATACTCTCTAGCTTTATCCATGCAATTGCAAATGACAATATTCCATTCTTTTGGATGGCTGAATAATATTCCATGGTGCGTGTGTGTGTGTGTGTGTGTGTGTGTGTGTGTGTGTGTCCATTCATCTCTCAATGGACACTTGGGCTGCTTCCACAATTTGTAAATAACTGTAAAAATGCTACAGTAAACATAGAGGTGCATGTATTCCTTTGAATCAGTGTTTTGTGTTTTTAGGGTAAATTCTCAGTAGTGAGATTACTGGATCTTAGGGTAGTTCCATTTTCAATTTTTCGAGTAACCCCCATAATGTTTTCCACAGTGGCTACACCAATTTGCACTCCTACCAAAAGTGTACAAGGGTTCCTATTTTCCACATCCTCACCAACATTTGTTGTTTCTTATGTTGTTGATTTTAGCCATTCTGACAGGTGTGAGGTGATAGCTCATTTTAGTTTTGATTTGTATTTCCCTGCTGATGAGTGATGTTGAACATCTTTTCGTGTTTCTGTTGGCTATGTGGATATCTTCTTTGGAGAAATGTCTGTTCATGTCTTATGCTTATTTTTTTTAAGGATAATTTATTTTTTTTAGCAATGAGTTTTCTAAATTCTTTATATATGTTAGATACTAACCCTTTATCAGAAATGACCTTTGCAAATATCTTCTCCCATTCCAGAGGTTGTCTTTTAGTTTTGTCGATTTTTCCTTTCCTGCACAGAAGCTATTTATTTTGACGTAGTCCCAGTAGTTTATTTTTCCCTTCTTTCCCTTGTCTCAGGAGATGTATCTAGAAAAAGGTTGTTACATCCAATGTCAGAAAAATTACTGCCTCTGCTTTCTTCTAGAATTTTTGTAGTTTTAGGTCTCATATTGAGGTACTTAATCTATTTTGAGTTTATTTTTGTGTATGGTGTAAGAGAGTGGTCCAGTTTCATTCTTTTGCATGTAGGATCCAGTTTTCTCACCATCACTTGTTGAAGAGGTTGTCTTTTTCCCATTGCATATTCTTTCCTTCTTTGTCAAAAATTAATTGACCATATAAAAGTCAGTTTATTTTGGGGCACCTGGATGGCTCACTCTGTTAAGCATCTGCTTTCACCTGGGGTCGTAATCCCTGGATCCTGGGACCAATCCCCACATCAGGCTCGCTGCTCAGCTCAGTCATTTATTTATTTATAAACAAATAACCTCTTTTTTAAAAAGTGGGTTTATTTCTGGGCTTTCTATTCTGCTCCATTGAACTATGTGTCTATTATTGTGCCAGTACCATACTGTTTTGATGACTATAGCTTTGTAGTATAACTTAAAATCTGGAATTGTAATACCTTCAGGTTTGTTTTGTTTTTGCTTTTTTTTAAGATTTTATTTATTTGACAGAGAGAGAGAAAGAGAGCACAAGCAGGAGGAGCAGCAGAGGGAGATGGAGAAGCAGGCTCTCCATTGAGTAGGGGCCCCAACTCGGGGCTTGTTCCCAGGACCCTGGGATCATGACCTGAGCTGCAGGCAGATGCTTAACTGAACCGAGCAACCCAGCTGCTCCAGTTTTGCTTTTTCAAGATTGTTATGGCCATTCAGGATCTTCTATGGCTCCATACAGATTTTCATATTGCTTTTTCTAGTTCTGTAGAAAATGTTTGTATTTTGATAGGGATTGCATTAACTGTGTAGATTGTTTTGGGTAGTATAGACATTTTAACAGTATTTGTTCTTCCAAATCATGAGCATGGAATATCCTTCTTTTTAAAAAAGATTGATTGATTTGAGAAAGGGGGGAGGGGCAGAGGGAGAGAATCTCCAAGCAGACTCCCCACTGAGCACAGAGCCCAACTTGGGGCTGGAGCCCATGACCAATGAGATCATGACCTGAGCTGAAACCAAGAGTCAGACACTTAACTGACTGAGCCACCCAGGTGCCCCTCCTTCTACTTGTTTTTATCTTCAATATCTTTCTTCAGTGTTTTCAGAGTACAGGTCTTTCATCTCCTTGGTTAAGTTTATTCTTAGTTATTTTATTATTTTTAATGTAATTGTAAATGGAATTGCTTTCTTAATTTCTCTTTCTGTTGCTTCATTATTTGTATATAAAAATGCCACAAATTTCTGTATGATTTTGTATCCTGCAACCATACTGAATTCATTGATCAGTTCTAGTGGTTTCTTTGGTGGAGTCTTTAGGGTTTTCTATATATAGTATCATGTCATCTGCAAATAGTGAAAGTTTTACCTCTTCCTTGCCAAATTAGTTGCCTTTTATTTCCTTTTTGTTTTCCAATTGCTGTCCCTAGAACATCCAGTACTGTGTTAAATAATGGTGGTGAGAGTAGACATCCCAGTCTTGTTCCTGACCTTAGGGGAAATGCTGTTTTTCACCATTGAGTATGATCACCTTTACACTTTAGACTTTAGCCAGTTTTTTAAAGTTCATTTCTTACCTATCTTCACTTTTCTGTCAATTCTGTACATATATTTATAATTTAATAATTTCCTTTATTAAAATTAATGCCATAAAGAGGTTCTCCTTCTGTCTCTGAATTTATACCTCACAGTATAACTAAAATCCTGGATTCTAAATTCTACACTCATCTTTCCTGAACCATAAAGTCTTCTTTGTAAGACTCCCAACAGGACTTTTATTTGAATATTTAAGTTTAAAGAGGAACTAGCGGGGTGCCTGGGTGGCACAGCGGTTGGGCGCCTGCCTTCGGCTCAGGGCGTGATCCCAGTGTTACGGGATCGAGCCCCACATCAGGCTCCTCTGCTGTGAGCCTGCTTCTTCCTCTCCCGCTCCCCCTGCTTGTGTTCCCTCTCTTGCTGGCTGTCTCTATCTCTGTCAAATAAATAAATAAAATATTTTTAAAAAAAAGATGTCAGGAAGACCAACCTCCTCTCAAGGACTCTCTGGCATTTTAAAAAAAATTAAAAAAAAATAAATAAAGAGGAACTAGCATTGTTCTAAAGAGTACCACTTCTTAAACACAACAGATAAAATAATGAAATCAAAACTTTCAACAACAAAAATTCATATGTAAACTGAAAAATGTGTCATTATTCCAATAACTACCACCCTTAGATACTAATCACATTTTTGAAAATGAATATTAAGTAATATTCACAATTCCCTGTGGGAACCTTAAATACTCCAATTTAGACAGCAACAACAACAACAACAAAGATAAACAATGGGTATACACAGAAAATAATAAAATTAGGTACCATTTTACAAATTATATATTGTTGCTGAAAAATGTTGAAAAGCAGGTACATGTTTAAAAAATTATTTATTTATTTGAGGGGGTAGGGGCAGAGGGAGAGAGAGAGTCTTAATTAGACTTGGTGGCACCTGTTGTTTCTTATGTTGCTGATTTTAACCAATCTGACAGGTGTCAGGTGGTATTTCACTGTGGTTTTGACTTGTATTTCATTTATGATGAATGATGTTAAGCATCTTTTCATGTGTCTGTTGACCATCTGGATGTCTTATTTGGAAAAATATCTATTCATGTCTTCTGCATATTTTTTAAAAAGATTTATTTATTTATTTATTTATTTATTTATTTATTT
>NW_024423319.1:55318670-55320709 GCF_017311325.1 Ursus maritimus
GAGCAACCCAGCTGCTCCAGTTTTGCTTTTTCAAGATTGTTATGGCCATTCAGGATCTTCTATGGCTCCATACAGATTTTCATATTGCTTTTTCTAGTTCTGTAGAAAATGTTTGTATTTTGATAGGGATTGCATTAACTGTGTAGATTGTTTTGGGTAGTATAGACATTTTAACAGTATTTGTTCTTCCAAATCATGAGCATGGAATATCCTTCTTTTTAAAAAAGATTGATTGATTTGAGAAAGGGGGGAGGGGCAGAGGGAGAGAATCTCCAAGCAGACTCCCCACTGAGCACAGAGCCCAACTTGGGGCTGGAGCCCATGACCAATGAGATCATGACCTGAGCTGAAACCAAGAGTCAGACACTTAACTGACTGAGCCACCCAGGTGCCCCTCCTTCTACTTGTTTTTATCTTCAATATCTTTCTTCAGTGTTTTCAGAGTACAGGTCTTTCATCTCCTTGGTTAAGTTTATTCTTAGTTATTTTATTATTTTTAATGTAATTGTAAATGGAATTGCTTTCTTAATTTCTCTTTCTGTTGCTTCATTATTTGTATATAAAAATGCCACAAATTTCTGTATGATTTTGTATCCTGCAACCATACTGAATTCATTGATCAGTTCTAGTGGTTTCTTTGGTGGAGTCTTTAGGGTTTTCTATATATAGTATCATGTCATCTGCAAATAGTGAAAGTTTTACCTCTTCCTTGCCAAATTAGTTGCCTTTTATTTCCTTTTTGTTTTCCAATTGCTGTCCCTAGAACATCCAGTACTGTGTTAAATAATGGTGGTGAGAGTAGACATCCCAGTCTTGTTCCTGACCTTAGGGGAAATGCTGTTTTTCACCATTGAGTATGATCACCTTTACACTTTAGACTTTAGCCAGTTTTTTAAAGTTCATTTCTTACCTATCTTCACTTTTCTGTCAATTCTGTACATATATTTATAATTTAATAATTTCCTTTATTAAAATTAATGCCATAAAGAGGTTCTCCTTCTGTCTCTGAATTTATACCTCACAGTATAACTAAAATCCTGGATTCTAAATTCTACACTCATCTTTCCTGAACCATAAAGTCTTCTTTGTAAGACTCCCAACAGGACTTTTATTTGAATATTTAAGTTTAAAGAGGAACTAGCGGGGTGCCTGGGTGGCACAGCGGTTGGGCGCCTGCCTTCGGCTCAGGGCGTGATCCCAGTGTTACGGGATCGAGCCCCACATCAGGCTCCTCTGCTGTGAGCCTGCTTCTTCCTCTCCCGCTCCCCCTGCTTGTGTTCCCTCTCTTGCTGGCTGTCTCTATCTCTGTCAAATAAATAAATAAAATATTTTTAAAAAAAAGATGTCAGGAAGACCAACCTCCTCTCAAGGACTCTCTGGCATTTTAAAAAAAATTAAAAAAAAATAAATAAAGAGGAACTAGCATTGTTCTAAAGAGTACCACTTCTTAAACACAACAGATAAAATAATGAAATCAAAACTTTCAACAACAAAAATTCATATGTAAACTGAAAAATGTGTCATTATTCCAATAACTACCACCCTTAGATACTAATCACATTTTTGAAAATGAATATTAAGTAATATTCACAATTCCCTGTGGGAACCTTAAATACTCCAATTTAGACAGCAACAACAACAACAACAAAGATAAACAATGGGTATACACAGAAAATAATAAAATTAGGTACCATTTTACAAATTATATATTGTTGCTGAAAAATGTTGAAAAGCAGGTACATGTTTAAAAAATTATTTATTTATTTGAGGGGGTAGGGGCAGAGGGAGAGAGAGAGTCTTAATTAGACTTGGTGGCACCTGTTGTTTCTTATGTTGCTGATTTTAACCAATCTGACAGGTGTCAGGTGGTATTTCACTGTGGTTTTGACTTGTATTTCATTTATGATGAATGATGTTAAGCATCTTTTCATGTGTCTGTTGACCATCTGGATGTCTTATTTGGAAAAATATCTATTCATGTCTTCTGCATATTTTTTAAAAAGATTTATTTATTTATTTATTTATTTATTTATTTATTT
>NW_024423319.1:55320719-55339838 GCF_017311325.1 Ursus maritimus
ATTTATTTATTTATTTATTTATTTATTTATTTATTTGAGAGAGAGCAGGGGGAGGGGCAGAACTATTAACAATAGCATGAGAGTAAGCATTTTGTTGATACTATAAAATGCAAAGGTGTGCTTTTACCTAATAGGTTTTTTAAAGATTTTATTTATTTTAGAGAGAGAGGGAGAGTAAGGTAGGGAGGGGCAAAGGAAGAGAGAGAGAATCTCAAGCAGACTCCATACTGAGCATGGACTCCAACTCAGGCTCAATCTCACAACCCTGAGGTCAGGACCTGAGCCAAAACCAAGAGTTGGACACTTAACCGAGTTTTTGAGACACTGAAAATTTTGCTGATCTTGTATTCTTGGGGGAAAAAAGAAAATGGTGTTGGTAAGAAGGGTCCATTTTAGTTCACGTGCTTGTGTGTGTGTGTGTATTTCCTCCTTATATTCCATCTATCATTCCTTCATTGTTTTATAGAAAGATGTCAACAGAATGGAAGTGTGCAGCACAGGGGGGCCATCCTGGGAAAGAGATCATTCTGCACAGTGACAGTGATCATGATAATATCAATCAGAAATATATGATTGAACATTATTACCCTATAAACGTTTATAGTGCCTAAAGAAACAGAAGACATATAGATATATAATACATTGGATGCCATTATATGGATGCTATATAAATAATGAATATTGAATTAGAGGGAAAAATCTTAGTGAAACCACAAATCAAAAATGGACAGAAGAATTGAATGTATTCACTAGACAGGCAGAAGTAATCATTCTGTGTAAGAATATTTAACCAAATATCTTGGAAGAGTCAACTTGCTCTTTTCCATTTTAAAATTTAACAGGGACCAGAATTCAAAGCTGAGTAGAATAGAGCTATGTTTATAATAATAAAAATGTTAAAGATGGGAATGCTTTTTTGAAAAAGTCCAAATTCGCAGGTTCACAGGAGCTAATATAAATTATGCTCACCTTATTAAGCAAATGTTTCCTTTATTCCATTTTTAAAAACCTGTTTTGCTAGATTTCACAAAAAGACAGTATCACCTCCACCTAAAAAATCTAAAATATACTACAATTTCCCTCATAACAAATTTAGTAAACATGAATTCTGTGGCCATGATGCACAAATGATTTTGTAAAAAAACAAAATTAAATGCACTTATAAGAGTATAGAATTGGCATAAAAAATGAAATACCCCTTTTTAACCTTGTAAGACTGTAATTTTACTAGCAGTTCCAAGGTACACTGAAAACGAAGGGTAAACAGTTTTATAAACAATGGTATTCAATGGAACGTTTTAAGCAATGAAAAAATCATTAGAATGTTAGGTCTAATGAGAACCTTAAAGAAGAGTTCAAACTGAGGTTGCATCCATCTTACATCTGAATTAAACTCTGGTAATGCCATTCAAAATAATGGCTTGATGTCTCATGCCTATTACCCAACAAATGCACTTCTAATACTCAAAGTTAAAAACCTAAACATCCTGAGTCAATATCACAAAGTGTAGATCTATCATGCTAAGTAAAGAAAAATAAGAAATAGCATTACTCATAAGCCTACTGGCAAAGCATGTCAATTTTATCAACATTCCAAGATGATAAAGGTCTGAGTAGGTTTATTCCCAGATTCTGTCTATACATGAGATAACCTTCAACTAAGATAAAGACAGATGATGGCACTCTGACACATAAACAGTGCTTCCACGTTAGATGCCATAAGCATGATTCTCTCTGGAAATATATCTGCATTCATTATAATGGATGATCTTATGAGTGTATCTGTTTGGAGTACCTTCCTGAATATATGTTCAGAAACTGTGTATTTATAAAAATTAGACTTCAATAGGCTTAAGTATCAATCCTTTATACTTGGAAGCAAAAGGTGAGGAGGAAAATAAGATCTTAAACATAAAGCTTAAATTGTAAATATTAAGGAACTTTTCTCTGTAGCATAAACTGGTGGGGGATAAGGGGAACATGCAGAATTCAAAGTGTTTGATTTGTAGAATGAAACCTGTCTGGGTGTTTAAATTCAAAATGTTGATATCTCAGCTGCAATAGGAACATTTATGTTTCTTTGAAAGATGATGGTGAGTCTTTAGTTATTATGCCAATCATATTTAGCAGATGGTCAAAGAAAAGTACTTTTAAAAAGTTGCCCAGAGGGTTATATAAACCAACAAGCCAAAACAGCTGGCAGCTGGTGCATGAAATCAATAATGAGAAAATGAATTCTACTGTATCTTTGTCTTTATTGTCTAGTTGAAGACAGTGAAGACAAGAGAAAGCAAGAAGGAACTTATCAACTTCACAAATGGGCTGAATGCATTGTGTGTATCTAATTAGAAAGAGACAAACCTCCTGGAGCGAGTCAGTAAAACTTAAGAAATTGTGTGTGTGTGCAAGTGTACCCATGTGCTGAGTGGAGAGAAGTATGGAGATGAAACTGTCCTTTCTAACTACTTCAGCTACACTGCTATTCTTGATTCATTGCTTATTTTATGACCTCAGAAAATTCAAATTACACCTAATCAGAGGAAAATATTCAAAAGATGGAATAAGCAATATTAATGGAATAATGATGATTTGGACATTGATGGTTTTCCCTCACTTGTTATTCTTCTAAGTAATTTCAGTAGAATTTCTTAAATTAAAAAATTCCCACTGAGCATCACAGAATCCTTCTGAAACTGGCTAGTAACTACTTCTACCAGAAGGATCCCTACCCTAGTTTCTCTTACTCTTTTTACACTGATAATTCTTCATTATTTAAGGGAAACTGCAAATGAAGCTGTGTCTTTTCAATTACAAACAAGTTCTTCGTGAAAACATTATGTCTGAAGAGCACTAAACAATTAGGACATGACATTAAGATAGGAAAATAAATAAAAGTATATTCATGTTTATAACACTGTATTATACTGAAAAACTACTATAATAATTATTTGTAAAGTCACAGAGAATATCCTGAACACTACGATGAAATAGTCTAAGTTCCCAGGGATTGTATGAGTCAAATTTCTCCCATAAGGTCCCAGGGCATAAAACCACCACCAAAAATCCCTCAATAGGGAATCTAAATTTTAATTTTTATTTACCAAGGAAAAATATTATTTGAATGGGGAAAAGGGAAAAACAATGTAAAAACTTTCCAAACTGATGTTTCAGATATGTAGACAGAAAATAAGAAAGAGCTTTGCAGTATAGAGATAGCACAGCCTGTTCCAACTCTAGTAAGCATTTTATTTCATTGGCTTTTATCTTAACATGAAAGGGGTACATACCATGCCAACCTACACTGAGCATTTTATTTTATAGGATTTTGTCTTCAGGAACTAATGATGCTCACAGCTTTGCCTTTATTCATTTTTATGACAAGTAATGGATAGTTTTCTTTTGCACACAGAGACTCTGAGTTTGTCCTGAGATAAGGAAGTTACACTTCCTGTGGGTATCAGGGATAGGACAATGGAATTAATGTTAAATTATTTGGTTTTGGCCAAGGAATGTTTTCCATAGAAAATAAAACTTTGGCCTTCAGCCTGCACAGAGAAAGAGATGGAAACAAGATGAATTTATGCCCTAACTAGGCATTGGGCAGATTATTGTGCACTGTATACTACTACTCAAGAAAACATGTTTTACCATAATAGCAATTTTGACATAGATTAGATTAAAAGAAAGAGGGATGTCTTTTTTTATGTTACTTGTACTTGAGTTTCAAAGTCATCACAGTCTGGTTTGCATTTAATATATATATATAAACAAGGTTCTTTCAGCACTCCAATTTACCTTCTGTTATTCACATAGATTCTACATAAATAAAGCACAACTATAATTATTTCTAAGTTTTGATTTAAATTCCAGTTAGGTAGGATACAGTGTAATGTAAGTTTCAAGTATACAATATAGTGATTACACTTCCAAACAATACCCAGTGCTCATCAGAAATACACTCCATCTACATGAAATATTTAACCTATACTGATTCCAGAGTGGCTGCACCATTTTCATACCCACTAACAGTGCAGGAGAATTTCCCTTTCTCCACGTCCTCGCCAACACCTGTTGTTTCTTGTGTTGTTGATTTTAGCCATTCTGATGGGTGTGTAGTGATATCTCATTGTAGTTCTAATTTATATTTCCCTGATGATCAGTGATGTTGAGCATCTTTTCATATGTCTGTTGGCCATTTGTATGTCTTCTTTGGAAAAATGTCAATTCGTGTCTTCTACCCATTTTTAATTGGATCATTCCTTTTTTGGGTGTTGAGTTCTTTAAATATTTTGGATACTAACCCTTTATCAAATATGTCATTTGCAGGTACCTTCTCCCATTCCACAGGTTGCCTTTTGGTTTTGTTGATTGTTTACTTCACTGTACGGAAGTATTTTATTTTGATATAGTCCTGGTAGTTTATTTTTGCTTTTGCTTCCCTTGCCTCAGGAGACATATCAAGAAAGAAGGTACTATGGCTGATGCCAAAAAAAGTGACTGCTCCTGTTCTCTTCTCGGATTTGTGTGGTTTCAGTTTTCCCACTGAGGTCTTTAACCCATTTAGAGTTTATTTTTGTGTGTGCTGTAAGAAAGTGGTCCAGTTTTGTTCTTTTGCATGTTGCTGCCCAGTTTTCCCAGCACCATTTGTTGAGGAGATCGTTTTTCAGATTGGATATTCTTTCCTTCTTTGTAGAAAATTGATTGACCATATAGTTGTGGGTTCATTTCTGTGTTTTCTATTCTGATCCATTCATCTAGGTGTCTATTGCTGTGCCAGGAACATACTGTTGGTGTGTGTGTGTGTGTTTGTTTGTTTTATTTTTGGGGTTTTTTAAAAAAAGATTTTATTTGACAGAGAGAGATACAGTGAGAGAGAGGGAACACAAGAAGGCAGAGTGGGAGAGGGGGAAGCAGGCTTCCTGCTAAGCAGGAAGACCAATGCGGGGCTCTATCCCAGGACCCTGGGATCATGACCTGAGTCAAAGGCAGACACTTAACGACTGAGCCATCCAGGTGCCCCATGGAACATACTGTTTTTTATTACAACAGCTTTGTAATATAACTTGAAGTCTGAAATTGTGATGTCCCCAGGTTTGCTTTTCTTTTTCAAGGTTGCTGTGGCCGTTCAGGATTCTTTGTGGTTCTGTACAAATTTTCAGATTATTTGTTCTAGTTCTGTGAAAAATGATGGTGGTATTTTGATAGGGATTGCTCTAAATGTGTAGATTGTTTTGGGTAGTATAGGCATTTTAACAATATTTATTCTTACAATCCATGAGAATGGAATATCTTCCCATTTCCTTCTGTTGTCCACTGTTTCCTTTACTCTGCAGAAGCCTTTTATCTTGATGAAGTCCCAAAAGTTCATTTTTGCTTTTGTTTCCCTTGCCTTTAGAGACATGTCTTGAAAGAAGTTGCTGCGGCTGATGTCAAAGAGATTATTGCCTATGTTCTCTTCTAGGATTTTGATGGATTCCTGTCTCACATTGAGGTTTTTCATCCATTTTGAGTGTCTTTGTGTATGGTGTAAGAGAATGGTTCCATTTCATTCTTCTGCATGTGGCTGCCCAATTTTGCCAGCACCATTTATTGAAGAGACTGTCTTTGTCCATTGGATATTTTTTCCTGATTTGTCAAAGAGTAGTTCAACATAGAGTTGAGGGTCTTTTTCTGGGGTCTCTGTTACATATCTATGTGTATGTTTTTGTGCCAATACCATGCCGTCTTGATGACCACACCTTTGTAATATAGCTTGAAGTCAGGCATCATGATGCCCCCAGCTTTAATTTTCTTTTTCAACATTACCCTGGTAATTCAGGGTCTTTTCTGGTTCCATACAAATTTTATTATTATTTTTTCCAGCTCTGTGAAAAAGGCCAACAGTATTTTGATAGGAATGGCATTCAAAGTGTAGATTCCTCTGGGCAACATAGACATTTTCACAATGTCTATTCTTCCAATCTATGAGCATGAAATGTTTTCCCAACTCTTGTGTTCCTCAATTTCTTTCATAAGTGTTCTGTGGTTTCTAGATTATAGATCCTTTACCTCTTTGGTTAGGTTTATTCCTAGGTATCTTATGATTTTTGGTGCTATTGTAAATCCAGCCAAAAAATGGGCAGAAGACATGAAGAGACACTTCAATCCAGTCAAAAAATGGGCATTAGACATGAATAGACATTTTTCCAAAGAAGACATACACATGGCTAACAGACACATGAAAAATTTTTCAACATCATTAGCCATCAGGGAAATTCAAATCAAAACCACAATGAGATACTACCTTGAATCAGTTAGAATGGCAAAAATTAACAAGGCAGGAAACAACAAATGTTGACAAGGATGTGGAGAAAGGGGAACACTCTTACACTGTTGTTGGGAATGCAAGCTGGTACAACCACTCTGCAAAACAGCATGGAGATTCCTCAAGAAGTTAAAAATAGAGCTACCCTATGACCCAGCAATTGCACTACTGGGTATTTACCCCAGAGATACAGATGTAGTGAAAAGAAGGACCATATGCACCCCCAATGTGCATAGCAACATTGTCCACAATAGCCAAACTGTGGAAGGAGCCCAGACGAATGGATAAAGAAGATGTGGTCCCTATACACAATGGAATATTACTCAGCTATCAGAAAGGATGAATACCCACCATTTGCATCGACATGGATGGAACTGGAGAGGATTTTTCTAAGTGAAATAAATCAAGCAGAGAAAGACAATTATCTATGGTTTCACTCATATGTGGAACATAAGCAATAGCATGAAGAACCATAGGGGAAGGAGGGAAAACTGAAGGGGGAGAAAGCAGAGCGGGCAACAAATCATGAGAGACTCTGGACTCTTGTGAAACAAACTGAGGTTTATAGAAGGGAGGGGGTGCAGGGATGGGGTAGCCAGGTAATGAGTATTTAGGAGGGCACAAGTAGTTATGAGCACTGAGTGTTATGAACAACTAATGAATCATTGAACACTACATCAAAAACTAATGGTGTACTATATGTTGGCTAACCGAACATAATAAAAAATTGCAAAAATAAAAAAACCTACTTTGTTGAGGCCTTTTATCATGAATGCATGTTGTACTTTGTCAAATGTTTTTTTCTGCATCTATTGAAATGATCATATGGTTCTTATCCTTTCTCTTATTGATGTGATGTATCACTTGACTAATGTGAGACTACTGAATCACTCTTTCCAACTCAGGAATAAATCCCACTTGGTTGTGGTGAGTTTTTTATTGGATTTAGTTTACTAGTATTTTGTTGGGGATATTTGCATTTATGTTCTTCATGGATATTGCCCTGTAGTTGTCTTTTGTAGGAGACTATTTTTCTGGTTTTGGTATCAGGGTAATGCTGGCCTCATAGAATGAATTTGTAAGTTTACCTTCCTTTTCTATTTTTGGAATATTTGGGAAGAATAAGTATCAACTCTTTAAGTGTTTGGTAAAGGGACACCTGGGTGGCTCAATCATTTAAGCATCTGCCTTCAGCTCAGGTCATGTTCCCCGGGTCCTGGGATTGAGCCCTGCATGGGGTTCCCTGCTCGGCAGGGAGTCTGCTTGTCTTTCTCCCTCCCCCAAAACTCGTGCTCTCTCTCTCATTCTCTCTCTCAAATAAATAAATAAAATCTTCAAAAAAATAAAACAAAAAATAAATATTTGGTAAAATTCACCTGTGAAGCCATTTGTCCTGAACTTTTTTTGTTGGGAATTTTTTGACTACTGATAAAATGTCTTTTCTGGTTATTGGTCTCTTCAAGTTTTCTATTTCTCCCTGTTTCAGTTCTGGCAATTTATGTTTTTAGGAATTTATCCATTTCTTCCAAGTTGTCCAATTTCCTGGCATATACTTTTTCATAATATTCTTTTATACTTATTTGTATTTTTGTGGTGATGGTTGTTATTTCTCCTTCTCATTTCTGATTTGATTTATTTTGATTCTATTTTTTTCTTGCTACGTCTGGCTACAGGTTTATCAAATTTCTTAATTTCTTCAAAGAACAGGTTTCATTGTACTGTTCTATTTTTTTAAATTTTCTGTATCATTTATTTCTGTCTACTTGTTACTATCTCCTTCCTTCTGCTGGCTTTAGGCTTTTTTTGTTGTTATTTTTCTAGCTCCTTTTGGCGAAAGTTAGCTTGAGCATTTGAGATTTTTCTTGCTTCTTATATTGCTATATACTTCCCCGTTAGGACCACTTTTACTACATCCAAAAGATTTTGGACCATTGTGTTTTCATTTTCGTTTGTTTCTATGTATTTTTTATTTCTTCTTTGATTTTCTGGTTGAGCCATTCATTGTTTACTAGCATGTTGTTTAGCCTCCATGTATTTGGGTCTTCCCAATTTTTTTCTTGTGGTTGACTTCAAGTTTCCTAGCATTGTGGTCAGTAAGGTCCACAGTATGGTTTCAATCTTTTTGTATTTGTTGAAGCCTGTTTTGTGACCTACTATGTGATCTATTCTGGAGATTGTTCCATGTGCGCTCAAAAAGAATGTGTACTCTGCTCTTTTAGGATGGAATATTCTGAATATATCTGTTAAGTCCATCTGGTCCAGTGTGTCATTCAAAGCCATTGTTTCCTTGTTGATTTTCTGCTTAGATGATCTGTCAATTGCTGTAAGTGGGGTGTTAAAGTCCCCTCTATTTTTATATTATTATCAGTGAATTTCTTTATTTTTGTTATTATTTCACCTATATCTTTGTGTGCTCCCAATTTGGGGGCATAAATATTTATAATTATTAGATCTTTTTGTTGGACTGTTCCCTTACTAATATATAGTATCCTACTTTGTCTCTTGTAACAGTCTTTGTTTTGAAGTCTAGTTTGTCTGAAATAAGTATGCCTACTCCACTTTTCTTTTGACATCTATTTGCATAATAGATGTTTCTCCATATCCTCACTTCAATCTGCAGGTGACTTTAGGTCTAAAATGAGTCTGTTGTAGGCAGCATATAGATGGGTCTTGTTTTTTTATACATTGTGTCACCTTTTATCATCAATGGACGATTTAGTCCGTTTACATTCAGAGTAATTATTGAACGATATGTATTTAGTGCTATTTTTCTACATGTTTTGTCTTTGTTTCTGGAGATTTTTTCCGATCCTTTCTTGTCTTTCTCACTTTTGGTCACTCCTATCCACTCAAAGAGTCCCCTTTAATATTTCCTGCCAGGCTAGTTTAGTGGCCATAGACTCTTTTAGCTTTTGTTTCTCAACACAACTCTACATTTCCTTCTGTTCTGAATGATAGCCTTCCTGGATAAAGTCTTCTTGGATGCAGATTTTTCCCATTCAGCACTTTGAATATATCACGCCACTCCCTCCTGGCTTCCCAAGGTTCTGTTGAGAAATATCCAGCTAGACTTATGGGTTTTCCCTTGTAAGTTAAGGATTTCTTTTGTCTTTCTGTTTTTAAGATTTCTTTATCACTGTACGTTGCAAATTTAATTACAATATGTCTTGGTGTTGGCTGGCTTGCTTTTGTTGATTTTGATGGGAGTTCTCTGTGCCTCTTGGATCTAAATGTCTGTTTTCTTCCCCAGGTTAGGGAAGTTTTCAGCTGTTATTTCTTCAAATAAACCTTCTGCCCCTTTTTTCTCTCTTATTCATCTGTGACTCTTATAATATGAATGTTATTATGTTTGATGGAGTCACTAAGTTCCCTAAGTCTCTTCTCATGTTCCATAACTCTTCATACTCTCTTTTGTTCAGCTTCATCACTTTCCATTACTTTATCTTCTAGGTCATTAATTTATTCCTCTGCTTCTTCCATCCTGCTGCTCATTGTATCAAGTGTGTTTCTAATCTCATTTACTGAACTTTTCATCTGTGATTGATTCTTTTTTAACTCTTTAATCTCTGTGGTAATGGTGTCCCTGATGTCTTCTATTCCTTTCTCAAGCCTGATTGCTGCTTTAAATTCTTCCTCAGTCATGTTACCTTTATCTGTTTCCCTTAGATCTCTGGCCATGGCCTTATCTTGTTCTTTCATTTTGGATGAATTCCTCTGTCTTGGCATTTTGTTGAAGTCTCTGCTTTTTCTGTGTGCTAGAAAGGCCAATTATGTCACCTACTCCTGAAACTAATGACCTTATGAAGAAGAGGTAATGTACCGACTAGGGCCTGGTGCTTCAAAAGTGTCTCTGGTGTTTGCTGCATGACTTCTGCTGTTGTGTTTTGACTGTTTTATCCATCAGTCCAGTTGTCTGCAGAGGGTCTCCTTGCCTGGAGTGGGTAATGTTTGGCCCCTAGCTTAAATGTGGCAAACTTTAACTAGGTGTGGTCTTGTCTGAATGTGAAATGAGACCTGCCATGGGTAGTCCCATCAGAGTGCAGGAGAGTGGGTCTTGATGTGTGCAAGTTAGGCAGCCAATGTTGGCACCTCACTGCTTTCAGCAGGTGGCTCTATGTTTATGATAAGGGGTAGGGAAGGGAAATAGCAGTGCCATCTCCTTTGTTCTTGAAGAGGTGTCTCCATTAACACTGCCTTTCAGGTATGTGTTCTAAGAGTGAATAATCTTCCCACTGTGTACCCCAGGTACTCTTCAGATCACTGTTTCCATATTGCCCTTCAATTGTTTGCCTGCCTTCTCTCCAGGAGCAGTGCAGTGTCCTCCAGGCTCTATCCCAGCCAAACCTGTTCACCTTTAAAACTCGTCTTTAAGCCACACTGGTTGCAAGAACTCACAAAATTCAGACCCTCTTGTTTTCCATGCCAATGACTCTGGGGAAATGTTCTCCTTGTGAATTTCCCTGTGTGCTCCAGTCTCTCTCACCATTCTCTGTGTCCATGGCCCCTTTCCTTCTGTAGCACCCAGGATCCATTTCTCCCCTACTCCCCTAAACCATGTCTCCACACTTCCTGCCTTCTTCACTGTGTCCTCTTCTTTTCCTTCAGGTGTGAAGTTTTTTCTGTCAGTCTTCAGATCTATTTCTGCAGTATGATTTGATAGTTATCTAGTTGTGTTCATGGTAGTAGGCAAGCCTAGAGTCCTCCTACTCTGACACTGTCTTCCTCACAACTATCACTTTTTTTTCCTGTTCAGCAATACTTTCTTTCAATCATGCAATATATGAAATGTAGATTACCAGCAGTGAGCATTATTCTTTCCTGTTCATGTATTTAGAAATCTTGAACATGCTTCTGAAACAGTTTACGACAAACTCATAAACTAAAATGCACTAGACTAATAAAGACAAAGATGTCTCATTTCATAAGGGAAATGTCTGCATTCCTGGGTAAACAGGATACTTGCATAAATGTAGCTTTGCCTTGTCAGGCAATTGGTGTGAGTCGAGGCTGCATAGTCCATTATGCTTCCTAATAAACTAGGCTAATTCCTTGAATCATACTGAAGCATTACTTTTACGTCTAGAATGTTGCAACTTTGAAAAAAATTGTATTCCTCTTTTCTGTTACTTAATGACTGTTCTTCTTTACTTCTTCCTTATTTCCTTTACTCCTTGCTCCCTCCTTTCCTCTATCTTTTCTTTATCTTCATTCCTTTCTTTCCTCTTTTTTCCTTCTATTTTTCTTTCTGTAGTGAGTTGGAAAACACAACCTAATCCTTGTCAGGAAATCTTTCCATCATGTGTGAAATAGTGAACTCACAGGGTTATTAAAATGTGGTTATTGGCAATGGAATAAGTGTGACACAACCACAACACTTCCAGTTTCCTGAGCCCATAAGAGTAAAGAAACCACAGCTGATTGAGCAACTTCATCAGGATGCAGACATCAATACCCACCAACCTTGG
The DNA here is from genome assembly GCF_017311325.1 of Ursus maritimus. NCBI lineage: Eukaryota > Metazoa > Chordata > Mammalia > Carnivora > Ursidae > Ursus > Ursus maritimus. Next base: position 55,332,489 of record NW_024423319.1, read on the forward strand.
TTGGACAATTAAAGTAATATTCAGCCTCTGAATTACCTCCTTTTCACAGAAAGGGGAGAGAAACTTTATAGAAAAATAAGAAACAGTTTGAAAAGCTTAATGATTTCAGTTGAAAGGAAGAGTAATATCATTGTAATACTGCTCACTCATGTGAGTCTCTAGGATTCCTAATCATAACTATACTACAGTCTCCAAAAGACAGCATCAGTAACATAAAATACTTTTTAATTAGGTCAATAGCAACAAAACCTTGATTTTTGCTGCTTCTTTCTACTATGTTCTTCTAATTCTAGAATTTTAAAAAATAGTGATCTGAGTTTCCACTATCTGTCCTCTATACAATATATTGAAGAATTTTTTAAATTATAGCTTCCAAGAACATCAATATAATGAATTCATTTCACAAAGTTCACTTGCTAATCCTTGTGATGTACTCTTAATCTAAAGCTAAATCTTTAAAGACTTACCAGTTTTCTTGAAGTCTCTAAGTCCAAACTCTAATGCCTAAGGGCATTATTAATGCCCAGGGTAATATTATCAACTTAGTTGTCATTCTTGACCTTTACTATTTGGCTACATTCTCTTTTCCTCTAGACAATCAGTGACTACAGAGGAATGCTGTCTTGTAAAAAATGGATACTTCTTCCATTGAATATGATTACAAGCTTCTATGATTGTGGTTTACTAGGATTTGAATCATTCTACAGTCCTGAACACAGATGATACAAATTAGAATTGAGACTAGAAACATAGACCAGCTGATAGGACCAAGTCTCCAATTTCCTGAACAAGAATTGTTGTTGGAAGTTTGGTATGTGATCTACATGAAGGGATGTCACATAGCTCATTTCACAATCACCCCCCCCCCACAAACACACACGACTTTTAGTTACTTGTAAATTAAATAACTCTCCAACAGAAGTAGATACTTTTTCCATTCAGTAATGGATACTTGAGGAGTTAAAATGGTGGAGTAGTAGGAGGATCCTATGCTTGCTTCATCCCTCAAACACAGCCAGATAAATATCAAATCATTCTGAACACCTAGGAAATTGATCTGAGGACTGAGAGAACAAACTGAACGACTAGAGGGAGAAAAGTGGCCACATGGTGGAAGATAGGAGATGCAGAGATGTGATTTGGGAGAGGGGAGGTGCTGCAGAGGGGAGGGATCCGTGATCAGGTAGAGAAGAGAGAAAGAGTGAATGGAACATAGGGCATTGCACAAGAAAAACACATCCCCAAAATCACTGATAGGGAAAAAGAGGGGCTGATTATTGTAAGTTTTTACAAGCAGGAGAGCTCAAAGCCTAAGTTTTAAAAGTCCACACTATTGCTGGGTGGAGTCTGGAGGATGTAGAGTTGCTCCTGTGGAAAAGAAGGGCAGAAGCCCAATGCCCTGGGTCACACTGGGAGAGAGAGTTCTCCTTCTTGGAGTGCATTTGGGAGAGGTGGCACTGCCTTTCCAGGGACAAAAGAGCAGGCAGGCACCATTGAGCTACCTCATTCATTAGCATATAAGCAGAGATGCCTGCTGAGTAAAGCTAACCTGGACTACAGCTCTTTGCTGTACTTTACCATAAAGTCCAAGCCCGTGTGCTTTAGTGTGATTGCCTTTCTTGAACAAAATGGCACCAGCCCCAGTGCAGCAAGACCCTCCTCCAGAGTATCAGCATGGGTCTATGTCACACCATGTGCCTAAAACATGGAATTTTGAAACTCAGCCAGCGAGCCTGAGATAAAATGCAGGAGTACTGCTCTGTTGTGTTGGCAGACACCTCAAATACAGACAGGGTGAAGGCAGGGATCTGAAAGATGCCTGGGACAAATGAGGGGAATTTGTTCACTCTTCTATGAGAGCTTTCTGAATAGCAACAGGTGTAAACTCCCCTCTCTGAAGACAGTAGAGCTGGCTGACACCATTTCTCCCCCACAAATCAGCACAGAGGGACTTCAGTGAGCAGCACACCACCCCACAGTGAAGGCTTGAGGTGCTTTCACCAAGCCCCATCCCCATGTGCTGGGCAAGTGTGCTTCAGAGTCAAAGCAGCAGAAGGCCCCTCCCCTAAGAGACCAGCACAACCCCCCCCCACACACACACACATACACACAACAGGTCTACTGATCACAGAGTGCTGCAAAACTTCAGTTCTAGGGGAAATAGGACCTAGCTTCTTGTAACAAGTAGACCAAAGCACACCTAGTTAAAACTTGCTACACACTGGACAAGGACCAAATACTCCCCACTGCAAGCAAGGAGAAACTGTGCTGAGGACTGATCTGAAGGAAAAATGGGGGGGAAAAAACGCACAACAGAACAGCACACATAACATACATTAGAAACACTTCCTGAAGTTCCAGGCACTGGACAGCAAAAGACCTCTTCTTCATATAGCCATTACTCTCAGGATCAGGAAACATATAGGCTTTCATAACAAACAGAAAACACACCCCTAAACAGAATGCCAGGATGGGGTAATTCACCCCAAAAGAACAAGTAGAGTTCATAGCTAGGGGACTATCAAAACAGATATAAGTACTATGCCTGAACCATAAATTGAAACAACAATCATAAGAATACTATCTGAGTTTCAGAAAAGCATAAAAGACTCCAAGGATTCCCTTAGGGCAGAGATAAAAGACCTAAAACCTAGTCAGGATGAAATAAAAAATGCTATAACTGAGATGCAAAACCAATTGGATGTTATGACCACAAGGATGGAAGAAGCAGAGGAATGGATAGATGATATAGGAAATTATGGGAAAGAATGAAGCTGAAAAGAAGAGGGAAAGAAAAATATTAGATCATTAGGGTAGACTTAGGGAACACAGCTATTCCATAAAGCATAATAACATTTACATCATAGGAGTCACAGAAGATGAACAGAGGGAAAAGGGGGCAGAAGGTTTATTTGAGCAAAGTTTAGCTGAAAATTTCCCTAATCTAGGGAAGGACAGGGACACCAAAATCCAGGATACACAGAGAGGTCCCATCAAAATAAACAAAAGCAGGGCAACACCAAGATATATCAAAGTAAAACCTGCACAATACAGAGATAAGAAAAGAATCCTGAAAACAGAAAGGGAAAAGAAAATCCTAACCTAAGGGAAGACAAATCAGTTTAGTAGCAGATCTATCCATAGAGATTTGGCAGGCCAGAGGACAGTGATATGATATATTCAAGGTGCTGAATGGGAAAAATATGCAGCCAGGAATACTTTATCCAGCAAGGCTCCCATTCAGAATAGAAGGAGAGATAAAGAGCTTCTCAGACAAATAAAAGCTAAAGGAGTTAATCACCACTAAACTAGGTCTGCAAGAAACATTAAAGGGGAGTCTTTGAGTGGAAAATAAAGAACAAAAGCAACAAAGAGTAGAAAGGAAGAGAGAAAATTTCCAGAAACACTGCCTTTATGGGTGGTACAATGGCACTAACTGCATATCTATAATTAATCATTCTGAACATAAAAGGACAAAATGCTCCAAAGAAAAGACATAGAGATAAAATAAAAATGGATAAAAAGGGAAAAAAAAACCAATACCCATCTATATGATGCCTACAAGGGATTCATTTTAGACCTAAAGACACCTGCATATTGAAAGTGAGGGAATGGAGAAACATCTATCATGCAAATGGACATCAACAGAAAGTCAAAGTAGCAATAGTTACAACAGAGAAACTGGATGTCAAACCAAAGACCGTAACAAGAAATGAAGAAGGGCACTACATCATAATAAATGGGTCTATCCAACAAAAAGATCTAACAATTGTAAATAGTTATGTACCCAAATTGGGAGTGCCCAAATATGTAAATCAATTAATAACAAACATAAAGAACTCATTAATAATAATACAATAATAATAGGGGACTTTACACCCCAATTACAGCAATGGACAGATCATCTAAGCAGAAAATCACACAAGGAAACAATAGCTTTGAATGACACACTGGACCAGATGGACTTAAAAGATACATTCAGAACATTCCATCCTAAAGAAACAAGTTATAAATTCTTTTCAAGAGCACATGGAACAATCTCCAGAATAGATCATATACCGGAACACAAATCAAGCCTCAACAAGTACAAAAGATTGAGATCATACCATGCATATTTTCAGACCATAACACTCTGAAACTCAAAGTCAACCACAAGAAAAAAATTTTAAAGACCACAAATACATGGAGATTAAAGAGTATCCTACTAAAGAATGAATGGGTCAACCAAAAAATTAAAGAAAAATAAAAGAACACATGGAAGCAAATGAAATGAAAACATGACAGTCTAAAACCTCTGGGACACAGCAAAAGCAGTCCTAATAGGGAAGTACATAGCAATACAGGTGTACCTCAAGAGGCAAGAAAAGTCTCAAATGCACAACTTAACCTTACACCTAAAGGAGTTAGAAAAGGAACAAAAATAAAACCTAAGGACAACAGAAGGAAAATAATAAATATTAGAACAGAAATAAATGATATAGAAACAAAAAAAAAGCACAGAACAGATCAATGAAATTAAGAGCTTGTTCTTTCAAAGAATTAATAAAATTAATAAACCCCTAGCCAGACTTATCAAAAAGAAAAGAGAAGGACCCAAACAAATAAAATAATCAACAAAAGAGGAGATAGCACAAACACCACCAAAGAAATGCAAACAATTAAAAGGGAGTATTATAAAAAATTATATGCCAAAAACAGGGCAATCTGGAAAAAATAGATAAATTCCTAGGAACATATAAACTACCAAAACTAAACCAGGAAGAAATAGAAAATTGGAACTGACCCATAACCACCAAGGAATTGAATCAGTAATCAGACATCAACAAACAAAAAGTACAGGGTCTGATAACTTTCCAGGGGTATTCCAGCAAACCTTTACAGAAGAGTTAATACTTATTCTTCTCAAAATGTTCTAAAAATTAGAAATGAAAGGAAAACTTCCAAACTCATTCTACAAGACCAGCATCACCTTGATGCCAAAACCAGACAAAGACCTCATTAAAAAAGAGAATTACAGGGGCGCCTGGGTGGCACAGCGGTTAAGCGTCTGCCTTTGGCTCAGGGCGTGATCCTGGTGTTATGGGATCAAGCCCCACATCAGGCTCTTCTGCTATGAGCCTGCTTCTTCCTCTCCCACTCCCCCTGCTTGTGTTCCCTCTCTCGCTGGCTGTCTCTATCTCTGTCAAATAAATAAATAAAATCTTTAAAAAAATAAAAAAATAAAATAAAAAAGAGAATTACAGGCCAATATCCCTCATAAACAGGGATGCAAAAATCCTCAACAAGATGCTAGCAAATAGAACCCACAGTACATTAGAAGAATTACTCATTATGATCAAGTGGGATTTATTCCTGGGTCACAAGCATGGTTCAATACTTGCAAATCAATCAATGTGATACACCACATTAATAACAGAAAGGATAAGAACTATATAATCCTCTCAATACATGCAGAAAAAAAAAATCATTTGACAAAGTAAAACATCCATTCTTGATAAAAAACCCTCAACAAAGTAAGGATAGAGGGAACATACCGCAACATCATAAAGGCCATATAGGAAATACCCATAGCCAATATCATCCTCAATGGGGAAAAACTGAGAGCTTTTTTCTAAGGTCAGGAACAAGACAGGATGTCCACTCTCGCCATTTTTATTTAACATCATACTGGAAGTCCTAGACTCAGCAATCAGACAACAGAAAGAAATAGAAGGCAAGGAAGAATTCAAACTTTCACTATTTGCAGACAACATGATACATTATATAGAAAACACAAAAGACTCCACCAAAGAAAAATCCTAGAACTGATACACAATCAGGATAAAAAATCAATGTGCAGAAATCTGTTTCATGTCTATACACCAATAATGAAGCAGCAGAAAGAGAAATCAAGAAATCAATCCCATTTACAACAGCACCAAAAACCATAAGATACTTAGGATGTGAACCAAAGAGGTGAAAGATCTAAAAACTATACAACACTAGCAAAAGAAATTGAAGATGACATGGAAATGGAAATGGAAAGAAATGGAAAAATTGTCCACGCTCATGGATTTGAAGAACAAATGTTGTTAAAATGCCTATACTACACTTAAGGAAATTTACACATTTAATGCAATCCCTATCAAAATAACACCAACATTTTCCAGAGAGCTAGAATAAACAATCCTAAAACTTGTATGGAACCAAAAAGGACCCCAAATGGCTGTAACAATCTTGAAAAACAAAAAGCAAAGCTGATGGCATCACAATGCCAAACTTCAAGTTATATTAGAAAACTATAATCATCAAGACAGTATGGTACTGGCACAAAAACAGACAGTTCAATGGGACAGAATAGAAAACCAATAAATGGACTCATAAATATATAGCCAAGTAATCTCTCACAAACCAGGACAGAATATCCAATGGAAAAAAAAAGATAGTCTCTTCAATTAATGGTGTTGGGAAAAGTGGACAGCAACATGAAGAAGAATGATACTGGACCACTTTCTTACACCATACACAAAAATAAATTCAAAATGGATGAAAGACTTAAATTTGAGAGAGGAAAACATCAAAACCCTAGAGGAGAACATAGGTAGCAACCTCTTTGACCTTGGCCCTAGCCAAGTCTTACTACACACGTTTCTGGAGGCAAGGGAAGCAAAAGCAAAAATGAACTACTGGGAACTCATCAAGATTAAAAAAAACTGCACAGCAAAGGAAACAATCAACAAAACTAAAAGGCAGCCCACAGAATTGGAGAAGCCATTTGCAAATTACATATCTGATAAATGATTAGTATCCAAATTCTATAAAGAAATTATCAAACTCGACACCAACAAAACAAATAATCCAGTTAAGAAATGGGCAGAAGACATGAATAGACATTAGACATTTTTCCTAAGAAGACATCAAGATGGCCAACAGACACATGAAAAGATGCTCAACATCACTCATCAGCAGGGAAATACAAATCAAAACCATGATGAGATAGCACCTCATATCTGTCAGGATGGCTAAAATTAACAACACAGGAAACAACATACGTTGGCAAGGATGTGGAGAAAGGGGAACCCTCTTACACTCTTGGTGGGAATGCAAGCTAGTACAGCCACTCTGGAAAACAGTATGGAGGTTTCTCAAGATGTTAAGAATAGAGCTACCCCGGGGCGCCTGGGTGGCACAGCGGTTAAGCGTCTGCCTTCGGCTCAGGGAGTGATCCTGGCGTTATGGGATCAAGCCCCACATCAGGCTCCTCCGCTAGGAGCCTGCTTCTTCCTCTCCCACTCCCCCTTCTTGTGTTCCCTCTCTTGCTGGCTGTCTCTGTCAAGTAAAAATAAATAAAATCTTCAAAAAAAAAAAAAA
>NW_024423319.1:55339848-55360986 GCF_017311325.1 Ursus maritimus
TATATATATATATATATAATTATACATAATTATATATAATTATATATATATATTCACACACACAGACACAGGAATATTACTCAATCATAATAAAGAATGAAATCTTGCCATTTGCAATGACATGGATGGAGCTAGAGAATATTTGCTAAGAGAAATAAGTCAGTCAGAGAAAGACAAATACCATATGATTTCACTCATATGTGGATTTTAAGAAACAAAACAGATGAACATACGGTAAAGGAAAAAAAACAGAGAGGGAGGCAAACCATAAGAGACTTTTAACTACAGAGTTCAAACTGAGGGTGGCTAGGATGGGAGGGGGCAGGGGAGGGACTGAATGGGTAATGGGTATTAAGGCGGGTGCTTGTTGTGATGAACATTGCATGTTATATGTAAGTGATGAATCACTAAATCCTACTCCTGAAACTGATATTACACTATATGTTAACTAACTAGAATTTAAATAAAAACTTTAAAAATAATAATGGATACTTGACATTTACCTTCCTGGATAAAGAATGAGCCAGTACCCAAATCCAGCAGTAGTTTAAGGCACCCTAAAAAAATCACCCAAGCCAAAAACATTTGCTGGGTAGAAGTTAAACAATGTTTTCACTGATTTTTATTAACACAGGTAACAAGGTGGTAAAAACACTTCAAAGACATTTTTAAAGGATTTCATAAAGCTTGGCAATTATGTAAAGATAATTCACAATGTTTATTAAAACACTATGCTGCCAACAAGTTCTTGATAGAACATGCAGCAATCCCTGTGGGAGAAAGAATTTAATGTTGTGGTATCAGGGTATTTCATTTACCATTTTCTAGAGTTTCATTTAAACTCAAGAAGGAAAGAAAAAACAGGTACACACAGTGAATCTGCATCATATTGAGATTTTTTTATAAAAACTTTTGGAGAGAATTTTGTTTTTATTATTGTAGATCTTCAAACTTTTTCCTTCCTTTTTCTGATTTCCTGGCAAACCTGCACCAAACCTATGAGGCAGTGTGGTGCAGGGATAAAGGTATGGACTATGAAGCCAGAATTGGAAACTTCACTCAGGAAATTCCATTACTTATTAACCTTGTAACTCTGAATACATAATTGCACCTTCTTGTGCCTCAGATTCCTCATCTGTAAAATAGGAATAATAATAGCATTTCTTTCATAGACCCGTTGCCTACATTCAATGAGCTCAAAATATATTAAAGTGCTCAAGTTAAAGCCTGGCAAAGAGTAAGGAATGTAAGTGTCTGTTAGAACGATTATTCTCATAAACCAAGTATCATTACAATAACATTAAAAGCAATTTGTTTCATTTGCTTTTTGGGGATAGAAAGTCCATAAAATCTACTTTACTTACTAAATGAAACTTCAAAATTTAAAAAGTTTGAAATGGTGAGTTCCTTTGCTCTGTTTTCTTTTGAATCAATGTAATAAGGAATAAGTTCTTGCTCCATCAGGTACTGTAATTGCTCTGAGAGATAGTACCAGATTTAAAGATACTTCCGGTTTCATATTGTGCCGGCTAATGAAATTCACATGTATGTGCATTTCAATTTAATTTAAAAATACTTATCAAAGGGCTAACATTTGATCAAGATTAACCTTACAGAATCCTTTCTCTCATTATTTTCTCCCAAGTATCTATTGTTCTTTGATACATATTGATAAAAGAGTGGTACATAAAGGAGTGTCGGGCTTTTGATTTAAGTCATCCAGAGCACTACTGCCTATGTTTCAACTTGTCTGCTTGTTACTAATTCTCATTGTTAGCTTTCAGGCTCTCTTCATGGCCCCCTTGCTTCCAATTTAGGCTAAATGATCACACTTGCTACTGTTAAGAGTGTGAGAAGGTCAGCAAGGTCATTCCTTCCCATAGACTCACTAGAGACTTCACACAAAGATATAAAGTAAAGCTTCTATTACATTTTCCCTTCAATAAAATGCAACCTTTCAATGACACAGCCTTTTGAAATTATCCAGCAAGCTTATCTTCTTTTTAAGTGTGCATAATTTTTACAAATGTAATTACTTCATCTTTTAAACTTTACTTCATTTGAGATTCAGGAAATGAGATTAAATGATTATTTGCTAAATATAAAACTTCAAAAATTGGAGATCAACAGGATGAAAGAAGAGAAAGTGAAAATATAAGGAGTCTACATATGGAGATATTAAATCATAGAGTGGTTTATTTCTGGACTTTGAATATTTTAAATTACAAAGTACTTTCCGTATGATGTTTTCTTTTTATTTTAAGAGTTACTATAATATCAATTTATAATTTATTAGTCAAAAACAGATCAATGAAAACCTAATAAGCATAAATTACCAAAAGTTTGTTTAAAATTGTAGCATTAAGCAAAATATAACACATGCACAGACACAAACATAATTTTCTTATTCTCAATGTATTTTTTTCCTATATTATAATCATATAAATTTGATGGGATGAAATGAATAGGTTATGCTATGTTGCACAGATAGAATTCTCAAATACAAATTGCCATTGTGCAATTTTAGTCTTCTCTTAACCGAATTCAAAAGACAAAGAAATATTCAGAATTTAAATCTATCTTTTAAAAAAATGTTCAGTTCATCATAATTGCTACTATCATAGCTGATCCTCTGATGATAACAGTACAGTGGTTTCTCAGGTCCCTGTATTTTAGAGATGTTAGTGTTATGTGACTATTGATAACATTTCTTTAGAGAAGTAAAAATGACTTTTAATATATTATCTTAATACACATATACAAAAATAGTAGCAAACACAGACACTATAATCATTAATTTGCAAATCAACTAACTCTCATTCAGAAGTTGTGTTCAGTAGTTAAGGTGGAACTGCAATCAAAATTAGCCTCATTTTACTCTTTAGGTATTAAAGTACTAATTGAAATACACTGCTAACTATTAGATCTGATCACACACATATAGAACAAATAGCTGGTAGTGTGAGACCACACCAACAATTATGATCCTTAGATACAATTTAGTATCCTGGAAAGTAGTATTTATTAACTGGACACTATTGATCTTGAAGAATCAAGGCATTTTCAAAATAAAATCATATCATTTATTATAAAAATAATGGTAAGAAATAATTAGCCCAGAGCACTAAGGCACATATACCAATATGTCATAAAAATTTTACCTACCATTTGCATAGGTTTTTAGATATCACACTCAGTGACTATGGAGCCATAAATTTAAAACAATTCATCCACATTTTACAAGGAAAACTTAACTACCATATTCTTTAAGCAAATGTGAGCTTTTACAATTAAGCTTAATTTTCAGGTAAACTGGGCATTAAACAGAAATTCCATGTTAATGAAAACCTTCTCAAATGGACTTTTTTTTTTTTTGGTAGCCACTATTTTTTTTATTATGATATGTTAGTCACCATAAAGTACATCATTAGTTTTTGATGTAGTGTTCCATGATTCATTGTTTGCGTGTAACACCCAGTGCTCCATGCAATATGTGTTCTCCCTAATACCCATCACCGGCCTAGCCCAATTCCCCACCCTCATCCCCTCTGAAACCCTCAGTTTGTTTCCCAGAGTCCATAGTCTCTCATGGTTCATTCCCCCTTCTGTTTACATCCCCTTCATTCTTCCCTTCCTTCTCCTACCGATCTCCCCGCTATTCCTTATGTTGCATAAATGAGTGAAACCATATGATAATTGCCTTTCTCTGCTTGACGTATTTCATTTAGTATAATCTCCTCCAGTCCCGTTCATGTTGCTGCAAATGTTGGGTAATTGTTCTTTCTGATGGCTGAGTAATATTCCATTGTATATATGGACCAAATCTTCTTTATCCATTTGTCTGTTGAATGGCATCTCGGCTCCTAACACACTTTGGCTATTGTGGACAGAGCTGCTATGAACATTGGGGTGCATATGGCCCTTCTCTTCACTACGTCTGTATCTTTGGGGTAAACACCCAGTAGTGCAATAGCTGGATCATAGGGTAGCTCTATTTTTAACTTTTTGAGCGACCTCCACACTGTTTTCCAAAGTGGCTGTACCAACTTGCATTCCCACCAACAGTGTAAGAGGGATCCCGTTTCTCCACATCCTCTCCAACATGTGTTGTTTCTTGTCAATTTTTGCCATTCTAACTGGTATAAGGTGGTATCTCAATGTGATATTGATTTGAATTTCCCTGATGGCTAATGATGTTGAGCATTTTTTCATGTGCCTGTTAGCCATTCATATGTCTTCATTGGAAAAGCGTCTGTTCATATCTTCTGCCCATTTTTTTAAATTTGATTACTTGTTTCTTGGGTATTGAGTTTGAGAAGTTCTTTATAGATCTTAGATACCAGCCCTTTATCTGTAGTGTCATTTGCAAATATCATCTCCCATTCCGTGGGTTGCCTCTTTGTTTTGTTGACTGTTTCCTTTGTTGTGCAGAGCTTTTTATCTTGATGAAGACCCAAAAGTTCATTTTTGCTTTTGTTTCCCTCGCCTTTGGAGATGTGTCATGAAAGAAATTGCTGTGCCAATGTCGAAAAGGTTACTGCCTATGTTCTCCTCTATGATTTTGATGGATTCCTGTCTCCCAAGGCTGGGCACAAATCTGCTTTTGTGCTTCTAAAACCACCAGCTGCCCCCATTTCACATGCGCACTCCTGAGTTCCAGGTTTAAGTCTGGTGCGGTGTCCTAAAGACCTTTCCCCACCGCTCGCTACTGGTCTGCCAGTCTGGCCTACTCTCCAGTGTGGGAGGCTTTTGCCTTCCTGGTGCAAGTTCACGGAGGCTTCCTCCCCCTTCCGTTTATCTTCTGATATCTGCCCACAGACTCTCAGCTCCTTACTTCATACCTTGAGACCAACCGCCAGAGATATTCTGTTTGTAGAGATCCAGCTATATCTTCTTACTTCTCAGGCTGATTTCATGGGTGTTCAGAATGGTCTGGTAGATATCCAGCTCAATTTAGGGGACTGGTTGAAATAGGGTCCCCTACTCCTCTGCCATCCTTCCCCCACTTATCTCTCAAATGGACTCTTACAAGCTCAGAATGGAAATGCATTTCCTTTTTTTTCCCTGATGGTTCAGACCTCCAAGGGCCTCAGAGTGCTCACTCTGCATATATATCATTACTAAGATAAGCACCTGCAGGTTTGAGAAGGATTAGATCCTGGAATCAGGTCAAACCTCTATTCCTCCACCTCCTCCAAACCATACCAACTACACAAACTGCAAATTGAAAGCTTGACACCTATACTAGTATATTTTTCATATTAATCTATGATTTTTTTAACTGTGAGGGAAAGTAGACCTTTGATAGTAAAACATCACAATCAACAGAAGAGTGGATAATTTCCATAATAAAACCCTAATATGCACATTTTCCTGCCATTGACCCCCTTACATAAAATTAGAGTGCAGATAAAATTCCCTATATGATAGCAAAGTCAACCTGGAGAAGAGGCACCAGTCAGCAACAATTAGACTGAGCATAATAAAAATAAATAAATATAAATAAATAATATATACATACATACATACATAAAAGTGTGAGTAATTTAAAAAACAATTAGACTTCAGACTTACTTCTGTTTTTTTTTTCTTCAGGTATCTACTGTAATTTAGAGGTAATTGTAATTACCTCTAAAGCTAGAGGTAATATCAATGTTCTATCCAGAAAAGGGCTCTTGTCTGGAATATTATACAAGTGACCATACTGTTATTTTAAGCAGTTCTCAGGAAGCACAATCAACCACATTTGGTTAGTTTTTGTTGTTGGAACCTATATTTACCAATACTACTAGCCTCTCCCTTGTAACTGTCCTAAGAGTAGTAACTTGCTAAACATTTCATCCAATGATGTATGACAGAAAACCATGTTTGCTTTGACATGTGCAAACCCATGGTGAACAGAAAGATTTTTGAAAGTAGTTTTCCAAGTTCAAATATAAGGCTAGTGTTTTATTTCTTATAGTACAATCAGTTTGTTTCATAATTTTGTAGTGAAAAATACACTCTCCCTTTTCCATTCTCAGAGTGACAGTGACATTCTGGTTTTGTAAGTAAAAATATATGTGTAAATAGTATACTAAGTTTAAATGATCTCTGTACATTTGAAATTATGTTCTCTATAGATGTTGAAATAGTGAACTAGGTACTAAATCTGTATGGTCATGGTTTAACTATTCTAAATGATACACTTCCAGTCACTAAATTAAACTTTCACCTCAAGGGAGGGGAGCATTCCACTTGGGTATTTCTTAATACTCCTCCATACACTGTCATCCAAAGACCCAAATTTAATTCCTTGATTATCTAAAACCCAATTAAGTAAACAATTAACACCATTTTAAAAATTTGTATTATTAGGAGAATTTTTTTTTAATTATGAGAAAGTGTTATTTAAAAATAATGATTGGTAAGACAGGAAACCATCAAAATCCTAGAGGAGAAAACAGGCAACATGTTTGACCTTGGCTGCAACAACTTCTTACTAGACACATCTCCAGAGGCAAGAGAAACAAAAGCAAAAATGAACTATTGGGACCTCATCAAGATAAATAAACTTCTGCAGAGCAAAGGAAACAATCAACAAAACTAAAAGGCAACTGACAGAATGGAAAAAGATATTTGCAAATGACATACATGATAAAGGGCTAGTATCCAGAATCTATAAAGAATTCATCAAAATGAACACCCCAAAAATAGATAATCCAGATAAGAAATGGGCAGAACCCATGAACAGACATTTTTCCAGAGACATACAAATGGATAACAGACACATGAAAAAATGCTCAACATCACTTATCATCAGGGAAATACAAATCAAAGCACAAAGAGATATCACCTCACACCTGTCAAAATGGCTAAAATTAACAACTCAGGAAACAACAAATGTTGGCAAGGATGTGGAGAAAGAGAAACCCTTTTTCATTGTTGGTGGGAATGCAAACTGGTTTGGCCACTCTGGAAAACAGTATGAAGTTTCTTCAAAAAGTTAAAAATATAACTACCCTATCACACAGCAATTGCACGTGCAAACATACTGATTTGAAGAGGCACATGTGCCCTGATGTTTATGGCAGCATTATCAACAATAGCCAAATTATGGAAAAAGCCCAAACATCAATCAACTGATGAGTGGATGGGGGGATGTGGTATATATATGCAGTGGAATATTAGCTATCAAAAAGAATAAAATCTTGCCATTTGTAAAAATGTGGATGGAACTAGAGTGTATTATGTTAAGCAAAATAAGGCAGTCAAAGAAAGATAAATATCATATAATTTCACTCATATGTGGAATTTAATAAACAAAACAAATGAACATAGAGGAAGCAAAAGAAAAATAAAATAAGATAAAAACAGAGAGGATGGCAAACCATAAGAGACTCTTAACTACAGAGAACAACTGAGAGTTGCTGCAGGGGATGTGGGTGGGGGGATAGGCTAAATGAATGATGGGTATTAAGGAGGGCATTTGTTGGGATAAGCACTGGGTCTTAATGTAAGTGATGAATCACTAAATTCTACTCCTGAAACCAATACTACACTATATGTTAACTAACTTGAATTTAAATTAAATAATAAAAATAATTATGATTGTTTTGTGAAGCTTCACTAAATTCCAATTATATTCCAAGACACAGTAAGACCAAATTTCTATATTGATTGAGTTTCTATATGGATAGCTCTATAGCTTCTATAGCTCTATCCATATCACTATACAATCAAATTTGGTGAGTAGAATGATGTTTCTGAGGCCCCAAGAATTCAATGACCCAAATGAAGCTTCATTTATGTTAGCTCTACTATGCTAAGGCAGGCAATAAAAAGACCAATATTATTTAAAAGATTTTCAACAAGGATTGACAACACAAACACATGATTAACTTCAATTAGCTGGAACCCCCTTACCTGATCTTTCTAGTCCATCAAGATTTGTAATGTAAATAAGTCTACATTCCACAAAATAATTACTATGTGGAACAATGAAGAGTTTGATGATCTAAAATAAGTTGTATATTCCATCTTCCAGGAGCTTGGGAAGATGGTGGAGTAGGAGGACCCTGAGCTCACCCCATGGAATGTTTAAAGCTAGATATCAACTATATCCAAGTCAATAAACCATAGTGATCTGAAGACTGGCAGAAAAAATTCCACAATTAAATATAAAGAAGAAGCTGCATCTGAAAGGTAAGGAAAGTCAGAAAAGTGGAGAGAGACTGCCCACAAAAAGGTGGGAGCTGCATGTGTGGAGAGGACGGAGAAAAGAACCCTCACACCAGGTAGCCCAAATGGGGAAGTCTAATCCCCATAACGCTTGGCTTTAAAAACCAAAAGGACTAAATTATATGAGTTTGTAACACCACTGGGACATGGAGCCTGGAGCTTTAATAGTCAGCTGACTGAGAACTGGATGAGCTAGGAGGCCCAAGGGGGAGAGAGAGTGATAGCTGGAAGACTGCCCTTAAAGAGACGGCAGCTTCTGTTGAGAGGCAACATAAAAACAGCAGTTTACACAATGCCAAGGGCAAACAAGAGACAAATCTGTTTATAATAATTTTGGAGCACTTTGGGGGACTGATGAGTGGATGGGGGGATGTGGCATTTCCTCTGGAAATGAGGAAGCTGGCAAGCACCACTTTCCTCCCCTGTCTCCCAACATAAACACAGAGCCACCTAAAGGAGTCATGGCTGCACAGACACTTGTACTCTTGTCTAGGGCTCAGGGCAAATTTTGTTAAAGCTGTGTGACTGTCCTGCTTAGCAACCAGGTGCATAGATGGCACCATGAACCACACCCAGCTGCACACCCCCAGCCACCATCACACATGGGGCCCAGGCACACCCAGCCATTGTCACATACCACACCCAACCTCATTCCCCTGACCCCAGTTGCTGCAGGGCTTAGAGGATCCAGCATATAACTAGAGGCCCAAAACTATTTTTGATAACACTGCCACATGGCTCTCAAGATCCACAGCAGGCACACCTCAGAATTGACATGCCTGGATCTCACTGACAGCACAGAGTGGAAGCACAGCCAATAATAGGCAGACAGTAACGGCAGATGAATGCACTGAAAGGAAAAATGACTCAGATGCAACACCAGGGCATAAGCAACACACAAAGGATACTTTCCTGAATTGCTAGGTTCTGGTGAACAGGGGACACTAAACTGCAGGGCACTTCAGGACATCCTCTTCATAAAATCGCTACTTTTAAAAGCAGAAGATACAGCTGACTTTCTTAACACAGAAACAGACACAGAAAGGCAGAAAAAATAAGGAGACAGAGAAATTTATCCCAAATGAAAGAACAAGACAAGGCCACAGCCAGAGTTCAAAGCAAAAAAGATATAAGTAACATGCCTGATAGAGAACTTAAAAATACCCACTGGACTTCAGAAAAGACTGGAACACAAGAGAGAGATTCTTAATGAAGAAATAAGGAATAACATAACAGAAATAAAGGGCTCAATAAACGAAATGATAAAAACACCTGATGGAATGAATAACAAGATGGAAGAAGCAGAGGAGTGAATTAGTGACCTGGAAGACAGAGTAATGGAAGGTGATCAAACCGAAAAAAGGAAAGGAAAAAAAATTAAACAAAATGAGAATAGTTTAGGGAAATCACTGACTCCATGAAATATAATAATATTCATATTGCAGGAGTCTCAGAAGAAGAAAGAGAGAAAAGGGGGCAACAAATTTATCTGAAGAAATAATACCTGAAAACTTCCCTAATCTGGGGAAGGAAACAAATATCCAGATTAAAGAGGCAGAGATAACTCACAACAAAATTAAAAAAAAAAAAAAAAACAGACCCAAACCAAGACATACTAATTAAATTGGCAAAATATACGGATAAAGAAAAAATCTGAGAGCAACAAGACAAAAGGAAGTTTGTAACTTACAAGGGAAAACCTGTAAGTCTAGCTGGAGATTTTCCAACAGAAACTTTGCAAACCACAAGGGAATGACATGGTACACTCAAAGTGCTGAATGGAAAATCTGCACCCAAGAATACTCTATCCAGCAAGGCTATTATTCAGAATAGAAGGAGAGACAAAAAAAAAAAAAAAAAGTTTCCCAGACAAGCAAAAACTAAAGGAGTTTTTGACCACTAAACCAGCTTTGTAAGAAATATTAAATAGGTCACTTTGAGTGCAAAAATGAAATAAAAAGTGACAGTATAAAAATAGGAAACACAAGGAGATTTGGGAAGATGGCGGCAGAGTAGGGGACCTCGTTTCATCTGGTCCCTAGCATTTAGTTGGATATCTATCAACAAATTCTGAACACACACAAATTCAACCTGAGATGTAAGAAGATTTATCTGAATGTCTACAAGCAGAAAAACAACTACTATTTGCAAGGTAGGAGATGTGGAACCTTGAATCTTCGGGGGAAATACCGGAAGATAAACGGAGCGGTGAAGGAGGCTCCATAAGCTGGCCAATGGAAAGTGATATAGGACCAGAGTAAAAAATCGGGACCCTTGAAAATATGCTTAATTGAGAGACACCCCTTTCTGAAAAGGGCGCAGGGATGAATAGGGCAGAATTCTAGGTGGATCATTGTGGTCTCAGGATTCCAGGAGACTCAGAAACAACGGGAGGGCCTGAACTGATGGAGTGACCAAACAGTGAAGTAGGAAGACTTCTTATGATCAGTGAGCCCAGAAGGGACTCTCAGCTCCAGTCACCATAAACCTTGAGTGGAGCCAGTAGAGAGACCACTCTCTGTCTGATCACCCTGAAAGGACTAGAAGGTGCGGGTTGTTTAACATCCTAGGGGAGATATACAACGGCTTGTGCCCATGACAGGGCAACAGCTCTCAGGGCGATGTGACCACCAAAAGGATACTGGGGCAGCACCCAGCATGACCTGGAAGCTGTGGAAGAAGGTACACGTGTGAGCCCACAGTCGCTAGCAATTCCAAAGTCACAAAGTGCAAAGATGCTCACGGGTCCCTGTAACTCCCCGTTGGAGAGGTGCACAGGCATGAATAGCATGAGTCTGTGGAGTTTAGTACACACAGAAGTGGAGAGAGTATGACCTGGAAGACTTACTGAAGAAAGGGGACTGAGATTTTGTGGCTCTGGACCAGAGATTCCCTCACAGCAATATTTGTTCTGACTATCTAAAGAGAAGTGGAAAGCCACCAGGGAACAAAAGCCACACAGCTGATAAGCTCACATTAAGTTCATCCCCCTGACAAGGGGTGGAGCAAAGAGCCTGAGAAGTCAAGCTGCAGGCCCCTCCCCCAGAAGACAGACTGGAAGAACAAGTGAGTGATAGCTTATTTCCCAAAGGACTGTAAAATTCCAGCACCAGGGGAAAACAAGATACGGAGCTCCAGGTATTCCCTCATGACTCGTTTATACTTCGGGCTAAAATTTTACATTTCTTTTTTGTATATTTCCTTTTTCTTTCTTTTTCTTTCTCTTACCCTGTTTCCACTTCAAATAGATTCTTATTTCCCAACTTATATTTCTAAGTTCCTTTTTAACTCTTTTTTTAACATCTACATTTATATATTTATGGCCCGTAGTAGCTTTTCACTCTATTCAATTTAATCATGTTACATATATAAGTTCTGATTTCTTCGCAATTTTGAGATATAGTATCTTCTAATACACACACCAAAAATCAAGCAGGAACAGGCAGGTCACCCTCATTTGCCACCCTGAGAGATTATAATCTCTGTCCCCACCCTCCCTTTTTTTAACTGTTTTGGATCATCTTGGGTTTAGTTGTGTATCTAAGGTGGTAGCTTTCAACCACTTCAGATTTTTTCTAGGATGCATTTTGCTTGGCTCATGGTTGATATTTTGGACTCTGTTCATTCTCTGAACAATCCCTTGACAGAATTACTAGGAGAAGGAACTCTCAACAAAGAAAAGAACCAGAGAAAATGGCCACTGCCAAAAAACTAATGGATATGGATATAAGCAAGATGTCAGAGATAGACTTCAGGGTAGCAATTATGAAGTCAATAGCTAGGCTTAGAAAGCATTAGGGACAATATAGAATCTCTAAGGACAGAAATGAGATCAAATCAGCCCAAACTTAAAAATGCTATGAATGTGATGCAGTCTAAACTAGATATTCTAACAGCCAGGGTAAATGAGGCAGAAGAGCGAATCAGTGATCTAGAAGATAAGATGATAGACAGGAAGGAAGCTGAGGAAGATAGGAATATGCAGCTAGTAGCCAATGAAAAGAGAGAGATCAGTGATGCTATGAAACATTCCAATGTCAGAATTATTGGGACCCCCAAGGTGGTGGATAGAGAGGGCTAGAAGCTTTATTTGAGCAAATCATAGCTGAGAACTTCCCTAATCTGGGGAAAGAAACAAGCATTTGTATCCAAGACGTAGAGCAGACACCTTTCAAAATCAATAAAAATAGATCAACACCATGACATATAATAGTGTTGCTTGCAAATCTTAGAGCCAAGGAAGCTATCATGAGAGCAGCTAAGGGGAAGATATTTCATACATATGGAGAAAGGAACATCAGAATAACATCAAGCTTATCCACAGAGACCTGGCAAGCCAGAAAGGTCTGGCAAGATATATTCAAGGTACTAAATGTGAAGAACATTCAGCGAAGAATACACTAACCAACAAGGCTGTCTTTCTGAATGGATGGTGATATAAAGAGCTTCCAGGACTGGCAGAAACTGAAAGAATGTGTGACCACCAAGCCAGCCCTGTAACAAATGTTAAGGGGGATTCTATAAACAAAGAAAGACCCCAAGAGTAATATAGACCAGAAATTAACAGAGACACTCTATAGAAATGGACTTTACAGGCAATACAGTGGCACTAAATTCATATCTTTCAATAATTACTATCAATGTGTATAGGCTGAATGCTCCCATCAAAAGACACAGGGTTTCAGATTAGATAAAGAAGCAGAACCCATCCATACGCTGTGTACAGGAGACTCATTTTGAACCTAAGTCACCTCCAGACTGAAAGTGAGGGGATGGAGAGCCATTTACCATGTCAATGGACCTCAAAAGAAAGCAGGGGTAACAATCCTCATATCAGACAAATTAGGTTTTAAACCAAAGACTGTAGTAAGAGATGTAAGGGACACCACATCATACTTAAAGGGTCTAGTCAACAATAAAATCTAACAACTGTAAATATCTATGCCCCTAAAATGGGAGCAGCCAACTACATAAACCAACTAATAACCAAAATGAAGAAACATATAGATAATAGTACATTAATAGTAAGAGACTTAAACACTCCACTCACAGCAATATACAGATCATCTAAGCAGAAGATCAACAAAGAAAGAAGAGCTTTTAAGGACACATTGGACCAGATGGATTTCATAGATATAGACAGAACATACGATCCTAAAACAACAGAATACTCAATCATGAGTGCACATGGAACTTTCACCAGAATAGACCACATACTGGATCACAAATCAGGTCTCAACTGGTAACAAAAGATTGGGATCATTCCCTGAATATTTTTGGACCACAATGCTTTGAAACTGGAACTCAACCACAAGGAAAAATTTGGAAGAACTGAAACACTTGGAGGTTAAAGAGCATGCTACCAAAGAATGAATGGGTCAACCAGAAATGTAAATAAGAAATTAAACAATTCATGTAAACTGATGAAAATGAAAACACATTGGTTCAAACTCTATGGGATACTGCAAAGGTGGTCCTTAGAGAGAAGTACATAGCCATCCAAGCCTCTCTCAAAAAAGTAGAAAAATCACAAATGCACAAGCTATCCATTCAACTAAGAGACATTGAGAAAGAACAGCAAATAAAGCTTAAACCAAGCAGGAGAAGAGAAATAATAAAGATTACAGGTGAAATCAATGAACTAAAACTAGAAGAACAGTAGAATACATCAACAAAACTAGAAGCTGGTTCTTGGGAAAAAATTAATAAGAGCAATAAACCTCTGGCTAGACTTACCAAAAGAAAACAGAAAGGAACCAAATTAATAAACTGATAAATGAAAGGGGAGAAATAATAACCAATACCAAGGAAATACAGACAATTATTAGAACTTATTACCAGCAGCCATATGCCAAAAAACCTAGGCAATTTAGAAGAAATGGAAGCATTCCTGAAAACTTATAAACTACCAAACTGAAACAGAAAGAAATAGATCTGAACAGACATATAAGCAGAAAGGAAATTTTACCAGTAATCAAAACCCTTCCAACAAATAAGAGTCCAGGGCCAGATGGCTTCCCAGAGGAATTCTACCAAACATTTAAAGAAGAAATCATACCTATTCTACTAAAGGCATTCCAAAAATACAAATGGAAAGAAAACTATTGGGGCCAGCTTTACCCTGATCCCAAAACCAGACAAAGAACCTATCAAAAAGGAGAACTACAGACCAATATCCCTGATAAACATGGATGCCAAAATACTCAACAAGATCCTAGCCAATAGGATCCAAGAGTACATTAAAAGGATTATTCACCACGACCAGGTGGGATTTATTCATGGGATGCAAGGGTGGTTCAAAATTTGCAAATTAATCAACGTGATACATCACATTAACAAAAGAGGAGACAAGAACCATATGATCCTCCCAATTGATGCAGAAAAAGCATTTGATAAAATACAACATCCTTTCCTGATTAAAACTCTTCAAAGTATAGGGATAGAGGGAACATACCTCAATATCATAAAAACCATCTATGAAAAGCCCACAGTGAATATAATTCTCAATGGAGAAAAACTGAGAACTTTTCCCTTAAGGTCAGGAATAGGACAGGGATGCCCACTATCACCACTTTTGTTCAAGATAGTGCTAGAAGGCCTAGCCTCAGCAATCAGACAACAAAAAGAAATAAAAAGCATTCAAAATGGCAAAGAAGTCAAACTCTCTCTCTTCGCAGGCAACATGATACTTTATGTGGAAAACTTAAAGACTCCACCCCAAAATTATTAGAACTCATACAATAATTCAGCAACATGGTAGGACACAAAATCAATGCACCGATATCAGTGGTATTTCTATACACTAGCAATATGACTGAAGAAAGAGAAATTAAGGAATCAATTATATTTAAAACAGCACCAAAAACCATAAGATACCTAGGAATAAACCTAACCAAAGAGGTAAAGGATCTATACTTTAGAAACTACAGAACACTTAAGAAAGAAATTGAGGAAGGCACAAAGAGATGGAAAAATAGTCCATGCTCATGGACTGGAAGAATAAATATTGTGAAAATATCCATGCTTCCCAGAGCAATCAACACTTTCTAAGCCATCCCTACCAAAATACCATCCACATTTTTCACAGAGCTGGAACACGCAATCCTTTTTTTTTATAATAATATTTTTTACTATATTATGTTAGTCACCATACAGTACATCCCTGGTTTTTGATGTAAAATTCAATTATTCATTAGTTGCGTATAACACCCAGTGCACCATGCAATACGTGCCCTCCTTACTACCCATCACCAGCCTATCCCATTCCCCCACTCCCTCCCCTCCGAAGCCCTCAGTTTGTTTCCCAGAGTCCATAATCTCTCATGCTTCATTTCCCCTTCTGATTACCCCCCCTTTCTTTATCCCTTTCTTCTCCTACCGATCTTCCTAGTTCTTATGTTCCATAGATGAGAGAAACCATATGATAATTGTCTTTCTCTGCTAGACGTATATCACTAAGCAACATGCAATCCTAAAATTTCTATGGAACCCCAAATCACCAGGGGATTGTTGAAAAAGAAAACCAAAGCTGAGGAAATCATGATACCTGGCTTCAAGCTATATTACAAAGTTCTGATCATTAAGACACCATGGCACTGCCCAAAAAACATACACATAGATCAACTGAACACAATAGAGACCGTAGAAAGGGGCCCTCAACTCTATGGTCAACTAAACTTCAACAAATCAGGAAGAATGTCCAACGGAAAAAAGACAGTCTCTTCAATAAATGGTGCTGGGAAAATTGGATAGCCACACACAGAAGAATTAAACTGGACCATTCTCTTACACCACACACAAATATAAACTCAAAATGGATGAAAGACCTCAGTGTGAGACAGGAATCCATCGAAATCCTAGAGGAGAACACAGGCAGTAACCTCTTCAACATTGGACACAGAGACTTCTTTCAAGACATGTCTCTAAAGGCAAGGGAATCAAAAGCAAAAGTGAACATTTGGGACTGCATCAAGACAAAAGGCTTCTGCACAGCAAAGGAACAGTGGACAAAACTAAGAGGCAACCCATGGAATGGGGGAAGATATTTGCAAATGACATTACAGATAAAGGACTGGTATCCAAGATCTATAAAGAACATCACAAACTCAATATCCAAAAAACAAATTATCCAGTCAAGAAATGGACAGAAGACATGAACAGACACTTTTCCAACAAAGACATACAAATGACTAACAGACGCATGAAAAAATGCTCCACATCACTAGCCATCAGGAAAATACAAATCAAAACCACAATGAGATACCACGTTACAGCAGTTAGAATGGCAAAAATTAACAAGGCAGGAAATAACAAATGTTGGAGAGGATGTGGAGAAAGGGGAACCCTCTTACACTGTTGTTGGGAATGCAAGCTGGTACAGCCACTCTGCAAAACAGTATGGAGGTTCCTCAAGATGTTAAAAATAGAGCTACCCTATGACACAGCAACTGCACTACTAGGTATTTGCCCAAAAGATACAGATACAGTGAAAAGAAGGGGCACATGCACCCCAATGTTCATAGGAGGGATGTCTATAATAGCCAAGCTGCGGAAGGAGCCAGGATGTTCTTCAACATATAAATGGATAAAGAAGATGTGGTCCATATATACAATGGAATGTTACTCATCCATGAGTAAGAATGGATACCCACCATTTGCATCAACACGGATGGAACTGGAGGAGATTATGCTAAGTCAAATAAGTGAAGGAGGGAAAGTCAATTCTCATATGGTTTTGCTCATATGTGTAACATAAGAAATAGCATGGAGGAGCACAGGGGAAGGGAGGGAAAATTGAATGGGAGGAAATCAGAGAGAGAGACAAACCATGAGAGACTCTTAACTCCAGGAAACAAACTGAGGGTTAGAGAAGGGAGGGGGTGGGGGGATTGGGTAAGTGGGTGATGGGTATTAAGGAGGGCATAAGTTGTGATGAGCACTGGGTGTTATATGCAACTAATGAATTACTGAACACTACATCAAAAACTAATGATATATTATATGTTGGTTAATTGAATATAATTTAAAAATTCTAAAAATTTAAAAAGTAGGAAACACAAAAGCAGTGAAAATAAACATTTGTGTAAAAAAAAGTCAAGTAACTCACAAAAAATTATACAAAATATAATAAGTATACTAAAACATGCAGAGTAGAGGAGAAAAGAATGGGCTCAAACTTGAGCGACTATCAATGTAATATGCAGAGAAGGTTATATACAAGCCTAACCATAACCATATAAGAAAAAATACTAGTGAGCATGTAAAAAATGAAGAGAAAGAAATCAAAATATATCACTTAAAACACGAAAAAGGGAAAGGCAAGAAAGGATCACAGGGAATCTTAAGAAAAAAACCACAAAACAAGTATTAAAATGGCAATAAATACACATCTAGCAATAATTTCTTTGAATGTAAATGGGCCAATTGGTCCAAACAAAAGACATAGGGTGACACAAAAGATTAAAAAAATTACACCTATCTATATATTGTCTAGATGAGATTCATGTTAGATGTAAAGACATCTCCAGATTTAAAGTGAAGGGATGGAAAAATATCTATCATACAAATGGATGTCAAAATAAAACTAGAATAGCAATACTTATTTCAGATGAAATAGACTTTAAAACAAAACTGTAACAAGAGACAAAGAAGGACTCTATATAATAAAACAAGGCAACAATCCAACAAAAAAACAAAACAATTGAAAGTATGCACCCAACATAGAAGCATCCAAATACATAAAACAATTAATAACAACATAAAGGAACTAATCAACAATAATACAATAATAGTAGGAAATTTTAACACCCGACTTACATCAAGACTGATCATGTGAACAGACAATCAACAAGGAAACAATGGCTTTGAATGCCACACTGGACCAGATGGACTTAACAGATATGTTTAGAACATTCCATCCTAAAACAGCAGAATACATATTCCTTTCAATTGCACAAAGAACATTCTCCAGAATAGATCACATATTAGGAAAAAAAAAAAAAAAAAAAACAGCCTCAACAAATTCAAGAAGACCAAAGGCACCCATACAGCTTTTCTAACCACAACACCCTGAAACTAGAAGTCAAACATAAGAAAATAAATTTCTTAAATATTTTACTTATTTATTTGAGAGACAGCGCCAGAGAGAGAGCACGAGCAGGGGGACAGGCAGAGGGAGAAGCAGATTCCACTGAG
Organism: Ursus maritimus; assembly: GCF_017311325.1. Classification (NCBI taxonomy): domain Eukaryota; kingdom Metazoa; phylum Chordata; class Mammalia; order Carnivora; family Ursidae; genus Ursus; species Ursus maritimus. Next base: position 55,358,263 of record NW_024423319.1, read on the forward strand.
TGAGCAGGGAGCATGACGTGGGGCTCAATCACAAGACCCTGGGATCATGACCTGAGCCAAAGGCAGATGATTAACCGACTGAGCCAATCAGTTGTCCCAAGAAAAATTCTGAAAGAACACAAGTACTTGGAGGTTAAACAACATGCTACTAAACAATGAATGGCTCAAACAGAAAAACAGAAAACAAAATTTTAAAAAATACATGGAAACAAAGGAAAATGAAAACACAACAATCAAAAACCTCTGGGATGCTTTTGCAATACAAGCCTATCTCAAAAAACAAGAAAAATCTCAAATGAACAACCTAACACTACACATAAAGGAGATAGAAAAAGATTAACAAAACCTAAAACCAGAAGAAGGAAGGAAATAATAAAGACTAGAGCAGAAATAAATGATACAGAAATTTAAAAAAAATAGATCAATGAAACCAGGAGATGGTTCTTTGAAAAAGAATCAATAAAATTGATAAAACTGTAGCCAGGCTTATCAAGAAAAAAGGAGAAAAGGAGAAAGGACTCAAATAAAAACAATCATAAATGAGAGAGGTGAAATAACAACCAACACCACGACAATATGAACAAGTATAAAAGATGAAAAACAATAGGCCAACAAATTAGAAAAACAAAAGTGGAAGAAATGGATCAATTCCTTGAGAGTTGAAAGAAACATATAAACTACCAAAATTGAAAGAGGAAGAAATAGAAAAGTAGAACAGACTGACCACCAGCAATGAAGTTGAATCAGTAATCTAAAAACTCCCAACAGAAAAAGTCTAGGACCAGATAGGTTTGCAGGTGATTTCTACCAAAAATTTAAAGAAGAGTTAATACGGGGAGGAGAAGAGATGGCGGAGGAGTAGGGGACCCCTTTCTCAGCTGGTCCCCTGAGTTGAGATGGATATCTACCAATCCATCCTGAAAACCCAAGGAATCAGCCTGAGACGCAGGAAGATACATCTGGATCTCTACAAATGAACATCTCTAGCGCTGAGTATTGAGGTACGAAGCAGGGAGCTGTAATGAATCCGAGCACAGATATCGGAAGATAAAAGGAAGGGGGACGGAGCCGCTGCGTTCAGGAGCCAGGAAGCAGTAGACACTTGCACTGGGGAGCGGGCCAGACTTGCGGACCGACACCCACAAGAAAGCAGACTGAGAGCATGAGCCTGGGAACGCGCACCTCCAGACTGAAACTGAGAGCTCAGGAGCGCATGCATGACCGACTGAAAACTTGCGCTCCAGAGCATGTGCGAACCACACTTAAACAGGGAGGTCGGGAGCGCGAATGGGAAGAGGGGGAGGCTGGCAGTATTAGAAGGACAAAGGACACAGATCTGCTGGCCCTGGGAGTGAGGGCTGGGAAAGCAGCTGTGGGGCACACAACCTGGGACACTGCGGGGTTTTTGGCAGCACCTACAGAAACAGAGTTAAAGTGGCCAAGAGGGGTCTGGAGAATTAAGATGGCGGAGGAGTAGGGGACCCCTTTTTCAGCCGGTCCCCTGAGTCGAGCTGGATAGGTATAAGACCAGCCTAAACAACCACGGAATCAGCCTGAGACACAGGAAGATACATCTGGATCTCTACAAATGAACATCTCCAGTGCTGAGTATTGAGGTACGAAGCGGGGAGCCATGAAACCGCGCACAGATATTGGAAGATAAACGGAAGGGGGAGGGAGCCGCCACGTTCGGGCGCCGTGAAGCGGTAGCCACCTGCACGGAGAAGCAGGCGGGGACTCACAGACAGCACCCGCTAGAGAGCGGACTGAGGCCGGTGAGCCGGGAGTTCGTGCAACCAGGCATCTCCCGGAACACTGGAATCCCAGTGTGCTCACTGGAACCAGACTGAGACCGGGAGCGTGCGCGGGGCAGCTGGCAGGCCACCTGCACGGGGAAGCGTGCGGACTCGTGGTCAGCAAGTGCAAAACAGCAGACTGAGACCCTGAACCCGGTGCACGCACGCACCACCAGGCTTCTCATGGAACTCCGGAATCCCGGTGTGCTCACCAGAAATAGACTGAGACCCGGAGATCCGGGAGCGCGGGGGTGGCTGGCGGCTGGCAGCCTTAGAAACACAAAGGACAGAGATGCGCCGGCCCTGGAAGTGAGGGCAGGGACGCCGGGTGTGGGGCGCACATCCTGGGATGTTGCAGGGTTGAGCAGCACCAACAGTAACAGAGTTAAAGTGGCCAGAACATCAGTGGAGAACCGGCCGCAATCCCTCTGTTCTGAGACAGAGGCTGGGATTCTGCCCCTGCTGCTCTGACTCTCAAAAGAGGCACAGCAGACCGCCAGGGAAAGCCGCCAGAGAACAAAAGTCTGGAAATACCGGTTCACAGCATGCCCATCCCTGTTCCCATCCCCCCTCGCAGGGGACACGGAGACTCTACCCAAACAGGGTTGCCTGAGTATTGGCGCGGCAGGCCCCTCCCCCAGAAGGCAGGCTGAAAAATCAAGAAGCCCACAACCGGGGCGCCTGGGTGGTTCAGTCATTGAGAGCCTGTCTTTGGCCTAGGGCATGATCCCGGCGTTCGGAAAGGAGTCCCTCATCGGGCTCCTCCGCTGGGAGCCTGCTTCTTCCTCTCCCACTCCCCTGCTTGTGTTACCTCTCTCGCTGGTTGGCTGCCACATAAATAAATAAATAAAATCTTTAAAGAAGAAGCCCACATCCCTAAGATCCCTATAAAACAAGGGGCACGGCCTGGGACCCAGTCAATAATTTG
>NW_024423319.1:55361327-55362704 GCF_017311325.1 Ursus maritimus
GTATTAGTGAATTGGAGGATGGGTTAATAGAGGAAAAAACGAAAATAGAAGCTGGTCTTAAAAAAATCCACGCCCACGAATGTAGGTTACGGGAGATTACTGACTCAATGAAATGATCCAATGTCAGAATCATCGGCATCCCCGAGGGGGAAGAGAAAAATGGAGGTCTAGAAAAGATATTTGAACAAATTTTAGCTGAAAACTTCCCTAATCTAGCGAGGGAAACAAACATTCGTGTCCAAGAGGCAGAGAGGACCCCTCCCAAGCTCAACCACGACAAACCTACGCCACGTCACGTCATAGTGCATTTCGCAAATATTAGATGCAAGGATACAGTATTGAAAGCAGCCAGGGCAAAGAAATTTCTCACGTACCAAGGCAAAGGCATCAGAATTACGTCAGACCTGTCTACACAGACCTGGAATGAGAGAAAGGGTTGGGGGTGGGGGGCATTTTTAAACCTTTCAGAGAAAAACATGCATCCAAGGATCCTTTATCCAGCAAGGCTATCATTCAGAAATGATGGAGAAATAAAGACATTCCAGAATCGCCAATCATTAACCAATTTCGTAACCACAAAACCAGCCCTACAGGAGATATTAAGGGGGGTTCTATAAAGGTAAAAAGTCCCCAAGAGTGATACAGAACAGAAAGTCACAACTGACACAAACAAAGACTTTACTGGGAACATGGCATCATTAAATTCTATCTCTGTTTTTAGTGTCAATATAAATGGTTTAAACGCTCCCATAAAACAAAACAGGGTTGCAGATTGGATAAAAAGAAATGACCCATCCATTTGCTGTCTACAAGAGACTCATTTCGAACCCAAAGATGCATTCAGACTGAGAGTAAGGGGATGGAGTACCATCTTTCACGTAAATGGACCTCAAAAGAAAGCTGGGGTAGCAATTCTCATATCAGATAGATTGGATTTTAAATTAGAGACTATAGTTAGAGAGAGGGCACTATATTATTCTTAAGGGAAGTATTCAACAAGTGGATATGACAATTATAAATATATATGCCCCCAACAGGGGAGCAGCAAGATACACAAGCCAACTCTTAACCAGAATAAAGAGACATATAGATAAAAATACATTAATAGTAGGGGACCTCAACACTCCGCTATCAGAAATAGACAGAACACCCTGACAAAGACTAAGCAAAGAATCAAAGGCTTTGAATGCCATACTCGACGAGTTGGACCTCATAGATATATATAGAACACTACACCCCAGAACCAAAGAATACTCATTCTATTCTAATGCCCATGGAACATTCTCAAGAATAGACCATGTTCTGGGACACAAAACAGGTCTCAACCGATACCAAAAGATTGAAATTATCCCCTGCATATTCTCAGACCACAACACT
>NW_024423319.1:55365413-55369827 GCF_017311325.1 Ursus maritimus
ACCCTATGATCCAACCATTGCACTACTGGGTGTTTACCCCAAAGATACAGACGTAGTGAAGAGAAGGGCCATATGCACCCCAATGTTCATAGCAGCAATGTCCACAATAGCTAAATCGTGGAAGGAGCCGAGATACCCTTTAACAGATGACTGGAGTAAGAAGTTGTGGTCCATATATACAATGGAATATTACTCAGCTATCAGAAAGAACGAGTTCTCAGCATTTGCTGCAACGTGGACGGCACTGGAGGAGATAATGCTAAGTGAAATAAGTCAAGCAGAGAAAGACAACTATCATATGATTTCTCTCATCTATGGAACATAAGAACTAGGAAGATCAGTAGGGGAAGAAAGGGATAAAGAAAGGGGGGGTAATCAGAAGGGGGAATGAAACATGAGAGACTATGGACTATGAGAAACAATTTGAGGGCCTCAGAGGGGCGGGGGGGGGGATGGGCTAGACCGGTGTTGGGTAGTAAGGACGGCACGTATTGCATGGTGCACTGGGTGTTATACGCAACTAATGAATCATCGAGATTTACATCGGAAACCGGGGGTATACTGTATGGTGACTAACATAATATAATAAAAAATCATTAATTTTAAAAAAAAAAAGAAGGGGGAATGAACCATGAAAGACTATGGACTCTGGGAAAGAAACTGAGGGCTTCAGGGCAGGGGGGAATGGGATAGGCTGGTGATCAGTATTAAGGAGGGCACGTATTGCATGGTGCAGTGGGTGTTATATGCAAGTAATGAATCATGGAACTTTACATCATAAACTAGGGATGTACTGTATGGTGACTAACATAATTTAATAAAAAATATTATTATTAAAATAATAATAATAAATAAATAAATAAAAGAAAGACATCAGTGTGACATAGGAATCCATCAAAATCCTAAAGGAGAACGTAGGCTGCAACCTCTTTGATATCGGCCACAGCAACTTCTTTCATGACACATCGCCAAGGGTAAGAGGAACAAAAGAAAAAATGAACTTGTGGGACTGCATCAAGATAAAAAGCTTCTGCACAGCCAAGGAAACCATCAAAAAAACTAAGAGGCACCCCACAGAATGGGAGAAGATATTTGCAAATGACACTACAGATGAAAGAAGATATGAACAGACACTTTTCCAATGAAGACATACAAATGGCTAACAGACACATGAAAAAATGTTCAACCTCATCAGCCATCAGGGAAATTGAAATCAAAACCACATTAAGATACCACCTTACACAAGTTAGAATGGCAAAAATTGACAAGGAAGGAAACAACAAATGTTAGAGAGGATGTGGAGAAAGGGAATCCCTCTTACACTGTTCTTGGGAATGCAAGTTGGTACAGCCACTTTGGAAAACAGTGTGGAGGTCCCTTAAAAAGTTAAAAATTGAGCTACCCCATGATCCAGCCATTGCACTACTGGGTATTTACCCCAAAGATACAGACGTAGTGAAGAGAAGGGCCATATGCACCCCAATGTTCATAGCAGCGTTGTCCACAATAGCTAAATTGTGGACGGACCTGAGATGCCCTTCAACAGATGACTGGATTAAGAAGATGTAGTCCACATATACAATGGAATATTACTCAGCCTTCAAAAAGAACGATTTACCAACATTTACAGCAACTTGGACGGGACTGAAGAAGATTTTGCTAAGTGAAATAAGTCAAGCAGAGAAAGACAATTATCATATGATTTCAGTCATTTATGGAACATAAGAAATAGGAATATCAGTATGAGAAGAAAGGTAAGATGAACGGGGAGGTAATCAGAAGGGAGAATGAACCATGACAGACTATGGACTTTGGGAAACACACTGAGGGCTTCAGAGGGGAGGGGGGTGGGGGATTGGGATAGGCCAGTGATGGGTATTAAGGAGGACATATATTGCATGGTGCACTGGGTGTTATGCGCAAGTAATGAATCATGGAACATTACATCAAAAAGTAGGGATGTACTGTTTGGTGACTAACATAACACAATAAGAAATTATTATAGAAAAATAAAAATGAAAATATATCACATTAAAAAAAATAAAGAAGAGTTAATACTTATCCTTCTCAAACTATCCCCAAAATACTAGAAAAGGAAGGAAAACTTGCAAATTCATTTTATGAGGCCATCATTATCCTGATACCAAAACCAGATTAAGACAACACTACAACAGTGAACTACAAGACAATATCCCTGATATCTATGGATGCCAATATTCTCAACAAAATACTAGGAAACCAAATCCAACAATAGATTAAAAGAATTATTCAGCATAACTAAGTGGAATTTATTCTTGGGTTGCAAGGGTAGTTCAATATTCAGAAATCAATCAACATAATACACCACATCAATAAAAGAAAGGATAAAAACCATATGATCCTCTCGATAGAGGCATAAAAAGCATTTGACAAGGTACAACATCCATTCATGATAAAAGCACTCAGCAAAGTATATTTAGAGAAAACATACCTCAACGTAATAAAGGCCATTTATGAAAAACCCACAACTAACATCATCCTCAATGGGGAAAAACTGAGAGCTTTTCACGTAAGGTCTGGAGCAAGAAAAGGATGTCCACTCTCACCACTTGTATTCAACATAGTACTGGAAGTTCTAGCCGCAGCAGTCAGACAACAAAAAGAAATAAAAGGCATCCATCTTGGTAAGGAAGAACTAAAACTTTCACTATTTGCAGATGACATGATACTACATAGAGAAAATCCAAAAGACCACACCCAAAAACAATTAGAACTGATCGATGAATTCAGTAATATTACAGGATACAAAATCAACATTCAGAAATTTCTATACACCAACAATGAAGCAGCAGAAGGAGAAATTAAGAAAATAATCCCTTTTGCAATTGCGTCAAATACCATAAGCTATCTAGGAATAAACCTAATCAAAGAGGTGATAGACCTGTACTCAGAAAACAATAAAACACTGATGAAAGACATTGAAAATGACACAAAGAAATGGAAAGACATGTCATGTTCATGGATTGGAAGAAGAAATATTGTTGAAATGTCCATATTACCCAAAGCAATCTACACAGTTAATGCAATCCCTATGAAAATACCAACAGCATTTTTCACAGAACTAGAACATTCCTAAAATTTGTATGGGACCATAAAAGACCCCAGATAGCCAAAGCAATCTTGAAAATGCAAAGCATAGGTGGAGGTATCACAATTCCAGATGTCAAGTTACATTGCAAAGCTGTAGTGATCAAAACAATATGGTACTTGCACAAAAATTGACATGTAGATTAACAGGACAGAATAGAAAATCCAGAAATAAATCCATAAGTATATGGTCAATTAGTCTTCAACAAGGCAGGAAAGAATATCTGATGGGAAAAAGACAGTCTCTTCAACAAATAGTGTTGGAAAAACAGGGCAGCAACATGCAAAATAATGAAACTGTACCACTTGTTTACACCATACAGAAAAATAAATTCAAAATGTATGAAAGATCTAAATGTGAGACCTCAAACCATAAAAATCCTACAAGAGAACACAGGTAGGAACTTCTTTCTTTATGTGTCTCCTGAGGAAAGGGAAACAAAAACAAAAATAAACTATTGGGACTACTTCAAAGTAAAAAGCTTCTGCACACTAAATAAACAACCAGCAAAACTAAAAGGCAACCTGCAGAATTGGAGAAGATATTTGCAAATGGCATATCTGATAAAGGATTAGTATCCAAAATATATAAGACGTATGAAACTCAACACCCCCCCAATAATCTAATTAAAAAATGGACATAAGACATGAATAGAAATTTCTCCAAAGAAGATATCCAGATGGCCAACAGACACATGAAATGATGATCATCATCACTTACCATCAGGGAAATGTCAATCAAAACCACAATGAGATACCACCTCACACCTGTTAGAATGGCTAAAATCAACAACACAAGAAAAAAACAGATTTTGGTGAGGATATAGAGAAAAAGGAACCCTCTTACACTGTTGGTGAGAATGCAAACTGGTGCAGCCACTCTGGAAAACAGTATGGAAGTTCCTCAAAAAGTTAAAAACAGAGGGGGCACCTGGATGGCTCAGTTGGTTCAGCACTGGACTCTTGGTTTCAACTCAAGACATGATCTCAGGGTTGTGAGACTGAGCCCCATGTTGGGCTCCACACTCTTCATGGAGTCTGCTTGAGATGATTTTTCCCTTTCTCTGCCCCTCCCACTTGTGCTCTCTCTCTCTCTAAAATAAATTAATAAATCTTTAAAAAAAACAAAGTTAAAAATAGAACTACCTTATGATCCAATAATTCCACTACTGGGTATTTCCCAAAGAATACAGAAATACTAATTCAAAGGGATACATGCACCCCAGTATCTACATCAGCATTATTTACAATAACCAAGATATGGAAGCAGCCCAAATGTCCAACTGGT
>NW_024423319.1:55369834-55418445 GCF_017311325.1 Ursus maritimus
GTTGACTAATGGATAAAAAGGATGTGAGATACACACACACACACACACACACACACACACACACACACACACTGTGGAATGTTATTCAGCCATAAAAACAATGGAATCTTGCCATTTACAACAACATGGACGGAGTTAATGAGTATAATGCTAAGGGAAATAAGTCAGTGAGAGAGAAATACCATATGATTTCACTCATGTGGAATTTAAGAAAGAAAACAAATAAGCAAAGTGATAAAAAGAGAGAGTGACAAACCTAGAAACAGAATCTTCATTGTAGAGAAGAAACTGATGGTTACCAGAGGTTAGGTCGGTGGGGGGATTGGTTAAATAGGTGATAGAGATTAAGGAGTGCACTTGGGATGAGCACAGGGTGATGTTAAAGTGTTGAATTACTTTATTGTACAACTGAAACTAATATAACACTTTATGTTAATTAACTGGAATTAAAATAAAATAAATCAATTGTATAATCTGCTAAATCAATTCCTGTGAGGGAAGAACTATTTCATTGTATCAGATTTGTTCTCTTTCTTAAAATAAGTATTACTAACAAGAAGTTTCTCACCTGAACCAAATGATCTGCTTAATACAATGGCAGGTGCCTGCTCAGGGATGTTCCATTTTTCTTGCTCTTATCTGAGTCACCAGTGACCACTCTTCTAGTTGTCCTCTTACAAAACATATAATTTTCTCTATTTTCCAAGAAAACCACTTCCAATCAGCTTTCAAACACTACACCAAAATAAAACCATCCCAAGAATGGTCCTGAACCTAGGAATCCCACACCAACTACAATGCTATAAATATCTTCTAAACACTCAGGTCAGTGTTAATGGTGGTTTGCAATAAATGAGTCCTAGTGAATTCTAATGTAACTCCAAATTCCACTGGCTGTTGACAGGTTATCATCAAATAAAAATGCCTTAACATGATCCAAAACAATGTTGTAGTTCACTATTGTCCTTGAAGACAGCCTCCTCTTCGGTTATTTTTCTGTAAACAGAATGCTCACACAGACACACACAGCCCTCTGCTCCACCACAATCAAATCCAAAGCTCACTAATACTCATTAACAGCAAGGTCAGAATTTTTTTAAGTAAAAAAAAAAAAATTCTTTGATTAACGCTGAGAGCTGCACTACATTTAGACAGGGTCATGGCCCCAGGAATCAAATATCTCTGCTGCCTGTCCCAGTGGACCCATCACAACAAGAAACTCTCTCAATGAAAAAGGGTGGGGGTAACGGGGAAGAGCATACTTCACATCTCACATTGTTTACACAACGTTAAGTAATTATTTCACTCGTCCACCACCATTGGCCATGGACAGACAAGTTACCTCCTTGGAGACTCTGAAAAGTCTATTCAGCTGTATATATCTCATTTCTCCCCCTTCATAGTGAAGCTAACTGCTTAGTTTACAGACTTCTTTGTGAGTACTAAAGTATACTTTGTCCATGCTAATGATTTCACTAATTATATTTATCGTATAGATGTACTCAGTTTCTCGTTATGAATACCAGTTTCTCAACTTCTAGAGCAATACTTTCTGTATAATTTCTTCAGGCCCAAAACACCACTTCAATTCGTAAAGATGAATAACCTTCCCCATCCAGACATACACAATAAACCTGTTTTCCCAAGGAATTGTATCATTGTTTGAATGGCCAAATAAATTATTTTTCAGGAGTTTTCAATAACACTCTGATATTTAATGCATCTCTTCTCCAAGGCAAAGAGCAGAAATGTGGCAGGCAGATAATAAAGAATTACAGTTTGCTTTTGTTTAATAGCTCTATCAGTCAGAGTAGTAGAGATGGACAAAATAGTAACCTAATCATCCAATCCTTCCTAATTGGTGCCCTAAAAAGCAAGAAGAGAAATAAGGGTAAGAAAAAAAGTTCATTTCTAATCGCAGTTCAAAAATTAAAGGCAAATATTTTGAAATTTAAGTATAAGCCTAATCCTCTAAAATACAAATGGAAACAGACTATAAAACATGCTGTTTAGTAACTAAAGAGAAAGCTGAGAAATGATTTCCCCCAGTTTTGCAGAAGTAAACATATTCATACCACTTTGTTCATGCTTGGAGATAAAGAGAAAAAAGTGCAAAAATTTTTCTGATTAAAAACAAAGCTACAAGGGAATTAATTTAATAAATTTCCTAGAATTTTTGCTTGAAAACTCAATTTTAAGTGAATACTTTTCTCCTTATTTTATCTCCAATATTCACTTGCTGGTTAATGGTCACCTACAAAAATAAAATTCAATTGAATGTTTCTCCCAACAAGATGCTCATACTATCATACTAGACAATTATAATCTCAGAAATAAAGTGCTTCCTTCTCTTCTAAGAAGCTTAATACACAGGGTAAAACTGGACCAGGATATCTATGCTTTCAGTGTGGTACCATATCCATTACCAAAAGGAAAAGAGGACCCTACCTTATGCATAGAGGCAGATTAAAACTACAAAGTTAATGTAGTTGGGTGTGAATATAATTATTTTTGTGTTTTTGTATGTGGCTACAGTAAATATTTCCAATGGGGAAGGAAAAAATAAATAAGAAAACTAGCTAAAGTCATGAAAGAGGAAGAAAAAAAACAAGTATTGTAAGAATGGGAAAAGGCAGGAAATTATAAGGAAAACTGGAAAATATACAAATGTAGAAAGGAAAGTAAAAAATACTGAAATATTGATTTAATGTGATTTTGAAAAGAAAGATTTGTTCCAGTTACCCTTACAGTCATGAAGATAAATGAAATAATAAAGAAAAACTGAGAAGAACCTTGATACACCAGAAAAAACACTGGGATGAATCTCAAAACTAGATTCCAATGGCTGCTGCCAAATATCTGAGCTACCAAAGGCAAGTCACTTCATTTTTCTAGATTTTGTTTCCTCATCTACAAAATGAAAGATTGAACTAAATGATCTCTGATATCCCTTCTGTTAATCACTGAAAAGCTTTAATGTTTTCATTATTGATTTTTTCCTGTCTTTTTTCTTACACTCATGATTGCTTCATTCTGTAACAGGAGCAGAGGAAAAATAATCCATTCTTAACTTCACTATTTGATATTGCCACTTAGTAAAGAACATTGATTCATCAAGAATTACTAATCAGTGGGAAATTAATAGGCATTTCAATCTAATATTTCTTTTTCTCTCAAAGTGTAGGGTGAAAGAGTGGTTTGAGAAAAATTATGTGTCATGGAGGAAAGGAAAGCCACAGGTGGGGAAAACATAAAAATATGCAAGTGATTAGAAAGAGGGTATTTATATTTAACATCTCTTTCCTTTCAAGTTTCACCATCTGTTTTTAAAATGCCCAATATTTCATAGTGGCAACTGGAGGAATATTGGGTGAAGGGTAAAGACAAAGAATACCAGGTCCCTTATCTAGTTTGTATCTAATAGTAGAGAGTCCTTATTTTAAAAAGGCAATTGTGTTATTTTATCCCTCAGGGTGTTTACTTATTCAAGTTTCAACACATATTTCATTTTCGCCCACTTACACAAATTTGAGTGGCTATGATGGTGCCTGGCACACAGCCCACTCTTGAAAAATATCTGTTAAATGAATGAATGGATGAATGGACCAGTAGATGGATTATGGATGGATTGATCATTATTTCCTTCACTTGGCTCCTTGACTACTCACAAAAGATAGTGCCATTGGAATTTTTCTGAACATGTCCAACCTGAAATTTATCCCTTTTTTATCCAGGGGAAAAAAAGGTCCCTTAAGAAATAATTTTTTAAATGTAAACAAGGGCCAAAGATTGTACAACTTACAGGGAGTGTCATTCACATTGTTATTTTGTGTAAACAATGAAGTTCAAGGGAGCAGACTGACAAGGTGGAGAATTTAAATTCCTCAGATATAGTCATTCACATACTTACACTCAATAGATATTTCACATGCATTATTTAATGAAGTCCTCTAACTCTAAGGATTAGATCCACATCTATCTACTCCAAAGCTTCCATTTTCCTACTGTACTGTAATAGTCTCTCTAAAAGGTAAAAAAAAAAAAAAAAACCAAACCAAAACAAAACAAAAAACCCTCTGCTCTCCTTGTTTTAATTAAAGAATTTATCTAATACAACAACATTCTCTTTCTTTAAACCTAGCATTTCCCTGACCAATTCAAATTAATGACACTTCTTCTAAAATTGGAAATGCCATGTGAAAGATTTTACTTCTCATGCCCAGTTGCAAATGACAAAATATTGAAAAGTAGTAATTGGCCTCATTAAAATGGCACCAAGTTGATTGTATAACATCCTTACTAGACCAAATGGCAATAAGGAAAGTTTAATGAAAATAATAAAAATCAACACTTATGAAAAGATGATTTCATTAAAAGTACACTCAAAATTATTGTTCATGTGACTAAAACTTAATTCATTCTTCAATAAAAGCTAAGACTCCAATATTAAATCACAATTCAGTAAAAGCATCTCCAAGGACAATCAGATAATACATTATGGGTACACTTTTGAGTAATCTAACTTGATATAAAAATGGTACTGAAAGAATCTAGAATCTTTCTCTCACTCTCACTCTCACTGTTGCTCTCTCTTCATTTCACTCATTTTATTGAGATTTTTGTGGAAGCTGTAGAGTACAGAATTGAGCATGAGGTCTCTGGCCAATGCCTGGAGTGCAGACACCTAGTGTATATTGACATGAAAAACATATTCTTTAGATACCAGATATTCACACAGCAATACTGATGTTATGTGAGCTTTAAATATACCATCAATCTTTACCATATTTTTTAAGTCAGCATTGAATTATTTTAGGCAGACACTCTCCTTTGCTGTTCTGCCCACTTTTCACTTGCTGTGTATTCAATCAACTTATCTCTTTTGTTCTTCCTTGTGTGAATTCTTTCACTGCCCCTGCACTGGCCTCCACCCAATTGGGTTGTCTCCATATTCTGTGGTCTGTATGGAACCCTCTTGGCCCAGGACTTTTCCCAGATTCTCCATGAATTTCTTGGGACTTTCCCTCAGTGGACTGATACTAGTACTCCTTGTGGAACTGACAGTTCCACCGAGGTTACTCCTTGGTGTGAATCCAAAGCCCCAAGGGAAGCCCGCTGGGCAGACCTTGCCTGGAAGGATGAGGGATTTCCACTCTTGCCCTTCAGAGGGATCCTTCCCTCCCTCTACTTTCTCTTTTCAGCCCTTCAGTGGCCTATCCTTAGTACTCATCAGACAACAGAAGATCTCTGGCCAGGGTGGCTTCTTGGTGTGGTCTGAGGGCAAACAATTTGGACTGCCTGTGCCTGTGAGGGTAAAGGACCCCTTTCTTCTCCTCTCTCACTCTGTCTCCTCTGAGGTCTCCATTCCCAATGTGCTTATTTTGGAACTGCCTCCCTTTTCCTTATTCCCAGGATCCAGTTGCCATCTTGATCTATAGCCAAAACAGGTTCCTATGGTCTGAGTGGTGAGTCCCCCCCTTCCTTTTTCAGACCCAGTATAGCCAACCAGTGTCCAGCTTTCCTTGTTGCAGGGGATGTCCCAGAAGGGATTGTTATTGTCATTTGCCATGACCCTCTCCTTGGTGGGATGCCCCAGTAGCCAGTCGCCCTGTATAAGGTCCAGTCTTCTCAACTCAGGGGGAAACCCTGACTGAAATTGTGACCACGAGTCAGAGCTCCATTCCCTTTGGTGGGATGCTCATTTGGGAATTGGCAGCCAGTCTTTCCCACTATGGGACAAACCCCTTCTATTCTTTTGGACTCACCCTTGGGCTGTATTCTTAAAAACTGGAATAAATTTGACCCCCAAGGCCTGAGGAAACATGTGTCATATTTCTATGCAATGTTTCCTGGTCTCAGTACAAACTCCTAAGATCAGTAGGTATGGCCCCTCCATGGAACCCTTTTTTTATACTACTATTTTCCAGCCTGACCTCTTTTGCTTGAACTCTTCCAAATGGTCAGAAGTCCCATATGTGCAAGCCTTCGTGGCACTGTTCCAAAAATCCCAACCTCCAAAAAACTGTAGAATTTGTCTTGCTTGGTTTCATGGCCCATCTGACCCTGTGAATAGCTATCAAACCTGAAACTTTGAAGTTTTGCTAAGTAAAGTGAAAAATTGGGTCAAATTCATTGGGTATCTGAGTCTTTTCCAAATAAGATAAAATACCAAAGCATTGATCACTAAATAGAAAGTTTATCTGCTTTTGACTTCTTATTGCAGAGAAATTAAAGATACTTGGGTCTGTTGGAAAGCATGTTTTCTGCCTTTTTAAAAAAGTATACTATGAAAAATGCATGCTCTTAAAAATTATGAAATATATTCATAAATTTACCAAGCTAAAGAATCCTAATGTAATAGACAGCTCACAATTGGTTACTACTTAGTTTTCACCGGAGGCTAAGAGTTAAAATTCTGCTAAATGTAGTTAAGACTGATGGAAGTGATTAGGAAAGCAACTTTGTATGTAGGAAAGCAGGAGATGTGTAAGAAAGATATAAGAAGTGAGAATACATTTTGTTGAAGGAAAGAGAAAGTAATTTTATCCTAAAATGAGACTGGTTATTTAGAGAGAAAAGGCTTGGGACAAAATCTGAATGCAAAAGAAAGGTGTAGAAGATTTGTGAAGGGAAAGCCTTAGAAAAGAATTTTGTGGTCAGGAAGGAGAAGAATGAAATGAATGGATTTTAAAAGTACACCGGTATGAGATTAAAATTCTGCTTTATTCCCTGTTAAAAAGATAAAGTTTTCTTGGATTGTTGGTCTGCTCTTGATAAGAAAATACAAACGAATTTTTTTTTTCTTTATTTAACCAAAGTTTCTATGTTTGTCTTGATCAGATCTTTGGTTACTTAAGTTAAAACCTCTCAATATTAAAGAAGATAAGTTTTGCTAACAACTATATAACTTCCTGTAAAATCTCTTATTGCCACCTTGATTAACTATTATAGAAATTACATGAAATTCCTGAAGTTTTAATATATTCTGGTATAAAGTCATTACATAAATTATTGAAATGTTAACATGTCACAGAAATAACTGGATTTCCTTGTCAGCTACATTATAATGAACTCTCATATCAGATCTTTAGCCATGTCCATTTCTGAGGATTTTTTTTTTGTCATTTACAATTATTGTTCTGATGCTCTTGCAAAGTGAGATTTGTCTTCAAGGAGATTCATAAAAAGGACTTTTTTTGACAAACGCAGGTATTTGATATCTTTAAGAACATAAAACTGAACTGAGTAAGAATTTCCAGAACTATTGAAAAAGCTGCATCCAAACAACTAGAATTGGTAATATGGGACTAAATTAATTGAGAAAGATGATTATAGTTTTTGTGACTCTTGTTTGAAACATTGCTGGTTCTCTAATGTTTTGCTCTTCCAGATTGAGGAAACTTTCTCTTAAGATATCCATGATATACAGAAATGTGATAAAGTATTCCTTTATGAACAAACTGAAACATTTAACTTTTCTCCCTACCTGAATCCTCCAAAATTCAGAAACTCTCAATGATTATTCTTTCTTCCATGGCAATTATAATTATTTATATAAGATCACTAAGAATCTGTTTTCCTTGTAACAGGACATCATTGGAAACATTGGTTATATTACCAAGGCTTTGACTGGAATGTCATATTTGAGAGGCATGCATAGACTCAGATATGATCAGACAGCTCTAAGGAATTAAGGCTGACTTTATGGAGCCAATAAAGCCATTTGGAAGCATTGGCCTGACACCTTGCTTACAGGGTTCCCATCAGCCTTATCAGGTGAGTAAAGAATGTCACTTCCTGACGGGTTGCGGTTCAGTATGGTGATGTAGGAGGATCCCAGGCTCACCACCTCCCACAAACACACCAAATCTGCAGCTACATAAGGCACATAAGGCATTAAAACTGTCTGAGCAACTGCTACAGATCCGGTGAACACAGAAGCCCCACATCAAGGCAGATGGTCTTCAGACTCAGACTACATCAACTTTTCCCTGGGTCTCCAGATTACTGGACTGCCTTGCAGATTTTGGACTTGCGAGCCCCCACAATCATAAATGGCATCAAGCAAACATTAACATTTAAAAATGTAGTGCTAGAGAGAGAAGTTAAGATGGCAGAGGAGTAGGGGACCCCTTTTACAGCTGGTCCCCTGAGCCGAGTTGGATAGGTACCAGACCATCCTGAACATCCATGGAATCAGCCTGAGACGCAGGAAGATACATCTGGATTTCTACAAATGAACATCTCCAGCGCTGAGTATTGAGGTATGAAGTGGGGAGCCATGAAACCGCACACCGTGAAACCGCACACCGATATCGGAAGATAAACGGAAGGGGGAGGGAGCTTCTGCATTTGGGCACCAGGACACGGGGGAGCAGGCGAACTCGAGGACGGCACCCGCGAGAGAACAGACCGAGACCGTGAGCCGGGGAACGCATGCCACCAGACTGAAATGGAGCTCCTGTGTGCTCACTGGAATCAGACTGAGACCGGGAGCTCCAGAGCGCGCGGGGGTGGCTGGAGGCTGGTGGTGTTAGAAACACAAGAACAGAGAAACGCCAGCCCTGGAAGTGAGGGCAGGGACGCCGGATGTGGGGCGCACATCCCAGGATGCTGCAGGGTTGAGCAGCACCAACAGAAACAGAGTTAAAGTGGCCAGAACACCAGTGGAGAATGGCCCGCCATCCCTCTGTTCTGAGACAGAGGCTGAGATTAGGCTACTGCTGCTCTGACTCTAGAAGATGCACAGCAAACCGCCAGGGAAAGCTGACAGAGAACAAAAGCCTGGAAATACCGGCTCACAGTGTGCCCATCCCCATCCCCCCTCGCAGGGGACATAGAGACTCTACCCAAACAGGGTTGCCTGAGTATCAGCGAGACAGGCACCTCCCCCAGAAGGCAGGCTGAAAAATCAAGAAGCCTACATCCCAAAGGTCCATATAAAACAAGCGCACACTTCCTGGGCCCTGGTTAATAATTTGGGCTCTAGACATCCCCGCAAACCTCTCCTCATCAGAATGACGAGAAGGAGAAATCCCCCCAGCAAAGAAAAGACAATGAGTCTGTGGCCTCTGCCACAGAACTAATGGATATGGATGTAACAAAATTATCAGAAATGGAATTCAGAGTAACAATGGTCAAGATGATGTGTAGACTTGAAAAAAAGTATTAATGAAAATGTTAATGAGAATATAGAATATCTAAGGGCAGAAATGAGAGCAAATCTGGCAGAAATTAAAAATTCTATGAGCCAAATGCAGGCAAAACTAGAGGCTCTGACGACGAGGGTGAATGAGGAAGAAGAACGTATCAGCGAATTGGAGGATGGGTTAGTAGAAGAAAAAGATAAAATAGAATCTGGGACTCAAAAAGAACCATTCTCATGAATGTAGCTTATGGGAGATTACTGACTCAATGAAATGTTCCAATGTCAGAATCATCGGCATCCCCGAGGGGGTGGAGAAAAACAGAGGTCTAGAAGAGATATTTGAACAAATTGTAGCTGAAAACTTCCCTAATCTAGCGAGGGAAACAAACATTCGTGTCCAAGACGCAGAGAGGACCCCTCCCAAACTCAACCACGACAAACCTACGCCACATCACATCGTAGTGCAATTCACAAATATTAGATCCAAGGATACAGTATCAAAAGCGGCCAGGGCAAAGAAATTTCTCACGTACCAAGGCAAAGGCATCAGAATTACGTCAGACCTGTCTACACAGACCTGGAATGAGAGAAAGGGCTGGGGGGACATTTTTAAAGCTCTTTCAGAGAAAAACATGCAGCCAAGGATCCTTTACCCAGCAAGGCTGTCATTCAGAATTGATGGAGAAATAAAGACCTCCCAGAATCGCAAGTCATTAACCAATTTCATAACCATGAAACCAGCCCTACAGGAGATATTAAGGGGGTTTCTATAAAAGTAAAAAGTCCCCAAGAGTGATATAGAACAGAAACTCACAATCTATAGAAACAAAGACATTAGTGACAACATGGCATCATTAAAATCATATCTCTCAATATTCAGTCTCAATGTAAATGGCCAAAATGCTCCCATAAATGACACAGGGTTGCAGAATGAATAAAAAGACATGACCCATCCATGTGCTGTCTACAAGAGACTCATTTTGAACCTAAAGATACATTCAGACTGAAAGTAAAGGGATGGAATACCATCTTTCACGCCAATGGACCTCAAAAGAAAGCTGGAGTAGCAATTCTCATATCAAACAGATTGGATTTTAAACTAAAGACTATAGTTAGAGACACAGAAGGGCACTATATTATTCTTAAAGGATGTAGCCAACAAGTGGATATGACAATTATGAATATATATGCCCCCAACAGGGGAGCGGCAAGATACACAAGCCAACTCTTAACAAGAATAAAGAGACATATAGATAAAAATACATTAATAGTAGGGGACCTCAACACTCCACTATCAGAAATAGACAGAGCACCCATGAAGAAAATTGACAAAGAAACAAGAGCTTTGAATGCCATACTCGACGAGTTGGACCTCATAGATATATATAGAACACTACACCCCAGAACCAAAGAATACTCATTCTATTCTAATGATCATGGAACATTTTCAAGAATAGACCATGTTCTGGGACACAAAACAGGTCTCAACCAACACCAAAAGACTGAAATTATTCCCTGCATATTCTCAGACCACAACACTTTGAAATTGGAACTCAACCACAAGGAAAAATTTGGAAGAAACTCAGACACTTGGAGACTAAGAACCATCCTGCTCAGGAATGAGTCGATAAACCAGGAAATCAAAAATCAATTTAAACAATTTATGGAGACCAACGAGAATGAAAACACAATGGTCCAAAACCTATGGCATACTGCAAGGGCAGTCCTAAGGGGAAAATACATAGCCATCCAAGCCTCACTCAAAAGAACAGAAAAATCTAAAATGCAGTTTTTATATTCTCAGCTCAAGAAGCCGGAACAAAAACAGAGGGACAGGCCTAATTGACACACAAGGAAGCAGTTGACCAAGATTAGAGCATAAATCAATGAATTAGAAACCAGGAGTACAGTAGAACAGATCAACAGAACTAGAAGCTGGTTCTTTGAGAGAATTAATAACATTGACAGACCTCTGGCAAGACATATCCAAAAGAATAGAGAAAGGACCCACATTAATAAAATTATGAATGAAAAAGGAGAGTTCACAACTAACACCAATGAAATTGGAAGGATTATTAGAAACTATTATCAACAGCTTTATGCCAATAAATTAAGCAGTCTGGTAGAGATGGAGGACGTCCTGGAAACCTATAAACTACCAAGACTGAAACAGGAAGAAAAGGATTTTTTAAACAGGCCAATTAATTATGAAGAGATTGAAACAGTGATAAACACCCTTCCAAAAAACAAAACTCTTGGCCCGGATGGTTTTCCTGGGGAATTCTACCAAACATTCAAAGAAGAAATAATACCTATTCTCCTAAAGCTATTTCAAAAAATAGAAACAGAAGGAAAGCTAACAAACTCATTCTATGAGGCCAATATTACCTTGATCCCCAAAGCAGGCAAAGACCCCATCAAAAAGGGGAATTACAGACTGATATCCCTAATGAATATGGACGCCAAAATCCTCATCAAGATCCTGGGTAATAGAATCCAACAGTACATTAAAAGGATTATCCATCATAACTAAGTGGGATTCATCCCTGGGACGCAAGGGTGGTTCAACATTCGCAAATCAATCAGTGTCATAGGTTTTGTCCAGAAAGAAAAATTCAAAAATCATATGATTCTCTCAATAGATGCAGAAAAAACATTTGACAAAATACAGCTTCCTTTCCTGATTAAAACCCTTCAGATTGTAGGCATAGAGGGTACATTCCTCAATCTCATAAAAGCCATCTATGAAAAGCCTACAGCAAATATCATTCTCAATGAGGAAAAGCTGGAAGCCTTTCCCTTAAGATCAGGAACACACAAGGATGCCCACTCTCTCCACTATTATTCAACATAGTACTAGAAGTCCTTACAACAGCAATCAGACAACAAAAAGGGATCAAAGGTATCCAAATTGGCAAAGAAGAAGTCAAACTGTCTCTCTTCGCAGATGACATGATACTCTATATGGAAACCCAAAAGAATCCACTCCCAAACTATTAGAAGTTATAGAGCAATTCAGTAATGTGGTGGGATACAAAATCAATGCTGAGAAATCAGTTGCATTTCTATACACGAATACTGAGACTGAAGAAAGCAAAATTAGGGAATCCATCCCATTTACAACAGCACCAAAAATCACACCTTACCTTGGAATTAACTTAACCAGAGACGTAAAGGAACTATATTCTAGAAACTATAAATCACTCTTGAAAGACATTGAAGAAGACACAAAAGGATGGGAAAATATTCCATGCTCATGGATCAGAAGAATTAACACAGTTAAAATGTCCATGCTACCCAGAGCAATCTACACTTTCAATGCTATCCTCATCAAAATACCAATGACATTTTTCAAAGAACTGGAACAATCAGCCCTTAAATTTGTATGGAACCAGAAAAGGCCCGGAATCGCCAAGGAACTGTTGAAAAGGAAAAACAAAGCTGGGGGCATCACAATGCCAGATTTTGAGCTGTACTACAAAGCTGTGATCACAAAGACAGCATGGTACTGGCACAAAGACACATAGAACAATGGAACAGAATAGCGAACCCAGAAATGGACCCTCGGCTCTTTGGGCAACTAATCTTTGATAAAGCAGGAAAAAACATCCAGTGGAAAAAAGACAGTCTCTTCAATAAATGGTGCTGGGAAAATTGGACAGCTACATGCAAAAGAATGAAAGCTGACCACTCTCTCACACCATACACAAAGATCAACTCCAAATGGATAAAAGACCTCGATGTGAGATAGGAATCCATCAAAATCCTAGAGGAGAACATAGGCAGCAACCTCTCCGACATCGGCCACAGCAACCTTTTTCATGACACATCTCCAAAGGCAAGAGAAACAAAAGAAAAAATGAATTTGTGGGACTTCATCAAGATAAAAACTTCTGCACAGCCAAGGAAACAGTCAAAAAAACGAAGAGGCAGCCCATGGAATGGGAGAAGATATTTGTAAATGACACTACAGATAAAAGACTGGTATCCAAGATCTACAAAGAACTTCTCAAACTCAATACACAAGAAACAATCAAACAAATCATAAAATGGGCAGAGATACGAACAGACCCTTTTCGAATGATGACATACAAATGGCTATGAGACACATGAAAAACATGTTCAATATCATTAGCCATCAGCGAAATTCAAATCAAAACCACACTAAGATAACACCTTACACCAGTTAGAATGGCAAAAATTGACAAGGCAAGAAACAACAATTGCTGGAGAGGATGTGGAGAAAGGGGATCCCTCCTACATTGTTGGTGGGAATGCAAGTTGGTACTGCCACTCTGGAAAACAGTGTGGAGGTCCCTTAAAAAGTTAAAAATTGAGCTACCCTATGATCCAGCCATTGCACTACTGGGTATTTACCCCAAAGATACAGACGTAGTGAAGAGAAGGGCCATATGCACCCCAATGTTCATAGCAGCATTGTCCACAATAGCTAAATCGTGGAAGGAGCTGAGATGCCCTTCAACAGATGACTGGAGTAAGAAGTTGTGGTCCATATATAGAATGGAATATTACTCAGCTATCAGAAAGAACGAGTTCTCAACATTTGCTGCAACATGGACGGCACTGGAGGAGATAATGCTAAGTGAAATAAGTCAAGCAGAGAAAGACAAATATCATACGATTTCTCTCATCTATGGAACATAAGAACTAGGAAGATCAGTAGGGGAAGAAAGGGATAAAAAAGGGGGGTTAATCAGAAGGGGGAATGAAGCATGAGAGACTATGGACTCTGAGAAAGAAACTGAGGGCTTCAGAGTGGAGGGGGTGGGGGAATGGGATAGACTGTTGATGGGTAGTAAGCAGGGCACGTATTGCATGGTGCACTGGGTGTTATACGCAACTAATGAATCATTGAACTTTACATCAAAACCAGGGATGTACTCTATGGTGACTAACGTAATATAATAAAAAAAATTTAACAAAAAATGTAATGCCAAAAGAAAAAAAAAGAATGTCACTTCCTGGGGTGCCTGTGTGGCCCAGTCAGTTAAGCATCTGACTTTGGCTGAGGTCATGATCTGTGGGTCCTGGGTCCTGGGATCAAGCATCTGACTTCACCTCAGGTCATCATCTCAGGGTCCTGATTCAAGCCCCGTGTGGGGCTCCACACTCAATGGAGAGTCTGCTTGTCCCCCCACCCCTCCCCCACTCATGCTCTTTCTCTCTCTCTCAAATAAATAAATAAAATCTTTTTTTAAAAAAGAATGTCACTTCCTGGCAGGTGCAGGAATCTCAGGATATTTTATTTGGGGGACCTTGAGAAGAGGAATTCACCCAAATCTAGAGATATTTCAGGCATATCTGATGACAAATATTTGCCTTGGCTTTTGGCCTCAAGAGTCTATCAAAAGTTCAACCTAGACATTCCTTATAAAAAAATTCCAGCAAAGAAGATTTTAAAGGATCTTTATCATCAATCACTATTCTTGCTGAGCTTATGTAAATAACTGGGCTGGGTTTGTTAAAACTGGACTTGTTTTACAAATGAACTAGTCTTGATTTAGCCAGCTCTGGAAATAAGGGTGAATTTAGAGAAAAATTATGTTTCAATAACATACCTTTGTGGATGTTAAATTCTAGTTTTGATTAATTCTCTTTAAATGTTTGTTGTTTGCTTAAGCTAAACAACTTCAGGTATACTTCAGAGAAATTGCCATAATAGGTCATGAATAGACAATCTTCATGCTTGTTATTCTGTGGCCATAATTACAGGACCCCATGGGCATATGATCATTTAAACAGCTGGAAAACAGATGGACTCCCCAAAAATTATATAACTCAACTATCACTTTGACCAATTCTGTGTGTCTGGGAAGACAAAACTGCTCCTTAAAAGCTGGAGCATATACGCCGCTCCACGGGATTAACTATGGACTTATGGAAATAATGGATGGCCCCCCTTTACTTATGATTGGATTGGATAATGCACTTGGGGATGCCCTTACCTCTTGGGGCAAGTCTTCTCCCACTTGTCAGTGGTACCCCATAATTAGGATATTGTTAAGGGTAGACATCAAACAAAGAGGGCTTCTTGATGGTTTTATCCCTTAGCCATGTTTGTCCCAGGAGCTGCCTCTATTGATATAAAATTGCAAATAGAGGCTTTAGCCAAGCATACAGCAGTCACCTTTAATCAAACCCAACATGTAGTTGCCCACAAATTCAAAAGGTGGACCTCCAAAACTGAATGGCCCCTGATATCCTCACTGCAGCTCAAGGAGGAATCTATGCTTCGTTAAAACAGAATGTTATGTATATACCCCAGATTAACACAGAAATGTGGCAGGGTTACTAGAAGACACAGATACTCAAATTAGCACTTTAAATGATCTCTCTCCTTCCTTTAATTGGTTAAACTCCTGGACTGGAGGAAGATTTTGCTCAACAATCAAAGGTCTTTTATTCGGGCTTCTCTTCCTCATAATAATTTTATTTTGTTGTCTTTATACCTCAATAAAGCTTAAAAATAAAACAGAAAGGATAAAAGACCTTAATGTGAGACCTGAAACTATAAAAGTCCTAGAAGAGAGCACAGGCAGTAATTTCTCTGACACTGGACATAGCAACATTTCTCTAGATATGCCCCCTGAGGTAAGGGAAATAAGAGCAAAAATAAAGTATTGGGACTAAATCAAAATAAACTCTTCTGCACACAAAGGAAATAGTAAACAGAACTGAAAGACAACCTACTGAATGGGAGAAGATATTTGCAAATAACATGCAGCATAAAGGATTAGTATCCAAAATATATAAAGAAATGATACCACTCAACACCCAAAAAATAATTCAATTTTAAAAAATGGGCAGAATTTTGGGATGTTTGGGTGGCTCAGTAATTTAAGCATCTGACTCTTGACTACAGTTCAGGTAATGATCTCAGAGTCATGCGATCAAGTCCTGCATCAAGCTCTGCACTGCACATGAAGCCTGCTTAAGATTCTCTCTCTTCCTCTCCCTCTCCCTCAGCCTCTCTCTCTCAAAAGAAAAAAAATGGGCAGAAGACATGAACAGAAATTCCTCTAAAGAAGACATATGGATGGCCAACAAACATGAAAACATGCTCATCATCAGTCATCAGGGAAATGCAAATCAAAACTACAATGAGATACCACCTCACACCTGTCAGAATGGCTAACACAAGAAATATGAGATACAACAAGTATTTGTGAGGATGCTGAGAAAAAGGAACCCTCTTGCACTGTTGGTGGGAATGCAAACTTGTGCAGCCACTGGAGAAAACAGTATGGAGTTGCCTCAGAAAGTTAAAAATAGAACTACCCTATGATGCAGCAACAGCGCTACTAGGCATTTACCCAAAAATTACAAAAACACTAATTCAAGGGCCTATATGCACCCATATGTTTATTGCAGCATTATTTACAATAGCCAAGTTATAGAAAGAGCTCAAAATGTTCATCCACTGATGAACAGATAAGGAAGATGTGATATATACACACAATATTCTATTGTGTGTATATATATACACAATAGAATATTATTCAGCCATAAAAAAGAATGAAGTCTTGTCATTTGCAACAAACAACATGGATGGAGGTAGAGAGTATAATGTTAAGTGAAATAGGTCAGTCAGAGAAAGACCATTATCATATGATTTCACTCATATGTGGAATTTAAGAAACTGAGTGAGTAAAGGAAAGAGAGACAGAGAAAAACCAAGAAACAGACTTTTAACTATAGAGAACAAACTAATGTTACCAGAGGGGAGATGGGTGGGAGCCCTGGGTGAAATAGGCATTAGGGATTAAAGAGTACACTTATCATGATAAGCACTGAGTAATGTATAGAACTGTGGAATCACTATATTGTATACCTTAAACTAATATAACACCATATGTTAAGTATATTGGAATTAAAATTTAAAACAATTTAAAAAACAGAAAGAATACAGATATAAAATAATAACTAAAAGAACTACATATTAAACCATTCAATTCTAACAATAATAGGGTTTAGGTCTCTTATTACTTCCAGTCTACAAATGATGAAAGCAAGATTTGAAAAGGTTAAATTGCTTCCCAAATATCACAGGTAGTAGTAGTGATAGAATCTTCACTGAAATCTAGACAATATTTTCTCCAGAACCCATAGTTACAGCCACTAGGTTGTTCGTAATTGAAGCATGAGGAAGAAAGTGTCAAGGGAGCACAACGTATCCCCAGTGCCATTCTTTATGTAGTTTCATCCACTTAGAATATGTTTCGTTCCAAAATGTCGGCTTAGTAGATAACTGAAGCCTCCTGTGTAATGCCATATTAAACTGTAAATCAATGTCCTCAAACATTGTGTGTCTGTTTTTAAAATGAGCAAAATTACCTCTTACATTTTAGGTTATTTAGAACTAGACCATCTACAAGCTTTTTAAATAGATGAAATTCATGCAAGATTCATGCTTTAAGTCAGGTTCTTAAAGAAAAATAAATACAGTATATTCACATAATCACATATATATGTGCTTAGATATAGCTGAAGTAGATTACTTTTGTTAAATGAATGAATGAGATGTTGACAGGATTTGTAGAATCATAAAATCTCAGGGTAGAAAGGAGCATTAAAAGCTACTGTATATATATATTAAATCATCATGTCATGCGCCTTAGGAAAAAAATACTGTACAATCTAAATTTAAACAGTTTTTTATGTCATTCATAACTCAATAAAGCTGGGGGGGTATCATCCACTCTATTTCACTGCCCAGTCGACACTTGAATCCTCTTTTAAAGCATCCCACCGAGTGGTCATTCAACTTTTGTTTGAACATCCACTGATGGCAAATGCACTATATGCTTAAGTCAGCCTACTCCATCTTTGGACAGCTTAGAATAATAAACTGTACTTCACCTCTGGATGAGTTCACACTCTGTAACCAACAGAGCAAATGGTACACAGAAAGTTCAGTGGGCGAGGAGTGGATGCCAAATGAATTAGTCTGCTTTTGAAGCTCTCATAACCCCAGATTAGAAACACCTGAACTTGTCCATTTTTCAGGTGAGGAAACTTGAGACCAATGAATAATCTTGTATAAGATCATAGGACTACCTAGTATCAATAAAATAAGATTAGCAATCCAAGTCTCCTGACTCCCATTCCAGTGCTCTTTAAAGTATATTGTCCAATGATATCCCTTACTGATTTAAGAACATAGGCTCTAAAGACTGGCTGGATTTGAATCCCACCTTTACAACTTACTAGAAACATGGGGAAGAAAGTGTCAAGGGAGCACAATGTATTTGTTTAAACTGAGGCAAGCTACTTACCCTCTCTTTGTGCCTAAATTTCTTCATCTGCAAAACACAGATAATACTGGTACCTCTTTCATATGATTTTGGGTAGAGTATATGTTTTTGTATATGTGATGTTCTTAAAGCAGTGTCAGGAACATAGTAATTTTTTTTAGTAAATATTGGTTATTATTATTATCATTAATAGTCTTTTCAAACTTGCATAACACTGTCAATCCACAGCCATATTACCAGTGAATTCCTATGACACTTTAGTCTCACCTAAAACATATTTGAATATGGAACATTCTTTCTCTCTAGTCAGGAAAAAAAATTAAGACAATATAAGAGTATATATATATATATATATATATATATATATATATATATATATATATATATTCCCTTCATGTTATATACTACTTTCAAACTTAAGGAAATCAGATTTTTAACAATTCATTAATCTTATAGCCTGGGCAGTAAATTGGGTAAGCTTTCTGACCCTCGGAACCAAAGAGAAAAACTTTTCTTCCCACACACCCAGGAGTTTTTAAGCACACTCAAAAGAAGATATAAAGGAAGAGATGCGAGAAAATATAAAAAGAAAAAAACAAATCACCATTATAAAAGTTCTGCTCAGATCCCAGGACAAAGTTTGCAAAAGCATACAATTAGTTGTCTGAAATTCATGTCAGTGGAAGCAGTAAGCATCTAAACATTTTTCACAGGCATTCTATATAAATAAATAGCAACTACCAAGTACAAACTCACAGCTAAATCACTCCACACATAAATATATTAATAATCTACTTGTAGAGAAGTCTGTCCTTTCTTATATTACATTAACTGGAAGTTTCACAGCAGAAAGAAGTAAAATACTAAAGAGATATACTTTCTAATTTATGCAAAATTAGGAAATCAAAGATTTTGTCTACAGCTATTTAGATTAATCTAAATACTAAAACTGTATTTACAGCTGTTTGGAAGTAATTGCTGGTGTTATCATTCATTTTAACATAAAAAGTGTCTCTACACTATAGTACATCTGTACAAAATGTCTGACTAAATACAGTGTGCTCTCCCAGAGTATGAAGAGGGTTATGGAATAAAAGCAAAGAGAATAAAAATGTAAAACCAGGTCCTTTTCCCTTCATGTATCTGAATGAATTAAATAGAAGACATTTCAGAAAAAAAAAAAAGAAAGAAAACAAAGCTTGGTGAAGTAATAAGGATGTTAACTATATATTAACACTGGGTCAAGTGGTAGTTACTAATTCTTATTTATTTTAAAGCTTTGTAAAATAGCAGAGGAGAAAGAGGAGGGTAGAGGATAAGTAGGATCAAAAAAATGTGGCTACAGTGATCTCCCATAAGCATAGACATGGCTTTTGAAAAATTTCAGAAATCCTTCTTTGTCTATGCCATATTGGGAACAAGTAACATAGTGCAGGTATACCGATAAGATAAAAATTCAAACCATGTAACAAAAATGTAGTTGACAACTTGTATATTATGCAATTATGACTGTCATTTTATTACTGTTATTAATTTATTAGAATAATTGCAATTTTTTCAATGTCATAATGTGATAATAAAGGACTTGTCATTACTAAGTTAACCTCCGACAATCTCTGACCTCAGGGGAGGTAGTTGCACACTTTCAGTCCAAAATGAGCTGTCAGTTACCACAACGGCATTTTGATGACTACATTATCTTGTAATTAAATGTCTCAACAAACTTCTGCTTTTGATTGACAGGTAGTTAAGACTATCATTGTCCACAGGGCAGTTTCTTTATATTTCAAGAATAATTTTCTTTATATTTCAAGAATAATTTTTTAGCACTGAAGCAGGAAGACAAGATTTTAAAAATTAAAATGCCTTCAATAATGTATCTATTAATGTATACCTAGCAGTGGTAAAAGCAAAGAAAATTATGCTGTTATGTATACGTTGCCCAATCCATTGTGTTGTAGTGAAAGCTTTGATTAAGAAATGTCTATGATGTTTTTGTTAACCTTATTGAACATATAGAATAATTTCATTACTCTTCTCTTCCATGTCCAATTTTTCCATGACTGAAATAATTGAAAGCCACAAGCAATGGATGCTTGTAAATGCTTTATGATCATATTCCTCTTACCATCCTCAAGCCCAGTGTGTTAGTTCAATAGGCTAAGGGCAAGATAGATCACATATAATGCATACAATGAATTCTTTCTCCTTTTTCCTGTTACCTTCCTTAATATATGGACCACTAAAGGAATCCATTTCCAACTACATTGCTCACAATACTGACATTAACATTTGCATTGTTTCAGATTGAAAGAAAACTTCCTAGATGAGGCTAAATATTTGCTGAATTTTAATAATTCTAAAATCATAGGAAAATAAAAGAGCAGAAAAGCTATCAAAATAGAATTTTTGTGTACCACACCTGAAGATTATTATAAATTGCATAGTCAAGAATCCAAGTACAAAGCCACTGAGAAGTAAAATTAAGATGAGCCACTTGGATTTTGGTTATTTTCATTATACTACTAAAACTTCTTTTTATTTAAAAACTGGTGTATTCATAAAGGAAACTTTTTAAAAATAAGGATCTCTCATAATGAAATAAAAGTAACATAATGTGAGAGATTCTACCAGTAAAGTAAATCCCATTAAATCCCATTTAAATCCCATTAAAACTCAACATTATCAGTACTGAATTAGAGATATCTTTTTTCAATTACCAAGATGCAATTTTTCTTTCACAAAGAAGAAAACTTTAGTTCCTTCGATTTCTTCATTAAGTGTTCTATTTAGGATCCCTGCATTTTAAAAAAATATAGAATGAGAATTTTTAAAATAGGTTTTATGTTGTTGCTCTCAGCAAACTGAAAATTTCAATAGAAAAGACTACTTGCATGCAAACACATACACCCTTCTCAAAATGCTAACAGATGGAGGAGGCCAAATGGGGAGAAACGCTATAAAATGATTTTATCTGAGCTCTATGTGGATGCACATTATTTGGAAACATTTGTTTCTTCCTTTGAATGAGCAATGACATCTTTTTCAAGTTATGGAATAACCTGACTTCTCAGAATGTGAAACAAATTTTTGGGAGTCAATCACCCTTTTCCCACACTACGTGTAAAACCTAGCCTAAAGCAACCATCACAATTCCCAGTTGTACCAAATGTTCCTTTAGTAATCATAGCACACAAATCTTTGTGAGTTACAAAAGTTAAATTTATGCCAATATTATACGCAGCAAAAAAGTCCTAAGCATCTACTTTGTGCTGAACACTTTCATAGTCACTGCAGAGTTTAATGCGCATTAATCATTCTATGTACATGTCACCGAACCTGAAAAAGCAGAAGTAGAATGAAAATCCCCATGTGGGGAGGTGAAAAGTGAGGTAGAGGGAGGCGAACTCCATTGCAGTGTAACATAAGAATCATAATAAAGCAATTATAAATGGGATTGATTCACTGATTTCTCTTTCTGCTGCTTCATCATTGGTGCATAGAAATAGAACAGATTTCTCTACATTGATTTTATATCCTGCTACTTTTATGAATTCATATATTAGTTCTACTAATTTTTTGAACCAATTTTCAGTTTTCTACACAGAGTCTTGTGTTGTATGTGAAGAGTGAAATTTTGACTTCATCCTTGATGATTTGGATGTCTTTTATTTCTTTTTGTTGTCTGATTAGTGAGACAATGACTTCTAGTACTATGTTGAACAACAGTGGTGAGCGTGGATATCCCTGTCATGTTCCTGACCTTAGGGGCAAAGGTCTCGGTTTTTCCCCATTAAGGATGATATTACCTGTGGGTCTTTCATATGTGGCCATTATAAAATTAAGGTATTGATCACAGTTACAATTGCATCAAAAACCATAAGATACCCAGGAACAAACCTAACCAAAGAGGTAAAACATCTGTACACTGAAAACTATAGAACACTTATGAAAGAAACTGAAGATAACACAAAGAAATGGAAAAACATTCCAAGCTCAAGGGTTAGAAGAATAAATATTGTTAAAATGTCTATGCTACCCAGAGCAATCTACACATTTGATGTATTCCCTATCAAAATAACACCAGCATTTTCCACAAAGTTAGAACAAACAATTCTAAAATATGTATGGAACCAGAAAAGACACTGAATAGCCAAAGGAATGTTGAAAAGGAAAACCAAAGCTAGAGGCATCACAATTCTGGACTTCAAGCTGTATTACACAGCTGTAATCATCAAGATTATATGGTGCTGGCACAAAAAAGACACATAAATCAATGGAACAGAATAGAGAACCCAGAAATGAACCCTCAGCAATATGGTCAACTAATCTTTGAGAAAGGAGGAAAGATTATCCAATGGAAAAAAGACAGTCTCTTCAACAAATAGTGCTGGGAAAACTGGACAGCCACATGCAAAAGAATGAAACTGGACCACTTTCTTACACCATATACGAAAATAAATTCAAAATGGATGAAAGAGCTAAATAACAGACAGAAATCCATCAAAATCTTAGAGGCAAACACAAGTAGCAACCTCTTTGACCTCAACCATAGCAACATCTTACTAGACACATCTCCAGAGGCAAGGGAAACAAAAGCAAAAGTGAACTACTGGGACATCATCAAGAAAAAAATCTTCTGTACAGCAAAGGAAACAATTAGCAAAACTAAAAGAAAACCTACAAAATGGGAGGATATTTACAAATGACATATTGGATAATGAGTTAGTGTCTAAAATTTGTGAAGAATTTATCAAACTCAACACCCCAAAAATAAATAATCCAGATAAGAAATGGGCAGAAGACATGAACAGACATTTTTCCAAAGAAGACATATAAATGGCCAACAGACACATGAAAAAATGTTTAACATCACTCATCATCAGGGAAATACAAATCAAAACCATAATGAGATGGCACCTCACATCTGTCAGAATGGCTAAAATTAACAACACAGTAAAGAACAGATGTTGGGGAGGATGCAGAGGAAGGGAAACACTCTTAACACTGTTGGTGGGAATGCAAACTGGTGCAGCCACTCTGGAAAACAGTATGGAAGTTCCTCAAAAAGTTAAAAATGGAACTACCCTACAAACCCAACAATTAAACTACTAGGTATTTACCCAAAGGATACAAAAATACTGATTCAAAGGGGCACATTGCACCCCAATGTTTATAGCAGCAATGTCCACAATATCCAAAATATGGAAAGAGCCCAAACGTCCATCGACAGATGAATGGATAAAGAAGATGTGGGATATACATAACATAGGAGAAGGGGACAAAAAAGAAAAGAAAAAAAGAGGTTGAGGCAAACCATAAGAGACTCTTAACTCTAGAGAACAAACTGAGGGTTGCTGGAGGGGAGGCGGGTGAGGAGATGGACTAAATGGGTGATGGACATTAAGGAGAGCATTTGTTATGATGAGCAGTGGGTGTTATATGTAAGTGATGAATCACTAAATTCTACCACTGAAACCAATATTACACTATATGTTAACTAACTTGAATTTAAATAAAATCTTGGAAGAAAAAATATAACATATTTATGAGTTCCAATTTGCTTTTTAAATAAACATTATTAATTTTTTTAAAAAAATCATAATAAAGCTGCCTCTTATTTATGGTGGAAAAGCTGATCCAGAGTAACTTAATTATAAAATATAACTGACATAACCTATTCTCCTTTAATAAAAGATGCTGTATATTCATGAAAAACGGCTATCTAGTTTACAAAAGTAAAGCTTGAAGTCACTAAAATATATGAGTAGAAAGTGGACAATTATTTAAAAAGAAAGAAAGATGTTGACAGAGCCCAGAGGAACTTTCCAATCTCAACAGATCTCAGAACCTATAGATACAAATTAAGAAATAATGTACCTGGTTATCTGAGCCTTCTGATTAGCTTATATTTCAGATAAAGAGGTGTTTGCCATTTATTTGTCAAAAAAATTACAAGAATCACAGGATTCTAGAATTGGAAGCATAGTGTTGAAAAATCAAATTGTTTGGAAATATTTGGAGATATTTTGGGTTGTCATAAAGATTAGGAGTTGCTACTAGTTAGATGCCAGATATTTTAAGTGTCCTGCAATGTGCAAGGCAGTCTCACACATGGAAGAATTGTCCTGCCTCAGGACCAATTGCTTCTCCATTGAAAATCTTTCTGTCCAACCACTTATTTTAAAATTAGGAAGTTGCTTCTGAGGAAATTGAGTGCCTTGCTCTTGATCCCACAGCTAGTGGAGTTAGTACTAAAACCCAGTTCCCCAGACATGGCATAGAAGGCCAACTGGGACCTGGGGGTTAAATATATCTGTGCTGTTGTTCTGTAAACTGCACTAAATTATTATGAGAAATAAATAAATACATAGCGAAAGAAAAAAAAAAGAAATGCAACTTTACAATGGACTGAACTAACAATACATTGCTGATTACATTTCCTTTTGACCAATGAAGAGGGCGGATAGTCCTTATCTTTCAACATCAGTTACACAGTCACAAAAAAATTTTAAGCTGAACTGTTTTTTCCTCAAAATATTATGAAAAATAAGTAAATCTGGTTATACATTGAAGGTGCAGAAAGACACAAAAATATGAATTAGCCAAGCAGCTCACAGCTAAAATAATTTTTGCTATCATTTTACAAGTTGAACAATGAAACCTCCACTTTGAAACCTTTCCTATGAAAATAATTCAGAGACACTGGAACAATTGATATAATTAGGCATTTTCAAATTGAAAAAAAATCTTTACAACAGCATTTTGAACAGAGAATTAGACTTGTGGGGAAACGTTTCATCTGCAAAGGGCTGAGTTTGTGGTTCTATTGATATAATGCTACTTCATGTAGCTATAAGCTGCATAAAATGCACTCACACATTTTATTTTATTACAAAACTTCATAAAGACCAAAAAAAAAAGAACAAAAACCACTTGGGCAACAAGAGACTCAAAAGTGTCTCTCTGAAGCCTCTCTTTTAATTACAATATATTAGGTGTGCAGAAAAAATAGGGCCTAAAGGGGAAGCAAATAAAATATACCATGTTTCATTAGACTGTAAGTCAGCCTCAAATGAAAATTCTAAGAAGAAAGAAACAAAAACTAGAAGTAGGCCAAAAAGGTCAAAACACTAGTGGAAATTATGGAATTATACCATTTTTTATGACAGCCATTGTATCAGGCACTTCCATCGAATGATGCTGCAATATCCTACCACATTCAAACTTTTTCAGGGCTCAGAAGAAAATCCATACACATAACATGTTCAGGAACCATATTATATCCTGCTATAAAATGGATATTTATTATATGGACATTTCATTTATACAAGTATCACTTTGGTACTAGGCTAATGACAATGAGTTTCACTATGGAGTAGTCCTGGGTTGCCTGTGAAACTATCTTGTAAAATTTTATATCTCATGCTTAGGGCACATATACATCCCAGTTTATCTGAAATAGTCCTTCCTGATTTCTGCCAGTTGTACTGATGTAATTATTAATGGTAACCCCTTTCACCCTCAAAAGTATTCTGGTAGGAAGATAAATTATATGTCTTCCCTATTAGTATCTCACTGACCAAAAACAAGTATCTAGAATGATCTACTACAGGAAATATCTTCACTTCCCGCTTTATCCAGAGATTGCTCTTCAGACAGCGGTATGAGTACAGCATGAAACATTTTCTAAGCCATAATACGGTATGACTGCTGAGGATTATCACTCACATTTCAGCCACCACTACTTCACACACATAGCCTGATTCACTTGCAGCAGAGTAATTTAACAACCCCCTATGTTCTGACTGAATTCCAATAAATTCTCTTTTTGTCATTAATCTTGTCAGAAGAAGATTTCATTTAGAAGGCTTCTGAAATGTTCCACATAAAATGAAATCATATCATCATGGGGCCACCTATTCCTTGTACAACTAACCTCCTATGATAGGGATGCTATATACTTTAGTGTTCAGGCAGCTGCTCATATACCAATACAACTGACAAATTATTTTTTTACACCAGAAAGCAGAAAGGCACTTGCTATCACTGGGTAGTAATACAGGTTGCATCAGATCATATTGGGAGCCAGATGTGACTCATAGACTGTGAACTTGCTCTTGTTTGTTGCTTGGCCTTTAGATTGATTTATCTAAGAAGGTCAAAGCTCTTTTTTAAAAAATTCTGTAATATTATGAAAATTAGGCCACTTATCACCCTATTATAAGGATACCAGATTAACACTTTGTGTGGGTAGAATTGAAGGGTTTTCATTGGTTTAACTACTCAAATTATGTTTCCATATATGACTGTATATGTTTCTGTACAAGACTCTGAAGATGGTAAGTTTGTGAATGGAGGTGTGTATTACGCAATGTATGTGTATGTATGGGCTATATCCCTTTTCCCTACTTTACTCTCTTCCAACATGGTACTGCCAGTAACATCTATTTTATCTTCTGTGTGCAGTCTCTACATATTTGTCACAACCTGAACTCTCAAGAATAAACTCAAGTAAAATAAAATAACTAAGCCCAGTAAAATGTTGTGATAATTCCAATATACACGTAATCAATTTTCCTAGATCCCTCTAAGAACTTTAAAAAGTTTTTATTTAAATTCTAGTTCATTACTATACAGTATAATATGAGTTTCAGTTGTACAATATAGTGATTCAACACTTCCATACAACACCTGGTCCTCATCATAATAGGTGTATTCCTTAATTCCCATCACCTATTTAACCCATTCCCCCACTCAACTGCCCTCTGGTAACCATGTTTGTTCTCTATAGTTAAGAGTCTGTTTCTTGGTTTGCCTCCCTATCTCCTTTTTTCCCCATTTACTTGTTTGTTTTCTTTCTCCAATTCCACATATGAGTGAAATTGAGTGAAATCATGTGGTATTTACCTTTCTCAGACTGCCCTATTTTTTTGCTTAGCATAATACTATCTACCACCATCATGTAATTACAAATGCCAAAATTTCATTCTTTTTTTACAGCTGAATAATATTCCATTGTGTATATATTTTTTTTCTGTCTTTTCTTTTTTTTTCACATCTTTATCCATTCATCAGTTGATGGACATTTACGCTGTTTCCATAATCGGGCTATTGTAGATAGTGCTGCTATAAACATCAGGTTCATGTATTCCATTGAACTAGTATTTTTGTACTTTTTGGGTAAACTCACAGAAGTGCTATTGTTGGATCATAGGGTAGTCTGATTTTTAACATATTGAGGAATCTCCGTACTGTTTTCCAAAGTGGTGCACCACTTTGCATTTCCATCCACAGTGCAAAAAGGTTCCCTCTTCACACCCTCACCAGCACCTGTTGATTCTTGTATTGTTGATTTTAGCCATTCTGACTGGTGTGAGGTGATACCTCATTTTAGTTTTCACAAGCATTTTCCTGATGATCAATGAGCACCTTTTAATCTTTCTATTGGGAAAACGGCTATTCATGTCATCTGCCCATTTTTTAAAGAGATTATTTGTTTTTTTGGTGTTGAGTTTTATAAGTTTATATTTTTTGAATACTAACCCTTTATCACACATGTCATTTGCAAGTATCTTCTCCCATTCTGAAGGTTACCTTTCAGTTTTGTTGGTTTCCTTTTTGTGCAAAAGCTGTTTATCTTGATGAACTTCCAGTGGTTAATTTTGTTTTTTATTATTGCCTCTGTAGATGTATCTAGTAAGAAGTTGCCTTGGCTGTTGTCAAAGCTGTTACTGCCTTTGTTCTCCTCAATTTTCATGGTTTCCTGTCTCACACTTCAGTCTTTCATCCGTTTTTATTTTCACACATGGTGTAACAAAGTGGTCCAGTTTCATTTTTCTATGTGTTGCTGTCCAGTTTTCTCAGCACCATTTGTTGAAGAGACTGTCTTTTTTTCATTTGACATACTTTCCTGCTTTGTAGAAGATTAGTTGACCATATAGTTGTCTGTCCATTTCTGGCTTCTCTATTCTGTTCCATTGATCTATGTGTTGGTTTTTGTACCAGTATCATAATGTCTTGATGACTACAGCTTTGTGATATACCTTGAAATCCAGAATTGTGATTCCTCAATCTTTGCTTTTCTTGTTCAATATTGCTTTGGCTATTCAGAGTCTTTTCTGATTCCATAGAAAGTTTCAGATTTTTTTTCTAACTCTGTGAAAATTACTGGTGGTATTTTGATAAGGATTATATTAAATGTGTAGATTGCTTTGGGTGATAAAAACATTTTAGCAATATTTGTTCTTCCAATTCATGAACATGTAATGTTTTTCCATTTTTTGTGTGTGTGTCATCTCCAATTTCTTTCATTAGTGTTCTATGGTTTTCAGAGTACAGATCTCTTACCCCTTTGGTTAGGTTCATCCCTAGGTATCTTATGGATTTTGGTGCAATTATAAATGGAAGCAATTCCTTGATTTCTCTCTGCTGCTTCTTTATTGGTGTATAGAAATGCAACGGATTTCTGTACATTGATTTTGTATCCTGTGACTTGACTGAATTCGTGTATCACTTCTAGCAATTTTTTGATGCAGTCTTTTGGGTTTTCTAAATAGACTATCATGTCATCTGAAAATAGTGAAAGTGACTTCTCCCTTGTGAATCTGGTTGCCTTTTATTTCTTTTTGTTTCTGATTGCTGTGCCTAGGACATCCAGTAGTATGCTAAGTAACAGTGGTAAGAGTTGACATCCCTGTCTTGTTCCTGACCATGGAGCAATAGCTCTCAGCTTTTCCCATTGTGGATGGTATTAGCTGTGGGTTTTTCCTATATGGCCTTTATGATGCTGAGGTATGTTCCCTCTATTCCTACTTTGTTGAGGGTTTTTTTTATCAAGAATGGATTTATTTTGTCAAATGCTTTTCCTGCATCTATTCTGTGGTTCATATGGTTCTCCTTTCTTTTATTAATGTAGTGTGTCATGTTGATTGATTTGTGAATATTGAACCGCCCTTGCAACACAGGAATAAATCCCACTTGATCATGGTGAATGATTTTTTTAATGTACTGTTGGATTCAATTTGCTCCTATCTCATTGATAATTTTTGTATCATTGTTCATCAGGGATATTGGCCTGTAGTTCTATTTTTTAGTGAAGTCTTTGACTCATAATTCTGGCCTTGTAGAATGAGTTTGGAAGTTTTCCTTCCATTTTTATTTTTTGGGATAGTTTGAAAAGAATAGGTATTAACTCTTCTTTAAATGCTTCCTAGAATTCCCCTGGGAAGCCAGCTGCTCCTGGACTTTTGTTTGTTGGCAGATTTTTGATTACTGATACAATTTCTTTGCTGGTTATTGGTTTATTCAAATTTTTGGTTTCTTCCTATTTCAGTTTTGGTAGTTTATATGTTTCTAGGAATTTATCCATTTCTTCCAGATTGCCCATTTTATTGGCAAAGAATTTTTCATAATATTATAATTCTTTGTATTTCCGTGGTATTGGTATGATTTCCCCTCTCTCATTTATGATTTTACTTATTTAGGTCCTTTCTCTCTTTTTTTTTTTTTGATAAGTCTGGCTACAGATTTATCAACTTTTTAATTTTTTAATAGATCCAGCTCCTGGTTTCATTGATCTGTTTGTGGATTTTTGTTTGTTTGTTTTTTAGTTTCTATATCATTTATTTCTGCTCTAATCTTTGTTATTTCCCTTCTTCTGCTGGTGTTACCCTTCATTTCTAGTTCCTTTAGGTGTGAGGTTAGGTTGTGTATATTGAGATTTTTCTTGTTTCTTGAGGTAGGCCTGTATTGCTATATAGTTTCGTCTTTGGGCCACTTTTTCTGCATCCCAATGTTTTTGGATCGTTGTTTTCATTTTCCTTTCTTTCTATGTATTTTTAAATGTATTCTTTAATTTCCTGGTTAAGCCATTCATTGTTTAGTAGCATGTTGTTTAACCTCCATGTATTTGTGGTTTTTACAAATTTTTGCTTGTGATTGATTTCTAGTTTCATAGTGTTGTGGTCAGAAAAATTGCATGGTATGATTTCAGTCTTTTTGTATTTGTTTAGGCCTATTTTGTGGCCTAGTATGTGAATTATTCTGTAGAATGTTCCATGTGCATGTGAAAAGAATGTGTATTCTGTTGTTTTAGGATGGAATGTTCTGAATATATTTCTTAAGTCCATCTGGTCCAGTGTACCATTCAAAGCCATTATTTCCTTGTTGATTTTCTGCTTACATGATCTGTCCTTTAATGTAAGTGGGGGTGATATTGACCCCTACACTACTATGTGTTATCATCGAGTTCCTTTATGTTTGTTATCATTTGTTTTATATATTTGGGTGCTCCCATGTTGGATGCATAAATATTTACAATTGGTATACTTTCTTGTTGGATTGTCTACTTTATGACTATATATAATCCTTCTTTGTCTCTTTTTACAGTCTTTATTTTAAAGTCTAGTTTCTTCAATGCAAGTATTGCTACTCTAGCTTTCTTCTGACATTTATTTGTGTGATAAATGGTTCTCCATCCCCTCACTTTCAATTTGCAGAAGTCTTTAGGTCTAAAATGAGTCTGTTGTGGGGCACCTTGCTGGCTCAGTAAGTGGACCATGCAACTCTTAATCTCAGGGTTGTGAGATTGTGGGTCACATTGGGTGTGGATATTACTTAAAAAGTAAAGCTTAAGGGGCGCCTGGGTAGCGCAGTCGTTAAGCGTCTGCCTTCGGCTCAGGGCGTGATCCGGGCGTTCTTGGATCAAGTCCCACATCGGGCTCCTCGGCTGGGAGCCTGCTTCTTCCTCTCCCTCTCCCCTGCTGTGTTCCCTCTCTCGCTGGCTGTCTCTCTGTCACATAAATAAATAAAATCTTTAAAAAAAAGTAAAGCTTAAATACATACATACACACATAATAAATAAAATGAGTCTCTTGGTGGCAGCAAATAGATGGGTCTTGTTTTCTTTTCCTTTCTGACACCCTATGTCTTTTGATTGGAGTGTTTAGTCCATTTACTTTCAGAATAATTACTGATAGATGCATATTTAGTGCCATTTTATTACTTGTTTTGTCTTCTTTTCTGGAGATTTTCTCTAATTTTTTCTTGTCTTTGTCACTTTTGGTATCCCTTCCATTCAGAGTCCCCTTTAATGTTTCTGGCAGGGCTGGTTTAGTGGCCATGATTTGTTTGTCCGTAAAACTCTCTATCTCTCCTTCTATTCTGAATCATAGCCTCCTGTGATAGACTATTCTTGGCTGAAGATTTTCCCATTCAGCACTTTGAATATATCAAGCCACACCCTTCTGGCCAACTTTCTGTTGAGAAATCTCCAGCCTTATGGGTTTTCCTTGTAAGTTAAGGACTTCTTTTGCTGCTTTTAAGATTTTTTGTTTATTGTTATATTTTGCAAATTTAATTTCAATGTGACTTGGTGTTGGCCTGCTTTGGTTGATTTTGATGGAAGTTCAGTGTGTCTCCTGTAACTGGATGTCTGCTTCCTTCCTCAGATTAGGGACGTTTTCTGTTATTATGTTTTGAAATTTTCTGCCCACTCTTCTCTCTCTTCTTTTTCTGGGACTCCTATAATACGAATGTTATATTTGATGGGGTCACTGAGTTCCCTGAGTCTATTCTCGTTTTCCAAAATTCTTCTTTCTCTCTGTTGTTCAGCTTCATTATTTCCCATTATTTTTTCTCCTAGGTCACTATTTAATTCCTCTGCTTCTTACAACCTGCTGTTTGTTGCATCAAGTTTGTTTCCAATGTCATTTACTACATTCTTCATTTCCAATTGATTCTTTTAACTCTTTTATATCTGTGGGAAGGGTCTCCCTGATGTCTTCTTTTCTCAAGCCCATTGAATATCCTTATGATTTTTACTTTAAATTCTCCTTCAGGAGGTGCCTGGGTGGCTCAGTTGGTTAAGGAACTGCCTTCAGCTCAGGTCTTGATCCCCTGGGATCAAGCCCCACATCGGGCTCCCTTCTCAGTGGAGAGCCTGCTTCTACCTCTGCCTCTGCTGCTTTCCCTGCTTATGCGCTCTCTCTCTCACACACATAAATAAATAAAATCTTTTTAAAAAATCAAGTAAATAAATAAATAAATAAATAAAAATAAATTCTCCTTCAGGCATGTTACTTACATCTGTTTTGCTTGGATCTCTGGCTGTGGCTTTATCTTATTCTTTCTTTTGGGATAAATTCCTCCATCTCCACATTTTC
This sequence comes from Ursus maritimus, assembly GCF_017311325.1. NCBI lineage: Eukaryota > Metazoa > Chordata > Mammalia > Carnivora > Ursidae > Ursus > Ursus maritimus. The sequence continues at coordinate 55,402,423 of NW_024423319.1, forward strand.
TCTAAGTCTCTGGCATCTTCTCTGTGTTAGAAAAGCCATTTCTGTCTCTTGCTTCTTAAAGTAATGGCCATATGAAGAAATCATGTAGTGCCCACTGCCTGGAACATCAGGGAATGTTTCTGGTATGTCCTGCATGTGCTGTGCTGTTGTGTTTTGGCTTCTCTGTCCATCAGGCCAGTCATTTGCAGAGGCTCTCATTGCGTTTGTAGAGGCTTTCATGTGTGTAGTGCACACCGTTTGGTCCCTGGTGTGAATGGGGCACATTTTAACTAGATGTGCTTTGGTCTGCTTGTGAAATGAGCCCTACACCAACTCCACCAGAACTGAAGCCCTGCAGAACTCTCTGGTCAGGAGACATGGTCTGGACAGGGTTTTGTGCTGGTCTTAGGGGGGACGGGCTTGTTAACAATGGGACTGAGGTCAGCTTGACGTATAAGAGCCGTCCTGCCAGAGCACTAGGGGGTGTGACTTGGTGAAAGCAAGTTAGGTGGCCAGTGTTGGTGCTGTGCTAATGCCTGAAGGTGGCTCTGTATTAATGCTGAGAGGTGGGGGTAGGGGAAATGGTGCTGGCCAGCTCCTTTGTTCCTGGAGAGGAACACTGCATCTCAGGGACCAGCTCTGAGAAGAGCAAATAATCTCCCCCTAGTGTGCCCTAAGTGTTTTTCAGATCACTGTTACCAAACTGTCTGCCCCCAGGCTGTTTGCTTGCCTTCACTTAAGGAGCAGTACAGTGCCCTCCAGGCTCTACCCCTGGAAATCCTGCTGATCTTTAAAACTCCAAGCTTTAAACCCCTCTCATTTTCCAAGCCAAATGGCCCGGGGAAATGTTCTCCTTGTGTGTTTCCTTGTGTGCTCCTCTCTAAGAACTATCTTTTTTTTTTAAAGATTTTTTTTTTATTTATTTATGTGACAGAGAGAGAGCCAGCGAGAGAGGGAACACAGCAGGGGAGTGGGAAAGGAAGAAGCAGACTCCCAGTGGAGGAGCTCGATGTGGGACTCAATCCCAGAACGCCGGGATCACGCCCTGAGCTGAAGGCAGACGCTTAATGACTGCGCTACCCAGGCGCCCCTCTAAGAACTATCTTTAATCACTGTGATATATATATTTGTAAATCTCAACATCCTCATTTGAAATAAAAAAGATTTCAACTTTATTCAGCTTATAGACAAACCAAAAGAAATCACAATATAATGGGTGTTTAATAATAAAAAGTGAGATTATTCTTCTAATATAAATTTATGGAAGACACTGCCATTGATTCTTATGTTTTATAGGCAAACTTGGACATATGATGTACTATTAAATTTGACTCATGTAATTGAGGTGTTACATTTGTAACAAATTATATCAAATACATTATGTATTAAGATATTTCACATATAACTTTCACAAATAATTTTTGTTTAAAAAAGTTATTTTAAATTATTATTCCACCTAGGAATTTGGGGGCATTTCTTATTTTATTTACTTTTTTAAATTAAAGTATAATTAACATACAGTGTTATATTAGTTTCAAGTGTACAATATAGTAATTCAAGAATTCCATACATTACTCAGTGCTCATCACAAGTGTACTCTTAATTCCCTTCACCTGTTTCACCGATCCCTGCAACCGATCTCCCCTCTGGCAACCACCAGTTTGTTTTTTATGTTTAAAAGTCTGTTTTTTGTGTTTGTCTCTTTTTCTTTGTTCATTTGTTTTGTTTCTTAAACTCCACCTATGAGTGAACTCATATGGTATCTGTCTTTGACTTATTTCACTTAGCATTATACCCTCTAGATTTATCCATGTTGTTGCAAATCACACAAATTCATTCTTTTTTATGTTTGAGCAATTAAATGACTCTAAATGAGTGTGAAACTATAATTAAAATTTATGTCATTAAACATGAAATCATTTTTGAAAGGACACTATCAAAACATTGTTATGATATTAACTTTTTGTAATGGAAAGTTTACTGAACTACAAAGAAGTTTTAAGTTACACAATAATGTTTGTTGTATAAATCCTTTATGGTATATTACTTTATTATGTGTAAATCAGAGGTAAAAATTCATCAACTGCAATCCATTCTTCTTTATTCTGCCTGTTTAGTTCTCTCAACCCTGACATGCCAGGATCACATTGTCTAAAATATGCCAGTAGAAATATGCAAAGTCAAGTGCCTCATTTAGTTTTACTATGTTCTGCTGTGCTGCTTTCAATACGCTGTTACATGATTACCTCAAGCCTCAAATAATTCTGTATTCATTGAAGATGATTTTTATATTTATCTTTTTTATGATGTCCTTTATTATTTTTATTAATTCTTCCCCTAACACCTCCAGACTTTTCAATACTATATGCCTTCAATACCTACATTATTTAAAATGTTAACATGATTGAGAATTTAAAGTGCCAGCTCATTTTATTTTTTTATTTTTATTTAAATTTTAGTTACTTAACATACGGTGAGTGCCAGCTCATTTTAAATGGATCCTAAAACAATGTTACACCTGTGGTTTGCAAAAGAAAGGGTGCCCTTAAATCTTTTTTTGTCCAGTACATTCAGCCTGAGTGGTCAGTTTTATAATTGTTTCCATAAAGTTTTGTAACTGGGACTGGATTGAAATTGCTTTGTTCAAAATTACATCAAGGCAAAAGACAGAATATATTGGGTTTCTTCCCAGTACAATGTAGGTTTCCTCTGTTTAGAAAAGTGCAGTAATTCATCAGTAATTTAACCTATAGACATTTGAAGGTTGGAGAGTACCTCTAAGGGGCTGTTGACCTTCAGCAACTGAAAGAACTGGAACTTCAGCTGCAGTCAATATATATTTATCTTTCTGTTGGGACTATTACAACTGTGCAAGTAATGCTGACCTTGAAACTTCTAGTATGGGATGCACACGAATAATGTTCCCTAAAGGAAAAATATAAAAGTACCAAAGTAGGATACTTAGATCTAAAATGCACATTCTGTAAAGATCAAAAGAAAGTGTTTTGAACATTAAAATCAATGCTGAAAGCAATAAACGTATTATTCCTATGACCTGGTGGGTTTCTCCTAAATATGAGTATGGTTGGAACCCCATTAGACCAGAATCATAAAATTTGGAAATGCCAAGTATTTCTGATTTTCCTAAAGGTTACTGATATCAAGAGCTTGGCTTGTTTTCATATGAACTGATCTTATTTTATTTCCCACAGTACCATAATACTATAGATCTCTCAAAAATCATTGTATCCCTTATTGACTATATCAAAAGCATGCTTTTTTTTTAATTTGGAGAAAACTTAAATGGTGATATGCTGAAACTCTTTTTAGTAATTTTCCATTTTATCTGATGGAATATTTGTTTTGGAGACTTTTTCCCCCATTAGCCATAGCATGCATTCTCACTACGGACCAATGGGAATATGTATATTCCTTCAAGACATTGACTGAGGAATTACTTAATATATAACAATTTTGGTGTGCTAAATAGAGTCCACAAAGAGTAAATTAAAATTTAACTAACACCTAGTAAGTAATGGAAATCCTAGGAGAATCGGCTGGGTATCTTATTCAAATAAAGTAGGAGATTTCAGGGAAAAAAGAGGGAAATGCTCATTCTTTTATAAACAAATAAGAAATTAATGTATAGGGCTAATTGAAAGTAAAGGTGAAGTTAGACCTCAAAAGCAAACATATCTATATACTATTGGTAAAAATATATAACTTTTTACTTCTACAATTTCATTTTCCTAAAATACACATACAGATAACTGGGGCACTATGAAAAGGTCTATGAATGGTAACAGAGACATGAATGCACAGTTTTTTTTTTAAATAAAAACATCTCTATTATCAAAATATTGTTTTATCTGTTGAATGGCATGGAGTCATTTGCATGTCTCCCCTTAGGATGTCATCTTTGCAACAGAGGGAGACAACCACTTGCAGGGTATCTTTTGTGGTCCTGTCAGCATTAAAAATCTATAGTCCCCCACCCCATAAAATGATTGTAACACAGGCAACACAGACACCAAACCGAGAGAACCATAGACTTGATATATTGACCCAAGACACATTGTTCCATTGAGTCTGGCAGTATGTACAATATTAGGGAAAGATTCCGTTTATTCAAAAAAAGATTTTCAACTAATCTTATGATATGGAATCATTAAGTAAATCTTTACAGGGACTTGTCCCCGATGTGGACCAGCTCACTTGAATTGACTTCTGAATTGATCCAGACAAGTCAACTCAACAGCAATCTAAACCTAGTAGCTCTTCAGTGGTACCGGTTCATGCCATTTTCATGCTGACTCAGAAAAATCTAGAAATCTCTCTAACCCTTTAATTAGGTGTCCAATCCAATTTATCTTGGTAATGTTCACACAATGCTGTTTTCCTCTTTTTGTTGTTGTTGTTTTTTAATCTCTACTACTTTCAGAGTGACCTCTACAATAAAGCCAATAATCTTCTTATTGTTTACTCTTCAGGTCTCTCTAAATCCAAGTTAAATTTTGTCACCTTTTACTTTTTTCATATCTTCCTCAAAATTTTCTCTTCTTTTTAAACAATATATTTAACATGGTATTATTTTGAGAATAATTGGAAATATACCAAGCCTTTTTATATAACTATTTTAACAAAAGCATGATAAAATTTAAGGTAGCATATATTAGTTCTTGCATTAAAATCCATTGGTTCTGGGGAATAGAATGTAAAAGTTTAAAAATGTCTTTATTATACTCAAATCATGTGCTTTTTGTACTCCTTCTAAACTGACAAATTCATTTGCACACCCAGAGCTGTGCTCCTTACTTTTCTCTGCCTAACCAATTCCTACTCATCTCTCATGGCTCAGCTTCTATACAGTTCCCATCTTTAATAACAATTCCATTGTCAAATAAATTGAACATATATCAAGGTTCTTATTATGAGCAAAGCACTATGATGGGCACTAGAGGTAAATAAAATAATAGAAATATTGTGTTACAATATTCTGTGCACAGAAAAGGAAAAATCAAGTCTAACTGTGGGGACTCATGGAAAGGGTAGCATTTGAATTACTCTTAAAATATTACAAGCTGAAATTGAGCAGGGGTGGGGCAGGGAACACTGACAAGGTGAACTATAAAGCTGAAAGAACAGCATTAACAAGTCAGAGCATCAAATGAGCTTCAAGGGCCTTAATGGAACTATTTCATATCAATCTCTTCTCTGACCTCCTACAGCACTTATTTGCTGTAGGGCTGTCATACACTCTAACTTTTTTGTGTGTCTTGATGCAAAACACTATAAGCTCTGTAAATGCCATCTTATATTTCTTATAAATTTCCCCTACAATATCTATTATTGAGTGTGCACATAGTAGACAACCAAGAAATAGTTACTGATTGACTGATTGAAATGGAAGGTTTTACATATATCTGTCTAAATATTAATTTGATTTATTTTGAATCATTTTAAAGGGATTATTTCTCCCTCTTTGCGGAACCCATAAGCACCCCGAAAGGATATACGTATTCATTTTCATGTTAAAAGTGAAGCACAGATGAAATCTGCACACTACCAAATAAAATGGAAAACTATATTTCAAATACTATTGAGTCTACACCCTGTCTTCCTATAGCTCAAATATAATAGTGCATTTGGCAATAGTGATAATCAGTGAGTTAGAAGAAAAACTGCTAAAATATGTACAAGTGTAAAGAGTGAAAGGATTTTCTTACCTGCTTATGGTTCTGAAGTATCACAATCAATGGCTACTGAGGAATTAACTTTATAAATTTATAGAAAAATTCAACATGAAACTAATCCCACTTCTAACTAACCATTTATTGCAATCCAAATGATTTCTAGAGGTGCTGGCAAATTACACTTAATTCATAACTTTTTTATATAGAGTGAGCTATTCATGAGCATGTATATGGAGAAAGTTACTTAATGATAATTGTCTCAATTTCCCTTCTAACTTGCTCCATTATCAGAGACCTCTGCTATAGTCTCAGAAATAAATATATGTGTTGTTTCTTTTCTATTTTAATGTCTGTGTAAAAACAATGGCTTTAATATTTAAAATAATATTTTGTATCAAAGTCTAAGAAACAAAGTATAAGATTAGGAATCAGGAGACTTAGGTTCCAATATCAGCCTTCAAAATCAACAAGTCCTTTGCTCATTCGTTTTGTTTCTTAAATTTTACATATGAGTGAAATCATATGGCATTTGTCTTCCTCTTACTTATTTCCCTTAGCATTATATTCTCTACCTCCATCCATGTCATTGCAAATGGCAAGATTTCATTCTTTTTATGGCTGAATAATATTCCTTTGTGTATATATATCACTTCTTCTTTTTCCATTCATCTATTGATGGACACTTGGGCTGCTTCCATAATTTGGCTATTGCAAATAATGCTGCAATAAATACAGGGGTGCATGTATCCTTTTGAATTACTGTCTTTGCATTTTTTGGATAAATACCCAGTAGTATGATTACTGGATTGTAGGGTAGATCTATGTTTAACCATATGATTTCACTCATATGTGGATTTTAAGAAACAAAACAAATGAGTGAAGGAAAGAGAGAGAGAGAGAGAGAGAGAGAGAAACAAACTAATAAACAAACTCTTAACTATAGAGAACAAACTAATGGTTATCAGAGAGGATGTGGGAGGGGAAATGGGTGAAACAGGTGATGGGGATTAAGAAGTGCACTTGTGATGAGCACTGGGTAATGTATGGAATTATTGAACCACTATATTGCACACCTGAAACTAATATAACCCTGTATGTTAACTATACTGGAATTGAAATTAAAAAACAAAACAAAACAAAAAACAAGTCACTCAAATTTGTACTGACCAAAATATACCCATTTGGAAACATGCAATCTGCATGCATCCCCACTCCCAACCCAACTTTACCCCAATTGAAGAATCTGAATATAAATTAGAAAATAGATGTGAAAGTTGGTTAACTCTTTAGGAAAAAAAATCTAATTAACAGACGGATTTCATCTTGGTCTGTTTCCCACTTTGAGTAGTGGGAGGAGAATTGATTCCTATTCACTTTTCTGAAAAGCCTTATATTTAGAATAAGCCAGCCCATTTAATTAAGATTCAAAACTAATAGAAAGTCATAGTGAATATGTAAAACCAAGCACCAAAGCCCTAAAGTCTCAGAATAATTTTTAACACAAAATGACAAATCTCAAAGAACCCCATTAGAGAGCAACAGTAAATTCTGTAGTTTCAGCTCATTCTACTTTAGTTAAGCGGGTTGGTGCCTAAAATGTTATTTCTGTATAAATTTTGTCCCACTGTAATATACATCTAAGTTTTAGTCCTGCCTTTAGTAAAAGAAAATGCCAGGTCCTGTGGATGGGAGTTAAAAAAAAATAACGCACCCAGTGAACTGTTGAGGACAGAAAATTTTCTCCCTGCCCTTGCAGGAGGAGACCAGTATATTCTCTGAATGATGAGATTTGATTATCTGTATCATCAAGAGCTTGTACTTTTTAAAAAATGGCAGACGACTGTCTGAGTCACTAAAATACATGGCAGTAGAATTTACGTGCTAAAAGTTCAAGCCAAATATGGTAATGTAACAAAAAGAGTTCTCACCAACACATACAACTCTCCAAAGACAGCAGCAGTAGAGTGCACAACACAAACCTATAAGACAGCCTAACCACACCTTCAACTACCCTCCTGGATAAAGCCTACATATTAATTTTGAGCAATCATCATTGTTTTGTAACCTTAGTCTTTAGAAAATGATCTCTACTATTACTCTATGTTTGGCTCAGGTAAGTAACTTTGCACCTAGTAATAAATCACTAAGGAGTACTGCTTACCACTAGCAGTCCTCAATTAAGCTTAACCTTTTACTTACCATGTGACATTGGTCAAGTTGCTTAGCTTCTTTGTGCCTCAGCTGAAAAACAGGGATAATGATAGTACCTTCCTCAAAGGTTGTTGTGAAGACTAACTGAGTCAACACATACAGCATTTGGAAGAATCCTTCGCACATAGTAACTATTCACTAAATATTAGCTACTATTTACTATGATCACTTTTAATTTGCATACCAGCTTTTCTCAAGGAACTAAGAAATTTGAGATTATTATATTTCCATCACATGAATAAAGCAATGACGTAAGTCTATTACACTATAGTCCTTTGGTACATAATAAAATGAACTTAATCGGGCTCTTTTCATCCACAGAGCTGGAATCAATACTTTCTTTGAAGAAAAAATTTCCTTATGTTTTCTAGTAATTTTTCTCCCCTGCCAATTGTTCTCATCCACCAATGTTCTCCCAACTATAAGCACATAGAAATGAAAAATTAGCACATAGTGGCGGACCTCAAAATTTGGGGTGTCAGAATTTAACCTGGCAGAGTGAAGTCTATGACTTTCATGTAATAAGTACTTGTGTTTTACCTATATTAATGATAAAGCCAATGTAAGGTAAGATTTGGGTCTACAGTGAATTAAACCATAACATTTAGTGCCAGAAAATGGGGGAAGGTATTTAACATACTAAGCCAGGAATGCTATTATACATTGAGATAATGAATATGAATAATCGTTTTGGCACGCTACTATGATGGCTTTCTTATAGTACTAATAGTATAAGAATTGTAGAACATTATGGATGAACGGGATCTTAAAACCACTGATTCTGACCACATTTACAATTGAGGTAACTGAGGCCTAAAAATGATTAAATGAATAGACCAGTGACACGTAAATAGTGGGGACATGAAAAAACATACTAATTAATCTTTGAGAAGGCATTCAATCATTAGTCTCCATTTCAGGTGCTGATTTTCAAGAAACTGAAAAAATATATATTTTTTCAAAATATCAATAGCTTTTGAAATTTTCAGATTTCAAATTTTCAGATGTCAGTCAAGACAGTCTTCAGATGCTTATTTATATTTAAACAGATTGTTATCTTTGCAGATCTCTATACGGACACATGTCTCAACAGCAGAAGAAGTTCTGTTGAATAAGGTTGGTTCACTTATCTCAATTTTCTAGCACTTATTGTAATACTGTCTAACATTTAGATACTGAATACTCAGTATATGTATACAGAAGGTTTCATCCACAGTAATAAGTGATATATTCCTTTCAAAAATTACAAATCAAGAGTGAAGCTAATCATTAGTATGAACTCATGATCATTTATCAATATAAACATAATTAAACAATTGAATTGACTTAAATTTGGCTGCAAAGATTTAGAAAATATAATTTAGAATGTAGTCAGAGATGCATCATTATAATTATTTAAGACTACTATCTATTTTTCATCCATAGAATATATGAATACCAAAGACAAAAAAGAAAAGTTCAATATCCCGTAAAACAATTTATGGAGATAAATTTATATAATTGGCAAATAATATTAGTAACTGATTGTTACATGGCAACATAATTGATTGTTACACTGTGGGTCAGGGACACATTTTATGCACTTTTAACAGGGATAATATAGTTTATTCTTTATAATCCCATGAGGCAGGAACCATATAACATGTTGAGAAAACCGAGGCACAGAGAAATTAAGTAACATGTCCAAGCTCACACTCCAACTTAGTGGCAAAGCCAGGATTCAAATCCAGGCAGTCTGTTCCAGCACCTAGAGTATTAACTACTATGCTGTGCTGCCTCCACGTCATGCTAAAAATTTATATGCAATACATTGCATGAAACACTGCATGAGGCCATGTAATAGAGTAAAATTATATACTTTGTTATTATCAATTGTCATTATCTTAATTTGTTTTAGAATTTCAGTGTTGTAGTGGACTTCAAAATTATTCCAGTGTACTCTCTTCATTCTATGGATGAAGAAACTAAGGTTCAAGGAAGTTCTGAAATTTGATTGTTTAAAATCATTTCATTAACTAAGAGTGAGCTGACACTAGCACTCACCCTTGTTTCCTACACAGTTAAAACAGACTGCATATGAAAGTGAAATCTAGGAGATTGACTCTAGAACAGAGCTTCTCAGTGTGGTCCCCAAACCAAGGCTTCAGCATCACCTGGGAACTTCTTAGAAATGCAAATTCTCAGACCCACACAACACCTACCAAATCAGAAACATAGAGGTGGGTTCCAGCAATCTGTGTTTTAACAAGACCTCCAGGGTCTCTGATGCATGACAAAGTTTGAAAACCACTGGTCTAGAACCTCCTTTTCCTCTAAACTGAAGTCATAGCTTTGGACAACTTCATTGTGTTAGTTGAAATCCCTTCAGTTTTACAGACAGAATGAGAAAGTATCCCTTTCATCTACTCCCACACACACAGATTTTATTTTTATATATGGGTATATGTATAATACTGTTTACAATATACACAAAGATAACATGATCACACTTACAAGTATAATTATAATAACTAACATAATTAATACTGTCTACATAATACATATACATTTGTATAATCATGTTATTTATACGTATTAAGTAGATAGTTCTGCCATACCCCAGACATATTTCCATTCCAAAGTCCATGGTCACCGACATTTAAAAAGAAAACCTTCCCCTCAATCACCTTGCAGCTCAAAAAAGAAAGAATGTTGGCAGAAGACATGAAACTCCTTGGTCAGAGACAAAGGATTCCGTCATTCATAGCACACGATTCCTCATTCTCTCTGAGCACCTGAAGGAAATCACTTAAAGTCTCTGGAATAGGAGAAGGAGAAAGATGGTGAAGGAGTAAGGGACCCTATTTCAGCTGGACCCCTGAATCCAGCTGGATATCTACCAGACCATCCTGAACACCCTGAAATCAGCCTGAGCTGTAAGAAGATACATCTGGATCTCTACAAACAGAACATCTCTGGCACTGGGTCTCGAGGTACGAAGCGGGGATCCCAGAGTCTGCGGGCAGATATCGGAAGATAAATGGAAGGGGGAGGGAGCTGCCCCACTCAGGCTCTGGGAAGCAGAAGCCTCCTGCCTTGGGGAGCAGGCCAGACTTGTGGACCAGTAGCCGCTGGAAAACCAGACTGAAACTGGAGCTCTGGAGCTCGTGAGCGAACCAGACTGAAACTGGGAGCTCGGGAGCGTGCGTGTGAATGGGGACAGCTGGCGATTTTAGAAGCACAAAGGGCAGAGATAGACCGGCGCTAGGAGTCAGGACTGGGAGAATGACTGTGGGGTGCACAACCTGGGATGCTGTGGGTTTTTAGAAGCACCGACAGAAACGGAGTCAGTGTGTCCTGGAGAGCTCAGTGAAGAGCAGACTGTGATCTCTGTTCTGAGACAGAGGCTTGGATATAGTCACTGCTGCTCTGACTCTCAGAAGAGACACAGAAAGCCTCCAGGGAAAGCCACCAGAGAACAAAAGCCCAGAAAAACCAGTTCTCACTGTGCCCATCCCCACCTCAGGGGACAAGGCAACTCTGTCCAAACAGGGTTGCCTGAGTATCAGTACGACAGTCCCCTCCCACAGAAGGCAGGCTGAAAGAACAAGAAGCCCACATCGCCAAGGTGCATATAACACAGGTGCACCTTGTTTGGGTCTTGGTCAATAATTTGGACTCTGTACATCCCTGCAACCACACCTCATCAGAATGACAAGGAGGAGGAACCCCCAACAAAGGAAAGAAACAGAGACTATGGCCTTGACACAGAACGAATGGATATGGATATAACCAAGTTGTCAGAAATGGATTTCAGAGGAATGATTATCAAGATGATGTATAGGCTTGAAAAAAAATATTAATGAAAATAAAGAATCTCTAAGGGTTGAAATGAGAATGAATCTGGCAGAAATTAAAAATTCTATGAATGAAATGCAATCTAAACTGGATGCCCTGACTGCCAGGGTAAACGAAGTAGAAGAATGAATTAATGAGCTAGAGGATGAGATGATAGAAAAGAAGGACAGAGAAACAACACGGGAAAAAATACTCCTTATTCATGAAAAAAAGCTATGGGAGATTACTGACTCAATGAAATGTTCTAGTGTCAGAATTATCAGCATCCCCAAGAGGGTGGAGAGAGAGAAAAGTCTAGAAGAGATATTTGAACAAATTATAGCTGAGAACTTCCCTAATCTGGTGAAGGAAACAAGCATTCATGTCCAAGAGGCAGAGAGGACCACTCCCAAGATCAGTGAGAACAGATCAACAACACAACATATAATAGCACAATTTGCAAATCTTAGATCCAAGGAAACAACCTTGAAAGCAGTGAGGGGGAAGAGATTCCTTATGTACAGAGAGAAGAACATCAGAATAGTGTCAGACCCGTCTACAGAGACCTGACAAGCCAGAAAAGGCTGGCAAGACATATTGGGAGCACTAAGCGAGAAGAACGTGCAACCAAAGATCTTTTATCCAGCAAGATTGTCATTCAGAATGGATGGAGAGACAAAGAGCTTCCAAGACTGGCAGAAACTGAAAGAATATATGACCACCAAGCCAGCCCTACAAGAAATATTAAAGGGGGTTCTATAAAAGTAAAAAGAGCCCAAGAGTGATACAGAACAGAAATTTACAATCTATAGAAACAAAGACATCACAGGCAGCATGACATCATTAAAATCATATCTCTCAATAATCACTCTCAATGTGAATGGCCTAAATGCTCCCATAAAACACCACAGGGTTGCAGATTGGGTAAAAAGACATGACCTATCCCTATGCTGTCTACAAGAGACTCATTTTGAACCGAAAGATACATCCAGACTGAAAGTAAATGGAGAATGATTTTTCATACCAATGAACCTCAAAAGAAAGTGGGGGTAGCAATTCTCATATCAGACAAATTAGATTTTAAGCTAAAGACGGTAGTTAGATATACAGAAGGACACTATATTATTCTTAAAGGGTATATCCAACACAAGGACCTAACAATTATAAATATCTATGCCCCCAACAGGGGAGCAGCAAGATACATAAGCCAACTGTTAATTAGAATAAAGAGACATATAGATAATAATACGTTAATAGTAGGGGACCTCAACACTCCACTCTCAGCAATACACGGATCATCTAAGCAGAAAATCAACAAAGAAACAACAGCTTTGAATGTCATATTAGACCAGATGGACCTCATAGATATATATATATAGAACACTAAACGCCAGAACAATAGAATACTCATTCTATTCTAATGCACATGGAACATTCTCCAGAATAGATCATGTTCTAGGTCACAAAACAGGTCTCAACCAATACCAAAAGACTGAAATTATTCCCTGCATATTCTCAGACAACAATGCTTTGAAATTGGAACTCAATCGCAAGGAAAAATTTGGAAGAAACTCAAACACTTGGAGACTAAGTACTATCCTGCTCAAGAATGATTCGATAAACCAGGAAATCAAAAATCAATTTAAACAATTTATGGAGACCAAAGAGAATGAAAACACAACAGTCCAAAACCTATGGGACACTGCAAAGGCAGTCCTAAGGGGAAAATACATAGCCATCCAAGCCTCACTAAAAGAACAGAAAAATCTAAAATGCAGTTTTTATATTCTCTCCTCAAGAAGCTGGAAGAGCAACAGAAGAACAGGCCTAATCCATGCATGAGAAAGCAGTTGATCAAGATTAGAGCAGAGATAAATGAAGTAGAAACCAGGAGCACAGTAGAGCAGATCAACAGAACTAGAAGCTGGTTCTTTGAAAGAATAAATAAAATAGATAAGCCACTGGCAAGACTTATCCAAAAGAATAGAGAAAGGACCCAAATTAATAAAATTATGAATGAAAAGGGAGAGGTCACAACCAACACCAATGAAATAGGAAGAATTATTACAAACTTTTATCAACAGCTTTATGTCAATAAATTAAGCAACCTGGGAGAGATGGAGGCCTTCCTGGAAACCTATAAACTACCAAGACTGAAACAGGAAGAAATGACTTTTTAAACAGACCAATTAATTATGAAGAGATTGAAACAGTGATTAAAAACATTCTGAAAAACAAAACTCCAGGGCCTGATGGATTCCCCAGGGAATTCTACCAAGCATTCAAAGAAGAAATAATACCTATTCTCCTGAAGCTATTTCAAAATATAGAAACAGAAGGAAAACTACCAAACTCATTCTATGAGGCAAGTATTACCTTGATCCCCAAACCAGGCAAAGACCCCATCTAAAAGGAGAATTACAGACCAATATCCCTCATGAATATGGATGCCAAAATTCTCAACAAGATCCTAGCTAATAGGATCCAACACTACATTAAAGGATTATCCATCATGACCGAGTGGGATGCATCCCTGGGATGCAAGGTGGTTCAACATTCGCGAATCCATCAGTGGGATAGATCATATCAAAAAGAAAAGAGTCAAGAACCATATGAACCTCTCAACTGATGCAGAAAAAGCATTTGACAAAATACAGCATCCTTTCCTGATTAAAACACTTCCCATGGCCAACTGTTAATTAGAATAAAGAGACATATGAATGTCTCAGTGAATAGTAACCTCAACACTCCACTCTCAGCAATACGGATCATCTAAGCAGAAAATCAACAAAAGAAACAACAGCTTTGAATTATCATAGACCAGATGGACCTCATAGATATATATATAGAACACTAAGACAGAACAATAGAATACTCATTCTATTCAATCACATGGAACTTCTCCAGAATAGGATCATGTTCTGAGTCACAAAACAAGGTCTCAACCAATACCAAAGAGACTGAATTCCACTGCATATTCCTCAGGACTAACAATGCTTTGAAATTGGAACTCAATGCGAAAGAAAATTTGGAAGAAACTCAAACACTTGGAGACTAAGTACTATCCTGCTCAAGAATGATTCGATAAACCGAGGAAATCAAAAATCAATTTAAACAATTTATGGAGACCAAAGAGAATGAAAACTACAACAGTCCAAAACCTATGGGACTGCAAAGGCAGTCTAAGGGAAAATACATAGCCATCAAGCCTCACCTAAAAGAACAGAAAAATCTAAAATGCGTTTTTATATTTCTCTCCTCAAGAAGCTGGAAAGAGCAACAGAAGAACAGGCCTAATCCATGCATGAAAAGCAGTTGATCAAGATTAGGCAAGAGATAAATGAAGTGAAACCGGGCACAGTAGAGCAGATCAACAGAACGAGAAGCTGGTTCTTTGAAAGAATAAATAAAATAGATAAGCGCATGCAAGACTATCCAAAGAAGAGAAAGGACCCAAATTAATAAAATTATGAATGAAAAGGGAGAGGTCACCAACACCAATGAAATAGGAAGAATTATTACAAACTTTTATCAACGAGCTTTATGTCAATAAATTAAGCAACCTGGGAGAGATGGAGGCCTTCCTGGAAACCTATAAACTACCAAGACTGAAACAGGAAGAAATGACTTTTAAACAGACCAATTAATTATGAAGAGATTGAAACAGTGATTAAAAACATTCTGAAAAACACAAAACTCCAGGGGCCTGATGGATTCCCAGGGAATTCTACCAAGCATTCAAAGAAAATAATACCTATTCTCCTGAGGCTAAATATATACTAGAAACAGAAGGAAAACTGCCAAACTCATTCTGAGGCAAGTATTACCTTGATCCCCAAACCAGGCAAAGGACCCCATCTAAAAGGAATTACAGACCAATATCCCCATGAATATGGATTGCCAAAATTCTCCAACAAGATCTAGCTAATAGGATCCAACACTACATTAAAAGAGATTATCCATCTTGACCGAGTGGGATGCATCCCTGGGATGCAAGGTAGTTCAACATTCAGCGATCCATCAGTGGATGGTCATATCAAAAGAAAAGAAGTCAAGAACCATATGAACCTCTCTCAACTGATGCAGAAAAAGCATTTGCAAATACAGCATCCTTTCCTGATTAAAACCCTTCAAGGTAAGGGATAGGGTACATTCCTCAATCAATAAACCATCTATGAAAAGCTACAGCAAATATCCTTCTCAAATGGGGAAAAGCTGAAAAGCCTTTCCCTTAAGATCAAGGAGACCGCGACAAGGATGCCCACTCTCGCCATTATTATTCAACATAGTACTAGAAGTCCTTGCAACAGCAATCAAGAAAAGC
>NW_024423319.1:55418455-55420110 GCF_017311325.1 Ursus maritimus
GATGCCCACTCTCGCCATTATTATTCAACATAGTACTAGAAGTCCTTGCAACAGCAATCAGAAAACAAAAAGGGATAAAAGGTATCCAAATGGGCAAAGAAGTCAAACTGTCTCTCTTCGCAGATGACATGATACTCTATATGGAAAACACAAAAGATCCACCCCCAAATTACTAGAACTTACAGAGCAATGCGGTAATGTGGCAGGATACAAAATCAATGCTCAGAAGTCACTTGCATTTCTATGCACGAACAATGAGACTGAAGAAAGAGAAATTAGGGAATCCATTCCATTTACAATAGCACCAAAAATCATATGATATCTCAGAATTAACTTAACCAGAGAGGTAAAGGATCTATATTCTAGAAACTACAGATTGCTCTTGAAAGACATTGAAGAAGACACAAAAAGATGGAAAAACATTTCATGCTCATGGATGGGAAGAATAAACATAGTTAAAATGTCTATGCTGCCCAGAGCAATGTACACTTTCAGTGCCATCCCGATCAAAATACCAATGACATTTTTCAAAGAACTTGAACAAATAGCCCTTAAAATTGTGTGGAACCAGAAAAGGCCCCAAATCGCCAAGGAAATGTTGAAAAGGAAAAACAAAGCCGGGGGCATCACGTTGACGGATTTTGAGGTGTACTACAAAGCTGTGATCACCAAGACAGCATGGTACTGGCACAAAAACAGACACATAGACCAATGGAACAGAATAGAGACTCCGGAAATAGACCCTCAACTCTATGGTCAACTAATCTTTGACAAAGCAGGAAAAAACATCCAGTGGAAAAAGGACAGTCTCTTCAATAAATGGTGCTGGGAAAATTGGACAGCTATATACAGAAGAATGAAACTTGACCACTCTCTCACATCATACACAAAGATAAACTCCAAATGGATGAAACACTTCATCCAAATGGAAACACTCCAAATGGATGATGGAGACAGGAATCCATCAAAATCATAGAGGAGAACATAGGCTGTAACCTCTTTGACATCGGCCACAGCAACTTCTTCCATGACACGTCTCCAAAGGCATGGGAAACAGAAGCAAAACTGAAGTTTTGGGACTTCATCAAAATAAAAAGCTTCTGCACAGCAAAGGAAACAGTCAACAAAACAAAAAAGCAACCCACAGAATGGGAGAAGATATTTGCAAATGACACTACAGATAAAGGGCTTTTATCCAAGATCTATAAAGAACTTCTCAACCTCAACACCCAAAAAACATGTAATCCATTCAAAAAATGGGCAGGAGACGTGAACAGACACTTCTCCAAAGAAAACATACAAATGGCTAACAGACACATGAAAAAATGTTCAAAATCATTATCCATCAGGGAAATTCAAATCAAAACTACATTGAGATACCACTTTACACCAGTTAGAATGGCAAAAATTGACAAGGCAAGAAACAACAAATGTTGGAGAGGATGTGGAGAAAGGGGATCCCCCTTACACTGGTGGTGGGAACTCAAGTTGGTACATTCACTTTGGAAAACAGTTTGGAGGTTGCTTAAAATGTTGAAAATAGAGCTACCCTAGACCCAGCAATTGCACTACTGGGTATTTACCCCAAAGAGACAGACGTAGTGATGAGAAGGGCCATATGCACCCCAATGTTCATAGCAGCATTGTCCACAATA
>NW_024423319.1:55420120-55425913 GCF_017311325.1 Ursus maritimus
ATCAAAATACCAATGACATTTTTCAAAGAACTTGAACAAATAGCCCTTAAAATTGTGTGGAACCAGAAAAGGCCCCAAATCGCCAAGGAAATGTTGAAAAGGAAAAACAAAGCCGGGGGCATCACGTTGACGGATTTTGAGGTGTACTACAAAGCTGTGATCACCAAGACAGCATGGTACTGGCACAAAAACAGACACATAGACCAATGGAACAGAATAGAGACTCCGGAAATAGACCCTCAACTCTATGGTCAACTAATCTTTGACAAAGCAGGAAAAAACATCCAGTGGAAAAAGGACAGTCTCTTCAATAAATGGTGCTGGGAAAATTGGACAGCTATATACAGAAGAATGAAACTTGACCACTCTCTCACATCATACACAAAGATAAACTCCAAATGGATGAAACACTTCATCCAAATGGAAACACTCCAAATGGATGATGGAGACAGGAATCCATCAAAATCATAGAGGAGAACATAGGCTGTAACCTCTTTGACATCGGCCACAGCAACTTCTTCCATGACACGTCTCCAAAGGCATGGGAAACAGAAGCAAAACTGAAGTTTTGGGACTTCATCAAAATAAAAAGCTTCTGCACAGCAAAGGAAACAGTCAACAAAACAAAAAAGCAACCCACAGAATGGGAGAAGATATTTGCAAATGACACTACAGATAAAGGGCTTTTATCCAAGATCTATAAAGAACTTCTCAACCTCAACACCCAAAAAACATGTAATCCATTCAAAAAATGGGCAGGAGACGTGAACAGACACTTCTCCAAAGAAAACATACAAATGGCTAACAGACACATGAAAAAATGTTCAAAATCATTATCCATCAGGGAAATTCAAATCAAAACTACATTGAGATACCACTTTACACCAGTTAGAATGGCAAAAATTGACAAGGCAAGAAACAACAAATGTTGGAGAGGATGTGGAGAAAGGGGATCCCCCTTACACTGGTGGTGGGAACTCAAGTTGGTACATTCACTTTGGAAAACAGTTTGGAGGTTGCTTAAAATGTTGAAAATAGAGCTACCCTAGACCCAGCAATTGCACTACTGGGTATTTACCCCAAAGAGACAGACGTAGTGATGAGAAGGGCCATATGCACCCCAATGTTCATAGCAGCATTGTCCACAATAGATAAACTGTGGAAGGAGCTGAGATGCCCTTCAACAGATGAATGGATAAAGAAGATGTGGTCCATATATACAATGGAATATTACCCATCAGAAATGATTACCCAACATTTGCAGCAACATGGACAGGACTGGAGGAGATTATGCTAAGTGAAATAAGTCAAGCAGAGAAAGACAGTTATCATATGGCTTCACTCATTTGTGAAGCATAAGGAATAGCAGAGTGATCGGTAGGAGAAGCAAGGGGAAAACAAAGGAGGATAAACAGAGAGGGAATGATCCAAGAGAGACTATGGACTCCGGGAAACAAACTGAGGGTTTTAGAGGGGAGGGTTGGGGGGGAGGGGCTAGCCTGATGAATGGTATTAAGGAAGGCACGTATTGCATGGAGCACTGGGTGTTATACGCAAACAATGAATCATGGAACACCACACCAAAAACAAATGACGTACTGTATGGTGACTAACATATCGTAATAAAAAGAAAGAAAAAAGAAAGAAAGAAAGAAAGAAAGAAAGAAAGAAAGAAAGAAAGAAAGAAAGAAAGAAAAGAAAAGAAAAGAAAAGAAAACCTTCCCCTCTACCAAAGTTCCTCTTTAAGACAATGAAATGCCTCCTCTTTTCTCTCTGATCTCAGCATCCGTGTACTGCACTGTAATAGGGACCACTTCTTTCATAAGATGCTAAGTTGCTAAAATAGCAGTTCCTCTAAGAAATGTGCTAACTAGGGACGCCTGGGTGGCTCAGTCAGTTAAGCCTCTGACTCTTGATTTTGGCTTGCATCTTGATCTCAGGGTCCTGGGATCAAAACCTGTGTAAGGCTCAGCACAGAGTCTGCTTCTCTCTCTCTCCCCCTCCCCTTCTGCCCCTCCCTCCACCTGCTTGCACTCTCTTTCTCTCTAAATTAAATAAATCTTAAAAAAAAAAGAAATGTGCTAATTAAAGGCATAGGGATGCATGATTAATGCTTTAACTGTTTATTCTTTCATTTTATACTATGTACAAAAGTACTGACTCAACATTCAAAATGTTGATTCAAAGACATAATGTGCCCATCAGATTACCTTTATTCAGATAGTATTTCTTAAAAAGACAAAACAGTAATGTTACTGGAATTCTGTTTCAAGGGTGTAAAGACTCTAATTACCAAACACAAAAATTAATGTTTTCTGTTTTCAATAAACTTTACCTTTTGCCTTTGCTCTATGAAAATCAGTTAGTAAGTGACAAAAGGGAAAAAGTGATGTCTTTTAAAATGCAAAGGGTGAACCTAGTCATTTAGAAAGTTAATACAATATGCATTATTGGATAAATATAAATGTTTCCTTAACAGAAGGAGATCTCTACACTCAAGGAAGATTGGGAGAATCTGTTTTACCACTAATCCATCCCATAGTAGTGTTGCCTATGTACATTCATTTATAAAAGGAACCGCTTCTATTGAAAGATGGTAATATGAGCAACTGCTACACTCTCCAAATGCACTGATTCACTGTATATTTCAATGCTGAGCTTCTATATTAAAAAGTTGTTTTAATCTAAATATTTATTTTTCCTATTTAAAACTATTTATTTATTTTAAGTTTTTATTTAAATTCCAGTTTGTTAACATACAGTGTAATATTAGTTTCAGGTATACAATGTAGTGATTCAACACTTCTATACAACACCCGGTGCTCATCTCAGCAAGTGCACTCCTTAATACCCATCACCTATTTAACCCATCCCCTAGCCTCCTCCCCTCTGGTAACCATCAGTTTGTTCTCTAGAGTTAAGAGTCTGTTTCTTGGTTTCCCTCACTTTTTCCCCCCTTTATTCATTTCTTTTGTTTCTTAAATTCCACATATGAGTAAAGTCATATGGTATTTGTCTTTCTCTGAACTGAATTATTTCGCTTAGCGTAATACTCTCTAGCTCCATCCATGTCATTGCAAATGGCAAGACTTCATTCTTTTTTATGACTGAGTAATATTCCATTGTATATATCAAAACCTTTAAGATGGCTTTGAACCTAATGACCATGGAGATTACCCACCCCTTCTCAAATCCCCATGTACCTTTACGACTAGAGATATTTGTTACAGCCCTCTTGTTACCCTATCCCCAGGTTTGTATTTCAGCAAACATCATGATAAATATCATGGGGTATTTCCCACAGAGAGGGAAAAAGTTGGGAATTCTTTTTCTCCAGTCCAAAAGAAACCAATTAACTGGCCTTCACAGTGAGGGACAAGTCTTATATAGCATAGTGCCATGAGCTGTAAAACAGGATGCCAAGGTTCTAGTCCCAGTTTCAGGCAAGTCATACATTGTTAAGAGTTAAAGGAAATAATCAAGACTCTCTCATATTACAAATAAAACAACTGAGGTAAGCAGGTTAGCTTACTGTAGCCAAATGACCAGATTAGCAGCAGAACTCATCTCCTGATGTCAAGCCCATCAATCTTTTTTTATGACACCATAATACCTCTCTTTCAATAATACTATTTATAATATTCCCAACTCTTATAAAAATAGGAATCTTGAAAAAGATTTTGTGTTGTTACACAAACAGATACACATAGTGACTCACTGGTTCAAATGTAAGAGAACAGTTTTATAGCATCTTTGGGTTTTTAAAAGTTCATGAGTTTGACTATTTAACCTAGATTGGAAAGAACTAGTGGAGATATTAGGCCTTTAATATCAAGGATTTAATCTTGCAGTTTCACAGATAAAATGGTGAATATCTTTGTACTACCTAACAAAAATGGAGTTTGCAAAACTAATGGAAGGTGAATAAAAAGTGGTAGGTGGGCTGACAGCCCCCCTGAGAAAACAAGCTACTTAAGAACATTCCTACAACAAATGTGTGTAAATATCTATTCATTAGAATAGTTGATGATAGCTGCCAGGAAAGAGCAATTCAAGTTACTGAGTGTGCATGAAAAATTGCAGTTTTTTGCATTACTATTCTATAATAGGTTATATTTTTGTTTTTTTATTATTGAAAAAATGTTGCAATAAATTAACTTAATATTCAGCATCCCAGGATAATATTTTCACTTCAGATTTAATTTTTTATACACGTTTGACATTATTACCAATATTTTTGGACTGCAGCTTGTAGTCAGACTTACTAATTCTGACTACATTAAAATAAACAGCATTAAAATTTTAAAGTAATTTTTTTCTCAACAGAAACAGATAGCATTAAAATTTTAAAGTAATTTTTTTCTCAACAGAAACAGAACTAATTTTTGATACTGTGCTTAAAGAAAAATCATATCCAAAATTTTTTTGGAAAGATCAAAATTCATCACAAATGAATATGGTGAATTGAATAGTATAATTTATATTTATATTCTCATGTTGCAATTGATTTACATATGAATGTTTCTGTTTGAGGTACATAATTTATTTTTTCCCCAGCTGTGAGGTGTAATTGGTATACAAAAACTGCACATAATTAATGTATACAATTTGATATGACTGGACATATGTATACACTCATGTTACTATCACCATAATCAAACTTATCCATCACCTCCAAGTTTCTTTGTGTCCCTTTGTTGTTGTTGTTTTTTAATAATTGCAATTTTTAGAAATATCCTGTAACTCATTAATTCAGAATGTCCTCTCCCAGGTGCAAGTTGGCATTCTGACCTTTTAAAGTTTTATTTTAGTCCCAGTTAGTTAACACACAGTGTTATATTAGTTTCAGGTATACAATATAGTGATTCAACAATTCCATACATCACCCAGTGCTCATCACAAGTGCTCTTCTTAATCCCCATCACCTATTTCACCCATCCCCCCACCCACCTCCAGTCTGGTTACCATCAGTTTGTTCTGTGGTTGAGAGTGTGGTTCCTGTTTTGTCCCTCTCTCTTTTTTCCCTTTGCTCCTTTAGTACATCTGAGTTTATCTTTTCTTTTTTCTACAGATTTGCTAGCTTTACTCAAATCTATGGGCATCTATCTAGATGAATCTAGGTTTTCAAGTTGCTTCCAACATCTAAATCAGAGAAATATTTTAAGCATATATTACATATAAATCATATTCAAAAATTGGTTTGGTTTCATGTGACAGAAACAGAAGAGAGAGAAGCATATTCTTTTGCTTTTTAAAAGATTATTCAACCATTTATGACTTCTTTATAAAATTATGCTACATTTGCTGTGTAACAATCAACTGCCTCTTTGATTCCATATCCAACAGATCTGAAAGAGATGGAAGTTTTGCAGCAATGGGGGAAGAGAATAAAGCTCCTTTTATCCAAACCAAAAGAGCTGTACCTAATTGTTTTTCACATGCCTTAAAAAGGTCTCAGCCTTGGTTTCTACCTGACGCAAGCACATTTGATTTGTACTTAGTGAGTGGTCATGGGTAGTAAGCTCTTAGATTCACACAGAGAATGAACAGCAAAGACAATGGTACCCTGCTGGCAGCCTGGAAGGAAGCTAAACATTCTTATTCAATGACATCCCCCAAAGTAAGCACACCATTTTTAGTAGCTTGAAACATCCCCAAAAAGGGGGTTTCTCTTTTACTCAACTTAATTCTTAAAAAAGAAAAACCTTAGTATTTATTTTAATAAAATGTGAGAAAAAAACTATCAAGTTCCTATAAATGATTTGTATATATATATATATATATATATATATA
>NW_024423319.1:55425923-55455769 GCF_017311325.1 Ursus maritimus
GTATATATATATATATATATATATATATATATATATATATATACATAAATCTATATAAATGATCTCCTTCATGGCTGCAAACTGAATTCACAGACATGCTGCATTTAATCCAAGTCATCCTAAAATTAAAATAATTAGGACAGAATACTCTTGCAATGCATATTCTTCTAACATCGTTCTTTAAAGCTATTTTAGATAAGTGAGATAAAGCCCATTTTAAAAGCATCGGCTACCTAGATGTTAAACATAAGCAGTAAATCCACTTTTCTAAATCACCCCATTTATTATATTTAATCCTTCTTTCTGTAATTAGGAGCACTGAAATACACATGCATAGTTGCTTCCCTTTGACACCATTCTTTTATTACTGTCTCTTTTTCTTACATAGTACCCCAGAGCAGCTGGCCTATTATTGTGATGTTTTTCCTCCTATCTTTTTCTTTATCGGTTTCACTAGCACAAATAATTAAAATGTACTTACCTTCCACTGCTCTGGCTGCAACTAAGGGTGCTTTGGGTGCATATATCTGGGAGTGGGGTGGGGAGGGGACTATTAATATGGAGGGGAGCTGGGGTTGTTTGTTTCTTTCTATTTTATTTCTGAACAGTGACATATTGATGTTTCAGATAATAAATCATTCCAATTTGTTCATCCCTGCAAGCAATGGTTTTAATCTTCATTTACGACTTGCAAAGTCCGTTTTGTTAGAAGCATTTGATAAAATACTCAATTACCATTTTTTTTTTTACACTGTAGTTCAACTGCTGTGCTGATAAAAGGCTCTGGCTCAGAAGATAAACTGCAAATAATTCCTGAAGAACAAATGTCAGAGGCGCTATACGATGAATGGGATTTTTTTTTTTTGAGCAGATTATTCCCTCACCAAAGTGACAGGGTGGTTCAATATTTATTTTGTTGAGAATGTCGTTTAGATATTGTTTGACACCTGCTCCCTATAGTCAGCTACTCATCACATTACAATTTCAAGGGACTTAAAAGTGAGATTTAACTTTACATCTAGTGAGAAAAAAGAAACTCATCTATAAACCAAGACTATGCTGCTTGATAGTATGCAAATTATTTAAATAAATGGAAATGCAATCGACTCACTTTTGTGAGTTTATATGGGAGAAGAATATTTAAGCCTTGGCACCCTTTCCCGCCCTTAGCTTTCAAGTGTTTATTTTTGAGACCATATTTGAAATCTTGCCAAGAATACCTACTTGTTCATTCATTAAATTGCCTTTTTCTAGTGATCTACTATTGAAAATGACCACTTTACTCACCCCACTTGTTCAATTTTCCTTCATATGCATACTTTAGGTGCCATTGCTCATTGGCTAAGAAGACAGCTCACAGTGCCAAAGGATATAATAAACTAACTTTCTTTAATGGGCATAGGCTTATTTTATTTATCTCCATTTGCTCAAGCTGAAAAGTTCCTATTAAGTACGCAGTAAATGGGAATAGTTATCATTTCAAGTATGGGCCCCAGAATGCAAAATATTCCATTAAGGATCATCCTCCCAGGAATTCCTCTCCATCCTCCACTTCTAGTCAATCACTTTTGACGATTTCAAATCCAGCACTTTTTGCTGTGAATTTTAAGTAGTCAGAAAATGTCTTCAGATGAAATCAAGTCTTAATCCCTGCCTCACTCTTTGGAAAGTGTCATGGCAGTAGAAAATTGAGTGAAGGAGAAAGGGGATAAAAATCATTAGGGGAAGGGGAACCAAAGAATTAGTTTGTGAAATTTTCTGTTTGCTTTAACAACAATTGTTTTGATACAATTGCTTTATTTTCCACTAAATGCCCCTGTATTAAGTCATTAGATTATTCCAGTGACTGAACACATCACAAATTTGTATATTACCTCTACTGGAGACTACTGCATTCAAGAAAAACACTGAGACACTACAGAGTGAAGAAGTGTGAATATTTACTTACTAGTCATGTAACTCTTTGGCTCTTAGAACTTTTCTGAAGAATACAGGAGCTCTGAACAGGAGAAGTAGTTGAAATTGAATCAACAAAAGGCAATGCAGAAAATAGAAACAATCATTTTTGTCTACTAAGTAAATCGGCTAAAATTACTAGAATCATCATAGACACTGTTAGGCAACTTTAAGTATGAGTAGAACCACTATTGCCAAGAGTGTAGATTGAGCACTCTGAATTAGATCCTCCATTTTTACTTCCTGGAATATTTTTGGTACATGAGCAAACACATTAACTCCTTCCCTTAATAGGAGATAGCATAATGTGAAAGAAAGAATGTCTTTGGAGCCCCCTTACGGGTTCAAATCTTCATAAAATGGCCATGGGACAAGCTAATTATTCTCTCTAAGGCTCGGATTTTCAATCTGCAAAACTGAATTAATAATACCTTATTCAGGGGTATGCAAGGATTAAATGAGATTTTATAAGTATTTAAAAGCACCCAGCATAAAATAGAAACTAAATAAATTCATATTGAATAGATTTATGTTATTAAATTAAACAAATGGTGCATGGTTTGTTTGGTTTTTTTTAGAATTTCATTTCAAAACTTGCAATTTTTGTACTGAATGTTAACCCCAGTGGCTTGAAAATATGCTTAATGCAAAGATGCCCAAAGGGGTTTATCTATTGGGAGAACCTAGCTCAGTGACTTGCGTAAGCATTCCACAGTCCTTGCTGAGCATTAATGGGTTTTACATCCGTATCTTCACATAGGAAAGGGTCTTGAGAATGTGAGGTTTGTAGGGCATTATCTCCTTCTCAAGAACAAAACAAGGTCAATCTTCTATCACTAAGTTAAGGGTCCTCCACGCTAATGTGATTCCCATTTTAAAGGAGAAAAATGAGGTCAGTTTGAAGTCCATAAGCTGTTCCAGAAATATTACCATAACTATTAAGTTTTGTCCAGTTTAAACTGCTTAATCATAAGGTTTGATACTGCAAAAAGAGAGGTGTATGCAGAATTAACCTATCTTAAATAGATCTTCTTTTGAAATATGTTGAGAAATTTAAGTAGATCAATTTAAAGCTGACCTATGTCCTCTACAAACTTGAGTTTTTTAACAATCTATTTCAATACTTTAGATATACCAATATTTCAAACAAAAATAAGCAGGAGGTGCCTGGGTGGTTTAGTCAGTTAAGTGCCTTCCTCTTGATTTTGGCTCAGGTCATGATCTCGGGGTTGTGAGAGTGAGCTCCACATCTGGCTCCATGCTCAGCTGGGAGTCTGCTTCTCTTCCTCTTCTTCTGCCCCTCCCCTGGCCCACGCTCTCGCTCTCTCTCTCCAAAATAAATAAACAAATCTTTTTAAAAAATAAAAATGAAGAGAAAGAAAATCTCTTGTTTACTGTGATCTATATTTAACATTGCGTCAATATGGTCAAGACTATCAAATAAAACTACATGAATGGATAAGAAGAGGATTATTTAAATTTAAGGTTGTTTGTCATGAGTAAACAAGGTTAATTAACAGAAGTCAGTTAAAAGAAATTGCTTGAAACTTTTTAAGGTTTAACTTGGGTTTTATCCAGACTTAGAAATTCATTATGATCCTCACCTTCAAGTCATTTGAACTTAACAAATGTTGCAGTGCTTACTATGAGCAAGACACTGTACTAGCGGTTAACTTCCCTCCTCCTCCACTCTTAGTATTGTCACATGTGGTCCTTTTAAAAATCCCTTATTGCTTTTCACTTGCCTCTCAGAGAGTATTAAAGATAATGAATCATTGTGTTTCCAAACATTTCTTATTTTCTTTTAAACTTCCTGTAGTTCACTACAGACATCATTACTTCTCTGCCAGTATAGTGATTCTGTTCATCATGCCTGAAACAACTATGAACAGAGATTAAATACAACCTATATCCACATAAATCATTGAATAAATGAATCATGAAATTAATATGTAAATTGTGTGTTTAACCTCTATTTATACAGCACTGTCTGTCACCATGTTGTAAATCTAAAACTAATTGCAAATTCACAACTCTGCAAAAAGAACACCATGGTAAAAGCTTGACATATTTATTAACTAAATGTTGAACTACACTGAGTAAGTAATTAACAGTAATACCAGAACAGGGATAGAAAATTATATTTAAGCACAGATGTCACCTGTATGAAATGGCTAAAACTATTTTAGATTAGATTTTGATATCAGTCAAAGAATACTATTTAATTTTTGACAGACAAATTTACTCCATTTATTTCCATTTACTCATAATTCCATTAAACTTCTCATTTTCAAATGTGCCTGCCACAATCACCCATAGAAATAAAAGTTCCTTTTAATTTGTCTCCTTAAAGAAAAGAGAGATTTCCAAAAGATTAGGTGACAATAAGCCCATTCAAAGATTAGTCAAAATCTCCTCAACTCAGCACGTTAATGACATTTTGTATTTGATATACAAATAAACAACCTAAAATAAACAATTTCTACATACATTTTAATGATGTACTGAATAACATTATTTAAATGTTTAATGGGTCCTGTTACAACCAACATTGGTACTTCTGAAAAAAATTTTGTTCTATAAATAACAAGTTACTCAAAGAACACAACTTTGAAGTTGTTTATGTACACAAAAAATGTATTAGACTAAGTATTCTCATCCCTTCATGCATTTTGATCATTGATTTTAAGAAGATATTCTCATTGTTAGCTGTCACTTCTAACCTGAGTTTCTATTAAGGTGCTATATTTATTTTTTTGAAGATTTTATTTATTTATTTGTCAGAGAGAGAGAGCACAAGCAGGGGGAGAGACAGGCAGAGGGAGAAGCAGGCTCCCCACTGAGCAAGGAGCCCAATGCAGGACTCAATCCCAGGACCCTGGAATCATGACCTGAGCTGAAGGCAGCTGCTTAACTGACTGAGCCAACCAGGTGTCCCAAGGTGCTATATTTAAAAAGCACACATGCATAAACTATAAGATATGGTATTTAAAGTATTCATAATTGATAATCTTGATTATAATGAGAAATAATCACCTATTTCAATTGGTATGGCACATGCAAATAAGAGACAAAATGTGATTAGCCTCTGATTTTCTCATCTAATTAAATCAGACTCACTAGTTACATTTACAAAGGGCAAAATAGAAAAAAAAATTCAGCAGCCCACGGAATGGGAGAAGATATTTGCAAATGATATTACAGATAAAGAAAGGGCTGGTATCCAAGATCTATAAAGAACTTCTCAAACTCAACACTCAAAAAAATGATAACCCAGTCAAAAAATATGCAGAAGACATGAACAAACACTTCTCCAAAAAAGCCATACAAATGCCTAACAGACACATGAAAAAAATGCTTCACATCACTAGCCATCAGGGAAATACAAAGCAAAACCATAATGAAATACCACTTTATACCAGTTAGAATGGCAAAAATTAACAAAACAGGAAACAACAAATGTTGGTGAGGATGTGGAGAAAGGGGAACCCTCTTACACTGTAGGTAGGAATGCAAGCTGGTACAGCCACTCTGGAAAACAGTATGGTGGTTTCTCAAGATGTTAAGAATAGAGCTACCCTATGACCCAGCAATTGCACTACTAGGTATTTACCCCAAATATACAGATGTCATGAAAAGAAGGGGCACATGCACACCCAGTGTTCATACCAGCAATATCCACAATAGCCAAACTGCGGAAGGAGCGAAGATGCCCTTCAACTGACGAATGGGTAAAGATGTGGTCCATATACACGATGGAATATTACTCAGCCATCAGAAAGGATGAATACCCACCATTTGCATTGACATGGATGGAACTGGAGGAGATTATGCTAAGTGAAATAAGTCAACCAGAGAAAGACAATTATCATATGGTTTCACTCATTTGTGGAACATAAGGAATAGCAGGGAGATCAGCAGGAGAAGGAAGGGAAGAATGAAGGGGAGGTAAACAGAAGGGGGAATGAACCACGAGAGACTGTGGACTCTGGGAAGCACACTGAGGGCTTCAGAGGGGAGGGGGGTGGGGGACTGGGATAGGCCAGTGAAGGGTATTAAGGAGTTCACATATTGCATGGAGCACTGGGTGTTATTCACAAACAATGAATCATGGAACACTACATCAAAAACTAATGATGTACTGTATGGTGACTAACATAACATAATTTAAAAAAAAAAATTTCAGCTAAAGAAAACTATTTCCTAGAGTTTTACACTTCAGTAAATGTGTCCTTTGTTTCCTCATGTCTGAGATGTTTGGAATGCCCAAATACTTTTAAAAATCTAATGTGCAAAGTCAACTAAAAAATATGAACAAATTTCTGATAAAATAATTTAAACAGAACTGTATGAAAATTAGGCAATTAATACTCAGAATTCCAATGTTGGCATTTTGTCTTGGAAAATACTTTTTGTACAATATACAAGAAATGTCATTAGTACTCCACCATCCTTGTAGATAGCTCATACTGAGCTATCCACTCTCCAATGCAGGACTCAATCCCAGGACCCTGGAATCATGACCTGAACCGAAGGCAGCTGCTTAACTGACTGAGCCAACCAGGCGTCCCAAGGTGCTATATTTAAAAAGCACACATGCATAAACTATAAGATATGGTATTTAAAGTATTCATAATTGATAATCTTGATTATAATGAGAAATAATCACCTATTTCAATTGGTATGGCACATGCAAATAAGAGACAAAATGTGATTAGCCTCTGATTTTCTCATCTAATTAAATCAGACTCACTAGTTACATTTACAAAGGGCAAAATAGAAAAAAAAATTCAGCAGCCCACGGAATGGGAGAAGATATTTGCAAATGATATTACAGATAAAGAAAGGGCTGGTATCCAAGATCTATAAAGAACTTCTCAAACTCAACACTCAAAAAAATGATAACCCAGTCAAAAAATATGCAGAAGACATGAACAAACACTTCTCCAAAAAAGCCATACAAATGCCTAACAGACACATGAAAAAAATGCTTCACATCACTAGCCATCAGGGAAATACAAAGCAAAACCATAATGAAATACCACTTTATACCAGTTAGAATGGCAAAAATTAACAAAACAGGAAACAACAAATGTTGGTGAGGATGTGGAGAAAGGGGAACCCTCTTACACTGTAGGTAGGAATGCAAGCTGGTACAGCCACTCTGGAAAACAGTATGGTGGTTTCTCAAGATGTTAAGAATAGAGCTACCCTATGACCCAGCAATTGCACTACTAGGTATTTACCCCAAATATACAGATGTCATGAAAAGAAGGGGCACATGCACACCCAGTGTTCATACCAGCAATATCCACAATAGCCAAACTGCGGAAGGAGCGAAGATGCCCTTCAACTGACGAATGGGTAAAGATGTGGTCCATATACACGATGGAATATTACTCAGCCATCAGAAAGGATGAATACCCACCATTTGCATTGACATGGATGGAACTGGAGGAGATTATGCTAAGTGAAATAAGTCAACCAGAGAAAGACAATTATCATATGGTTTCACTCATTTGTGGAACATAAGGAATAGCAGGGAGATCAGCAGGAGAAGGAAGGGAAGAATGAAGGGGAGGTAAACAGAAGGGGGAATGAACCACGAGAGACTGTGGACTCTGGGAAGCACACTGAGGGCTTCAGAGGGGAGGGGGGTGGGGGACTGGGATAGGCCAGTGAAGGGTATTAAGGAGTTCACATATTGCATGGAGCACTGGGTGTTATTCACAAACAATGAATCATGGAACACTACATCAAAAACTAATGATGTACTGTATGGTGACTAACATAACATAATTTAAAAAAAAAATTTCAGCTAAAGAAAACTATTTCCTAGAGTTTTACACTTCAGTAAATGTGTCCTTTGTTTCCTCATGTCTGAGATGTTTGGAATGCCCAAATACTTTTAAAAATCTAATGTGCAAAGTCAACTAAAAAATATGAACAAATTTCTGATAAAATAATTTAAACAGAACTGTATGAAAATTAGGCAATTAATACTCAGAATTCCAATGTTGGCATTTTGTCTTGGAAAATACTTTTTGTACAATATACAAGAAATGTCATTAGTACTCCACCATCCTTGTAGATAGCTCATACTGAGCTATCCACTCTCCAATGCAGGACTCAATCCCAGGACCCTGGAATCATGACCTGAACCGAAGGCAGCTGCTTAACTGACTGAGCCAACCAGGCGTCCCAAGGTGCTATATTTAAAAAGCACACATGCATAAACTATAAGATATGGTATTTAAAGTATTCATAATTGATAATCTTGAAGTATGATCTATCAATTAGATGCCATGATAGAAAGAATTGAAGGAAAAAAAGAAGACCATATCTTAGAGAAAATAGATAACACAAAAGTGGATTAAATGTGCTAAGGCATGTTAAGAGTTTAGCACAGTGCCTATAACATAACTAGAACCTAATAAATGTTAGATATAATGACAAAAGTGATGATGATAAGATGATAATAACAGTATCTAAAAATACAATATAATCTATATATTCCTATTAATAAAATGCTTAAGGACTATATATAACGAATCATTACACAATCATTAAATAGCATGTTTCTGAAGACTATTAAAAACATTGCAAAAATATTCATAATATAAAGTTAAAAAAAGAAAAAGAATGGAGAAATAGTATATTTTGTAATCGCAATTTTGCTTAAATAAATATGTAGATGTATGCACCAAAGGAAAAAAAAAAACATGCAATAACTCTGGGTGTTTCGGAAGATAAGGGGTTTATATTTGCCTTATATATAGATTCCCAAATATTCTCTAATGCATATTTTACTTTTTTAATAAGACTCTCTCTCTCTTTACATATATACATATATAAAGTCTTTTCCCATATATACATATGTGTGTGTGTATAATTTCTAAACACAAATAAAAGCCTTTATATCTTAATTCTGCAGTTCTCAAAAGCTTTATTCTAAGGATACCTTCCTGACTTATTTATTAATTCTAAAAATAACAGTAATAAAACTATTATATATTGGGATACCTGAGTGGCTCAGTCAGTTAAGCATCCTTCTCTTGATCTCAGCTCAGGTCTTGATCTCAGGGTTGTGAGTTCAAGCCCTATGTTGGACTCCATGCTGGGCATGGAGCCTACTTTAAATAAATAAATATACATTTTATGAAAAAGTAACTATTTTCCAAGCAAAAATATGACAAAAAGCATTTAGTGAGAAGAATGGCATTGTTCTACATTTTTGTAAATTTAGCAGACATCTGGATTTTCTATCTACATCAATCTGATGCACAATGTCATTTTTGTTTAAGTACAGGGAGAAGATCTGGCCTTACACACATGTGTTATGGGAAAAGGAACGGACACTGCGGACCACTTGGAAGTATCTTCAGGTCCCCCGGGATACTTTAGACCATACTTTGAGAACTGCTGCCTTAATTCCACTTG
The DNA here is from genome assembly GCF_017311325.1 of Ursus maritimus. Taxonomy (NCBI): domain Eukaryota; kingdom Metazoa; phylum Chordata; class Mammalia; order Carnivora; family Ursidae; genus Ursus; species Ursus maritimus. The sequence continues at coordinate 55,435,320 of NW_024423319.1, forward strand.
TTATTTTGGGACATTGTTTTTCTATACTTTTACTATAATTCTCATCTTGGAGATCAGTGAGACCTCTTCAGGAGGAAGGTATGACCTATGATTTTAGTAAAAATAGAGTAGGGCAAGGAACAACATGCTGCTCTTCAAGGAGTTAGAATTTGGCATTTTAGAGCTAACAAGTATGATGATTAATTTGTATATAGATAAATTAGTATCCTCACTGATGCTCTTCCTGTTCCCCTAAAAGGAGTACATAAGTCTGCATTACATGCCTTTTTCCTACTAGTTTTGTTTTCTCTTTCACTTTTTTTTTTTTTTAAGAAAATNNNTATGTGGGAGAGGGGGTTAAGATGGTGGAGAAGTAGGGAGACTGTAAGGTTGCCTTCTCCCTTGAACACAACTAAATAAATATCAATCATTCTGAACACCCAAGAAATGAATCAGAAGTCTTTAAGAACAAAGCTGTACATCTACAGAGAAGATGACCCAGAGAAGACAGAAGAATTCACCCCAGAATAAAGAAGAGGAAGAAATGCAGACCTGGGATTTAATCACTGCAGATATAAGTAAGATGTCTGAACTAGAATTTAAAACAACAATTATGAGGATACTAGATGCTCTTAAAAGAAGTATAGAAGACACTAGAGAATCCATTACTGCAGAGATAAAAGAGAAAAACCTAGTCAGGCTAAAATTTAAAATGCTACGACCAAGATGCAATCCTGAATAGATGCCATAACAACAAAGATGGACGAAGTAGAGGACCAAATCTGTGATATAGATGGTAAAATTATGGAAAATAGTGAAGCTGAAAAGAGGAGGGAAACAAAGGTAACGGATCATGAAGGTGGACCTAGGGAACTCAGTGACTTATTAAAACAGAAAAACATTCTTATCATAGGAGTCCCAGAAGATGAAGAGAGAGATAGAAAGGGGCAAAAGATTCATTTGAGCAAATTATAGCTGAAAACTTCCCTACTCTGGGGAAGTACACAGACATCAAAATCCAAGAAGCACAGAGCACCCCCATTAAATTCAACAAAACCAGCCATTGCCAAAGCATATCATACTCAAATTCACATAAAAACGCAGACAAGAAAAGAATCCTGAAAGCACAAAGGGAAAAAAGTCCTTAACCTACAAGGGAAGACAGATCAGGTTCACAGCAGATCTTTTACAGAAACTTGGCAGGCCAGAAGCCAGCGGCAAGTATATATTCAACATGCTGAATGGGGAAAAAGTTCACCAAGAATACTTTATCCAACAAGGCTGTCATTTAGAAAAGAAGGAGAGATAGAGTATCCCAGACGAACAAAAACTAAAGGAGTTCATGACCACTAAACCAGACCTGAAAGAAATATTAAGGGGGTCACTTTGAGTGGGGGGAAAAAGATCAAAAGCAACAAAGACTAGAAAAGAACAGAGAACATCAACAGAAACACCAACTTCACAGGTAACACAATGGCAATAAATTCAAATCTTTCAATAATCATTTTGAATATAAATGGACTAAATGCTCCAATCAAAAGACATAGGGTATGAGAATGGATAAAAAACAAGATCCATCTATATCCTGCCTACAAGAGACTCATTTTAGACCTAAATACATCTGCAGATGGAAAGTGAGGGGATGGAGAACCATCTTTCATGCTAGTGACATCAAAAGAAAGCTGGGGTACCCATACTTATATCAGACACACTAGATTTTAAAAGAAAGACTGTAACAAGAGATGAAAATGGGCATTATATCATAATTAAGGGGTCCATCCATCAAGAAGATCTGACAGTTGTAAATATTTATGCCCCCAACATGGGAGCACCCAAATATAAAAATCAATTAAAACAAACATAAAGAAACACACTTATAAAAATACAATAATAGTAGGGGACTTTAACACCCCACTTACAGCCATGAACAGATCATCTAAGTAGAAAATCCACAAGGAAACAATGGCTTTGAATGACACAATGGACTGGATGGATTTAACAGATATATTCAAAACATTTTATCCTAAAGCAGCAGAATACACATTCTTTTTGAGTCCACATGGGACATTCTCCAGAATAGATCACATACTGTTCCAAAAATCAGCCCTTAAAAAGTACAAAAAGATTGAAATCATACCATGCATATTTTCTGACCTCAATGCTATGAAACTTGAAGTCAACCACAATAAAAAATTTGGAAAGACTACAAATACACAGAGGTTAAAAACATCCTACTAAAGAATGAATAGATTAACCAGAAAATTAAAGACAACATAAAAAGTTACGTGGAAGCAAACGAAAATGAAAACACATCAGTCAAAGACCTTTGAGATGCAGTAAAGGTGGTCCTATGAGGCCTACCTCAAGAAGGAAGAAAAATCTGAAATATACAAACTAACCTTATACTTAAGAGGCTAGAAAAGAAACAGCAAATAAAGCCTAAAGCCAGCAGAAGAAGAAGGGAAATAATAAAGGTTAAAGCAGAAATAAATGATACAGAAACAAACAAACAAACAAAAAAACCTCAGTAGAACAGATCAATGAAACCAGGAGCTGGTTCTTTGAAAGAATTAATAAAATTGATAAATTCCTAGCCAGACTTATCAAAAAGAAAAGAGAAAGGACCCAACTAAATAAAATTAAGAATGAAAGGGGAGAGATCACAACCAACACCACAGAAATGTGAACAATTATAAGAGAATATTATGAAAAATTATATGCCAACAAACTGGGCAACCTGAAAGAAATGGACAAACTCTGAGAAATAGGCAAACTACCAAAACTGAAACAGGAAGAAATAGAAAATTTGAACAGATCCATAATCAGCAAAGAAATTGAAACTGACCAAAAATCTCCCAACTAACAAAAGTCCTGAGCCAGATGACTTTCCAGGGGACCTCTACCAGATATATAAAGAAGAGTTTTTTTTTAAAAAAATAAAAAAATTTTAAAAAATAATAAAAAATTTAAATAAATAAATAGAGAAGAGTTAATACCCATTCTTTTAAAACTGTTCCAAAAAATAGAAATGGAAGGAAAACTTCTAAACTCAGTCCATAAGGCCAGCATTATCTTGATTTAAAAACCAGACAAAGGGCCCATTAAAAAGGAGAATTACAGGCCAATAACCCTGATGAACATGGATGCAAAAATTCTCAACAATATAATAGCAGATTAAACTCAACAGTACATTAAATGAATTATGCACCATGATCAAGCGGGATTTATTCCTGGGCTGCAGGGATGGTTCAATATTCGCAAATCAATCAATGTGATACACTACATTAATAAGAGAAAGGATAATGAACCATATGATCTTCTCAATAGATGCAGAAAAAGCATTAGACAAAATACAGCATCAATTCTTGATAGAAACCCTCAACAAAGTAAGGATAGAGGGAACATACCTCAACACCATAAAGGTCATATACGAAAGAGCAAGAACTAATATCATCATCAATGGGGGAAAACTGAAAGCCTTTCCTCTATGTTCAGGAACAAGAAAAGGATGTGTACACTCACCATTACTATTTAACAAAGTACTGGCAGTCTTAACCTCAGCAATCAGACAAGAAAAATAAATAAAAGTATCCAAATCAGCAAGGAAGAAGTCAAATTTTCATTACTATAGAGGACATGATACTCTATGTAGAAAACCTTAAGGACTCCACCAAAAAATTGCTAGAACTAATACATGAATTCAGCAAAGTCACAGGATATAAAATCAATGTACAGAAATCTGTTGCATTTCTATACTCCAGTAATGAAGCAGCAGAAAAAATCAAGGAATCGATCCCATTTGCAATTGCACCAAAAAACATAAGATACCTAGGAATAAACTTAACCAAAGAGGTAAAAGGTGTATACTCTAAAAACTAAAGAACACTTATGGAATAAATGGAAGAGGACACAAATAACTAAAAAAGTATTCCATACTCAAGGATTGGAAGAACAGACATTGTTAAAATGTCTATACTACCCAAGGCAATCTACACATTTAATGCAATCCTTATCAAAATACCACCAGCATTCTTCACAGAGCTAGAACAAACTACCTTCAAATTTGTATGAAACCACAAAAGACCCCAAACATCCCAAGCAATCCTGAAAAAGAAAAACAAAACTGGAGGCATCACGATTCTGGATTTCAAACTATATTGCAAAGCTGCAGTCATCAAGACAGTATGCTAGTATCACAAAAATAGACACAAAGATCAACAGAACAGAAAACCCAGAAATGGACCCACAGCTATGTGGTCAACTGATCTTTGACAAAGGAGGAAACAGTATCCAGTGGAAAAAAAAGACAGGCTCTTCAACAAATGGTGTTGGGAAAACTGGACAGGAACATGCAGAAGAATGAAACTGGACCATTTCCTTACACCATACACAAAAATAAATTCAAAATGGATGAAAAACCTAAATGTGAGACTAGAAAACATCAAAATCCTAGAGAACACAGGCAGCAATCTCTTTCACCTCAGCTGTAGCAACTTCTTAATAGACACATCTCTGGAGGCAAGAGAAACAAAAGCAAAAATGAACTCCTGGGAACTCATCAAGTTAAAAAAACTTCTGCATAGCAAAGGAAACAATCAGCAAAACTAAAAGGCAGCCTACAGAATGGGAGAAGATATTTACAAATGACACTTCTGATAAAGGGTTAGTATCCAAAAGCTATATAGAACTTATGAAACTCAACCCCCCCAAAATACTCCTCTTAAAAAATGGGCAGAAGACATGAATAGACAATTTTCCAAAGAAGACATCCAGATGGCCAACAGACACATGAAAAGATGCTCAACAATACCCATCATCAGGGAAATACAAATCAACACGATGATGAGATAATACCTTGCACCTGTCAGAATGGCTAAAATTAACAACACAGGAATAACAGACGTTGAGGAGCATGTAGAGAAAGGGGAACCATCTTATACAGTGGCTGGGAATGCAAATTGTTGCAGCCACTCTGGAAAACTGTATGGAGGTTCCTCAAAAGTTAAATCTAGAACTACCCTATGATCGGCAATTGCACTACTAGGTATTTACCAAAATGATACAAAACTACAGATTCAAAGGAGTACATGCACCCCGATGTTTATAGCAGCATTATCTACAATAGTGAATCTACAGAGAGAGCCCAAATGTCCTTTGACTGATTTGGCTGATGAATGGATAAAGAAGAAGTGATATAGATAGATAAATGATAGCTAGGTAGCTAGCTAGCTAGCTAGATGATAGATAGATACAATGGAATATTACTCAGCCATCTAAAAGAATGAATCTTGCCATTTGCAATGATATGGATGGAGCTAGAGTGTATAATGCTAACTGAAGTCAGATAGAGAAAGACAAATACTGTGTAATTTCACTCATATGTGGAATTTAAGAAACAAAACATGAATATACGGGGGCAGGGGGAAGAGAGAGGAAAACAAACCATAAGAGACTCTTAAAGATAGAGAACAAACTGAGGGTTGATGGAGGGGAGGTTGGTGGGGTATGGGCCACATGGGTGATGGGCATTAAGAAGGGCACTTGCTATGATGAGCACTCAGTGTTGTATGTAAGTGATGAATCACTGAATTCTATTCCTGAAACCAATATTGCACTCTATGTTAAATAAGTTGAATTTAAATAAAAATTAAAAAGAAAGAAAATCCTTATGTGAATCTACCTTGCCCAGAGACAAATCATATGAACCAAAAGCTATAATTCTAGATGGAAAGAAAGGTGACTTGCTGCTCATTTCTAGTTCTGCTAGTAATCCTTTGTGGGATTTTAGGCAAGTGGCTTAACCAATCTATGGCTAAAATATTGATAATGAAATTGTCACCCTCCCCACATTACAAATTCACCCTAGACACTTTGTTGGAAATTCTTCTTCCATTAATTAGGTGTGTTTCCTTTTATTTTCTTTATTAAAAGTTCAGTCAATTTTGGTAACTTGGTGATCTATATATACATAGAGAGAGAGAGAGAGAGAGAGAGAGAGAACCTTACTGATACCATCTTGATGACAGTAATAGTGATTTCTTTAATAATCAGAAAAAAGGGGGTTTTGTTCCCATTCAATAATTTCTAGGAAAAGGCAAAAAAATTCTGGCTACATAAGTTAATAGACTGGTAGAAAGGGAAAGAGACTAACACTTTGCAATAATTTATTATGCACAAGGCACTGTGCTAGGTTTTTTTTTTACATGTCACCCCATGTATATTCCCAGTAACTTATGAGATCAATATTATTATTCTAAATTTACTGATGAGGGTAAGTACCTTGCTTAAAATTGCAGGTTTACCTACAGAGAATTGTGTTTAGCCAGAAATCAAGACCTGGGCTCTACATATTTTACTCCATACCGTACCTTCTTCTAATTGAGTATCATCCCAGTTCAACATGTCTTTCAGGTTAATCCAAAAGTGTGACTCCATTAAAAAATTTCTGTTCCAGTTTTTAAAATTAAGAACCAAGTTACACCAAGCACAGAAGAAAACTGTTACCATAACCTACCTATTCTGCATCCTGGGATGAGAAGGAATTGCTAAAAGGAAGTATTTTCTTCACCTCATCTTTAAGCTGGAGATTGGCACTACACTGTCTTTCTGTCCCTTCTGGAGATTTACGTTAAGGAGATAAAACTTTCTCTTACTTTTTTGTTTTCATCTGTTCCTTGTCTCTATCCGACATTTCATTCGGAGAAGGAGAAAGAGCTGCTCATCTCAGTGGCAGGAAAGAACAATCTTTGATTTATAACATGCTAGGAACCCATCACTGTGATAGAGCAATCTTTCCCCCAGACATCTCTCCATTACTGAGGCTGATGCCTCCCTGCCCTGATGCCACTTCAGTACTGATCCGTCAGTCCCAACAGCAGGGCTAATGGCAACACCTGCTCCTATGTGCATTTTTCATCTTTATCGCAGAAAACCTCCTTGTGTGGATTCTTCTTTAAACAAACTGTGAAAATATATTTTCTACAATTTTTGTTTTACAAACCTCTTCCCTCACGTATATATTTGAATGACATACCACATACTTGGCAGTATAACTTAAGTTGTACTTGCTTTTCTTCCTTCCTTTTTTATGAGTTCCTCTTTAGATCTTGTGAAATATCACAAAAAGTAAGAAGCGTCATTTGCAGAGTACAACAGAAATAGTGAATCAAGAAATGATTTAATTACTATTAGGAAGTCACTGGAGTAGATGCAAGAATCCTCCTTTAAAAGCCTCCTTGCTAGGGCTGAATTTTATTCTTACCTATTATTTTTTTAGTTTGTCACATGATGTAAATTACTGAAATAAGCCTTTTAGTTACTTTGCAAAAAATATTTAAGAGCAAACATAAAAGCAAGGGACAGAGCATCATATGAGAATCTTCAGTTTCTGGAAAGGTAATGAATAAAAGAAAGAAAAGATTAATAAATACAATCCATGTTTAGATAGCCAGAAATAATTCTGAAGATTATATTTTCCCTACTCTGAAATAAGTGGAAGAATATCAAAATGACGCTATTACGCATATATGTTTATATGATGATCTTCTATAATACATGCTCAATGATCATTTAAACATGTTAGAAAAATAGTCAGAAACTTCCAATTTCCCCATATTCTGACATGTAGATACTATATTCAAAGTAGAATATATTTTGATAAAACGTGATCAACTAAACAGTAGGTTTGATGTCCCCTTTATACTCAGGGATTGTTCTTGGAGCTGATTCGTTTTAACTTAGTATTCGCTTATTTATAATATTCATAGGGAACATTTAAAAATCCAATAAACCACACAAAATATTTGTTAGGATTTAATGGATTTCTCTGTAAATATTGGAAGCATACTAATTAGAGTGTCAAAAATACAGATAACACAATTTGCAATTATCTGTGTCACCCTCCCTTCTGGTATCATCTCCCTAATACAGTAAACATGAAGAATCCAACCAGGCCTCCGGATGGCTTACATGGCATTTATGGATTTAACTTTTCTTTATCTTTCTGTCCATCTCAGAGCTTTCTGCATTTCAAAACCCATCTGGTTCTTAAACTAAAGATGAATGTAAATAGAGAATAAAGCAAAATATTTTTCTGTAGACAAGTAGCACATTTCTCAAAGAATCACATGTTTATAAAAAGTTCCCTTAGAATTATTTTTTTAAGATTTATTTATTTTAGAAAGAGAGAAAGAGAGAGCATGAGCAGAGGGAGGGGCAGAGGGAGGAGGAAAGAATCTCAAGCAGACTCCCCACTGAGCGTGGAGCCCAATACAGAGCTTGATCTCAGGACCCTGAGATCATGACCTGAGTGGAAATCAAGAGTTGGACACTTAACCAACTGAGCCACCCAGGTGCCCATCCCTTAGAATTCTTAAACTGACACCATAAAAATCTATTACTTGTGTCAAATTGTGTCAAAATTGACTTTGTGTCAAAATTGGTTGAGAACTTTATTTTCCAGAGATATTTACATGTTAAACTTGAATTCACTAGTCTTGTTTGAAGGGTTTTTCCTAAAGTCTTTGATTTGCACAACATGCAAAAAAGCAATACATGTTGATCATTTGGGCAATAACAAGATAATAGAAGATAATTTAGGAAGTAGTCATTTAAGAGGAGATAAGATTGTCAATAAATGATCAAGAAATTTCAAACAGGCTAAAGTATTTCTTCATTTAATGAGACTTAGATGAAATCTGCTTTTACATCTTTGATATTCCCATGAGACTGTGAAGGCAGACCATCTCTAAGACTTATTTAATATATATGTCTATTTTTAATGGCCAACTATGTTTTACATAAATTGTTTTAATTACATGTTTCTAATACACAGCAGATGTGGATACACTGTATTACTGCAAAGACAATGCAAGCAAGTAAGTATCTGATGCTTAAGGCATCTATAAAGTTAGGAGTCAGAACTCCTACAGGAAACATGCTTTGTTGAAACTAACTGGAAACCTCACATTGCAGCCAGTAGGTTAATCACCTGATTTTGAAGGTAGGCCGTCCTTTATTTTAACTGAGAAGTAAACCGACAGCAGTGAAGCTTTCAAAACGACGCTATTATGATTAATCCTGCAGTCTCAGATGTTAACGCCTCATTTACCTTTAAAAGCAGATGTAATAACCCAGAAAGATCAATATTATAATCTCTTTATTTGGTGTTAAATTACTGTGGATTCACTGAATTATTATATTGCAGAGGTTTTTCAGTGACATTAACTTAAAAACCAAATACGTGTTATTGGCGTGGTATATCCTAATTTTCCTGATCTTGGAACTTGGTGGTTACCTGTAAAGGCAGTTTATAATAAGAATGTGTATTGACCACTCAGATAACATTTTCAAAGCCTGTAATGACTTAAAATGAAGAAAATAAGAAAAAGATATAAAAAGCACTTTTATACTGTACATGTCTAAAATATGCAATGTTATTAATTGTTTTTATAACTCCAACTAATTTCATGTATATCCATACAAGAATATGGACCTATTGCCCAAGAACAAAACGATACTCTGGGTTAGAAATATCCAAGGGACAGGCAAGGATTTGATATTCTTCCTGAACTAGTACCAAAGTAACAGACTTTCTGTTGTCAAATATACCTAGCCAGTACATGTACACGATCTCACTGCTGACATTTTAATTAGTTTCTCTTTGATAATCTTTAATAGTCACATTTACTTGTTTAATTCCTTTGCCATGGAGAAGAAGAATGAATGGTGGAGAATTCATAGTGAGGTTTTTTCCAATGTTTCTTCAAAGTAAGACAATTATACTAATATCTCTGTTTTATTGGTTTTATCACTGGTTTTATCAATAATCCTACATTATTTCTATAATTATATTAATTTTGTTCTTATACTGCCTTAACTGCCTTAAGTCCTTTATCAGACTATATCTTACAGATACTGTAAAACTTTATTAAATAAGATTGCATAATATACATAAGATACATATACATTCATATACATAAGATATGAATGTATTTCTCTGTTTCATGTTCGATTATTCACTGGTTATCATATATAATGTGTACCCAACAGAAACCAAGTTTTCCTTTCTTCCTGTAATAATTTTTAGTGGTAATCTCTCTATCCTACATTTGTAAAATCCTAATAATAGTGTACTGTTTACAGAGCACTTTAAATTTACAGAAGATTTTAATGCTTATGATGAATATGTAAGGTGGTAACTGAATATTTCTCCTCATTTTACAAATAAAGAAGATAAAATCAAGAGAAGTTGAGTGATTTGCATAATATTACAGATAGTAACTGACCCTGCCAACCAAGAACTAGAAATATTCCTCACCTATTCCATGCTTCTGTTAAAACACACTGCCTCAGCAACAGTCTAATCCAATACATTTCCTGATTTCATCTATAATCTAGTTATAACTCTGTCTTTTCAAAATATTTATTCAGTATTAGAAGTAGTATTAGTAGTATTACGATAATCAATTCACTCGGAGGTTTATTACACAATAGAAAGGCTTTTGTCCTCTTTTTAAATTCCTTGTGGACATGCAATAAACCCAGATTGATGTAACCAGTGCTCTTGAGTGGCTTTGCAATGTGGCCTCTCTTTCAACCTAATGACAGATTAAGTCCTTTTAGGAATAAACCCCACCTCTTAATATAAGATAATCAATTCTTCAAATGCATTACAGTGTAGATCTGACCTACAAATATTGCTTTGTGAATATAGAATACTCATTGAATTCCCCATATAGTCAGATATTGACGTATGGTAAAATAAAAAATGAGTAATTCTACACTATCAACTCAAAAATTCTAATAAATATTAAAATATTAAATATAATTCTACAAAAATATTGTCAATCGCTTAAAATTAGGGTAATGGGGTAGAAATGTAAATCATCTCATGGTTTCAGAGAGAAAAATCTAAATGGATTCTATGACAATGCCACCCCACAGTTAATTTATGATCTAACTGAATATTGTATTATAAATTAGCCTTCATAAAAAATGACCAGATATCTTCCAAACATCTCTTTCTATGTTATCAATACAGACTTATTATGATGAACTGAAAAAGATATAACCAGAGACAGTGGAAAGCACACCTTTCTTGGAAGGATGCCTGAGTGATGACAACACCAAAGAAAATATTCTCTGCCTCTGCAAATTCACTTTCTTTGAGCAGTGGGCAACTTATCACATTGAGACAATTTGTTTAAAGTAGATGAAAAAGTATCTGTCCTAAAGAGGTACTGATCAGAAAATGATGGTTGATAGAGTAACTATCTCTTCACTGCCACCTAGTTTAAAAACCATTTGGTTAACAGGGTGCCTCAGTGGCACAGTTGGTTTGGCATCTGACTCTTGGTTTCAGTTCAGGTCCTGATCTCAGGGTTTTGAGAGCAAGTCCTGCTTTCCGCTCCACGCAGCATGGAGTCTGCATGAGATTCTCTGCCCCTCCTGCTCATGCTCTCTCTCTCAAATAAGTAAATCAATTTTAAAAAACCATTTGGGAAAGGATAAAGAACAATAAATAAAATAACAATACTCTAACACAGCAGCCACGGTGGTGAATGTATTCTCTAAATGCATTCAGTTGCAAAATGTCTGTAGCCCTAAGAACTTTGGTTTGAGAATATCCAATTTTAACATTTCCCAAAAGTTTCACAGACTTTCCAAATTCATATCCTACTTGTTGGTCACTTTAAAACAACTTAAACTTAAAAACTTTCTGGTGTGGTGCCTGTATGCTTAAAGTTCAGAATTGGGCTTAATCAGGTCAATCTTTCAAGACTATTAAAGATTTCATTTCCAAGACACACCCTAGCTTACAGGGCTGGTTTAAAATGACAGTTTAAATAGACTCAGTTTTGGAAGTTGCTTTTTTTGTTTGTAATTAGTCAGATGAAAAGACTGAAATGAAGTGAATGGCATTGAGTTACCCCATGGAGAAATGATGACACCAAGCACTGGTTCTTTCCAGCCAGGGGACTCTACAATTAATATCAGGATATCACTTACAGATGTTCACTGAATATAATTTCCTATATTTAAAAACCCCTATGCAGACACATGTTTTTCCCTTCTGACAGTTTTAACAGACCTCATTACACACCCATAAGAATGTCTAAAATGAAAAGATAGATAATACCAAATGTTAATAATAAAGTGAAGAAACTGGAACTCTTACACTCTGCTTGCTGATGAGAGCATAAAGCTATTTGGCAGTATCTATAATGCTTAAAATCAGAATATCCTAATATATATCCCATGATAGGAATGTGTGCTTATGTCCACCAAAGACAGGAAGACAAACACATGAATGCTCATAGAAACACTATTCATTATAGCCCCAAAATGGAAACAACCCAAGAGTCTATCAATAGTAGAATGAATAAAGGTTTATATATTCATATAATAGACTATCATGCACCAATAAAAAAAGAACAAACTACTGCTACACATAAAAATATGGATGGATCTTACAGATATAATAGTGAATAAAAGTAGCCAGATACAGGGGCGCCTGGGTGGCACAGCGGTTGAGCGTCTGCCTTCCGCTCAGGGCGTGATCCCGGCCTTATGGGATCGAGCCCCACATCAGGCTCCTCCACTATGAGCCTGCTTCTTCCTCTCCCACTCCCCCTGCTTGTGTTCCCTCTCTCGCTGGCTGTCGCTATCTCTGTCAAATAAATAAATAAAATCTTTAAAAAAAAAGTAGCCAGATACAAAAGACTATATACATTGCGATTCTATTTAGAGGAAGCTAATAGGCAAACAAATACATGATGATAAATGTCAGAATACAGCTTATTCCTTGACATGGTAGCGTTATCTAAAATGGAGTAAAAAAGGGACTTCTGGGGTGCTGATGATGCTCTAATTCTTGATCTGGGTGCTGGCTTCCCTTGTGAAAATTAATGTTCCCCTTGTGAAAATTAATGAAGTTGTATACTAATGATCTACGCACTCCTCTGTATGTATATTACATTAAAAGGAAGGAGAAAAAGAAAACTAACAGCCTGAATTAGTTACTTCACAGTTCATACCAGCAACCATGACTGCTTTATTCCATTTCTCTGATGTATAATAATTCTACATTAACTATGATATAAACTATGAAGGATAAGATTTGGTATTGCAACCATACTCTTTTCTCTATTGCAGAAAAGAGAGATGGCTCACTGGTAACAAAAATGCAAATCCTAAAGAGTTCTCTTTGCTTTCCTTTTACATTTAGTACTTCTCACTTTCTAGCAGTCACCACATTAATCCTTATAAATATACAGACACTAAAGTCATCCTGTCATAGCTGAATTATCTTATCATCATTTACATTTGCTTATTTTATTTCAAGAACAACGTTAATATTTTTCAAATGAAAACCCTCTTATTGAATTTTAATATAAAATTCAGTTATCCCACTAATCAACTGGAACTCAACATGAAAGTAAACAGCCAATATTGGAAACTTAAAAAAATGTATATTTTGATTAATTTCATGTTGTTGCATTATGTACTGGTAGGGACACACATTCATTATGCCATGCAAACTATTATTATATCTGAATTACTCTTTTATCCAAAGACAGATAAAATCAGAAGCAGTGAGCAATTTTATTAAAGTAAACACTATCTAAATGTTGAGTTTTCATTATGTAAATACAGTACTGTTGTAGTTTAATAAATAGGCAATGACTTTTGCTGGAACATTATATTTTTAACAGTATATATATCATTTTCAAAGTCTAAGAATAGGTTTCATAACCATAAAAAGCTGCTGGTTTGGAATTTGTTTCTTTGCTACGAAAGACTTGATTGCTTCCTTGCAAGAATGTATCACATGTATCTAGTGCTACCAGAGCCATGAAAATACTTGAAGGCTTTCAAAGGAGGCAATAAATCTATATTTAAAAGATGATAGGAAATTTTTGGAGGAGCAGGGGAAAATGGTGGAGTGGGAGAACCCTGAGCTCACCCTGTCCCACGTTTTCAACTAGATATCATCCACATCCAAGTCAATGAACCAGAGGGCATTCCAAACACTGGAAGAACAAACTCCACAAATACAAAGAAGCTGCAGCTGAAAAGTTAGGAAGGTCAGAAAGGCAGAGGGAGGCTACTCACAGGAGGGAGGGAGCTCTGCAAACAGAGACAGCAGAGAAATAGGCCCATGCACCAGGGAGCTCACAAGGGGAAAACTAATCCCTATAACATTTGGCTTTGAAAACCAGAGGGGCTGAATTCCATGACTTTATAAAGCCAGTGGAACTTGGAGAGTAGAGTTTTAAAAGTCTGCTGACTCAGCACAGGGGCTGGGGGGGGCGGGGAGCCAGGAGGGTGAGTGATAGCTGGGTCATTGCCATTAAAAAGACAGCAGCCTGCGTGGAGATTCAACAAAAAACCAATCGTTTGCACAATGCCAGGGGCAAAAGGGAGACAGATCTGTTCGTACTAATTTTGATTTCAGAGCTTGTTGGGGGACTTCTCCAAAAACTGGGGAGCTGGCAGGCACCATTTACCTACCCTGCCCTGCACCATAAACACAGAGCAACCTGTCATAGGCAGGGCTACACAGACACTTGCAGCCTAACCCACTGGCAGTGTGCCACAACCACAAGGTCTCCTGAGGACTAGCCCACTCCAAGCCTGTTGTCCTGGGCTCTGGGCTTAGGGTGAATTTTGTTAAAGCCATATATGCACCCCTACCAGCCCTTGGGTACACATCCACTGCACTGTGCCCGATAGGGCACCTCGTACCACTGTAATATGCTCTGTCCAGCTACTGCACCAGGGCCCAATCAACCCACCAGGCACAGCTGCAAGCATCCAGCTATGATCACATCCCAGGAGCAGGAGCATCCAGTCATCTTCCTGCACCTCACCCAGCCTCAAACCCCCAGCAGCCCTGGTACAGAGCACCCAGCTGCTGCAGCGCTTCAGCATATCGAACATAAAAATAGTGGCCCAGTGAAAATATTGCTACATGGCCACACCACTCCCAAGTTTCCCAGAGGGCACACCCCCTCAGACCTGGTCTACCTGGGTCCAACAAACACCACAGAGAGCAAGAATAGCCCACAACAGGCAGGTGACTGCACTGAAAGGAAAAGTGACTCAGACACAACAGCAGGGCCTATGCAATGCACATAGGATACTCTTCTGAAGTACCAGATTCTGGGAAACAGGGGCACTGCACTGAAGGGAATCCCAGGAACAATTCTTCATAAACTCACTACATTCAAGAGCAAAAGACACAGTTGACTTTATTAACACACAGAAAGAGACACAGAGAGGCAGACAAAATGAGGAGACAGATAATTTATCCCAAATGAAAGAACAGGACAAGGCCATAGTCAGAGATCTATGTGAAATGGATATAAGTAACATGCCTGGTAGAGAATTTAAAGCAATGATCATAAAGATACTCACTGGACTTGAAAAAAGAGTAGAAGGCAAGAGTGAGTCCCTTAACACCAAGATAAGTAATAACATTACAGAGATAAAGGGCTTAATGAAATGAGAAACATGCTTGATGGAATGAACAGTAGGATGGAAAAAGCAGAGGAACAAATTAATGATCTAGAAGACAGAGTAATGGACAGTAATCAAACTGAACAAAAGAGAAAAAAATTACACAAAACAGATTAGGTTAGGGAATTAAGTAACTCCATCAAATGTAACAGCATTATATCATAAGAGTCCCAGAAGAAGAGAGAGAAGAGGGTGCAGAAAATTTGAAGAAATAATAGCTTTAAACTTCCCTAATCTGGGGAAGGAAACAGATATCCAGATCCAGGAGGTACAGAGAATTCTCATCAAAATGAACAAAAGCAGACTCACACCAAGATATACTGTAATTAAACTTGCAAAATATAATAAAAAAGATAAAAACCATCAAGGTTGCAAGGCAAAATAAGACATTAACTTACAAGGGAAAATCCATAAGGGTACAAGAAATTTTTCAACAGAAACTACACAAGTCAGAAGAGAGTGGTGTGATATATTCAAAGTGCTGAATGGGAAAGATCTGCAGCCAAGAATACTCTATCCAGCAAGGTTACCATTCAGAATAAAATGAGAGACAAAGAGTTTCCAAGACAAACAAAAACTAAAGAAGTTCGTGACCATTAACCAGACCAGCAAGAAATACTAAAGGGAACTTTTTGAGTGGAAAGGGAGACACCAAAAGTGACAGTATAAAGGTAGGAAACACAAAAGCAGTGAAAATGAATATTTCTCTAAAAAATCAGTCAAGGAACTCCAAAAAAGGATATAAAATTAATAACATATAACAAAAATGTGGGGAGAAGAGAAGAAAAGAATGGGTTTAAATTTAAAAGACCATCAACTTAATACAGACTACAATATACAGAGAAGTTTATAAAAAAAAAAAACCCAATGGTAAACATATATCAAAAACCACTAATAAACATGCAGATTAGTAAAGAAAAAGAAATCCAAATATATCACTAAAGAAAATAAGGAAAACATCAAAGAGAGAAAACAAAAAAGGATCAAGAAAATCTTCAGAAACAACCTAAAACAAGTTTAAAAATGGCAATAAATGCACATCTATCAATTTCTTTGAATGTAAATGGACTAATTGCTCTAATTGAAAGACATAGGGTGATACAATGGATTAAAAAAACAAGACTCATCTATATGCTGCTTACAAGAGACACATTATAGACCTAAAGACACCTGCAGATTGAAAGTGAGGGAATAGAAAAAATTCTATCATGCAAATGGATGTCTAAAGAAAGCTAGAGGAGCAATATTTATTTCAGACAAATAGACTTCAACACAAAGATTATAACAAATGAAAAAGAAAGACACTATATAATAATAAAGGGGCAAAATTAATAAAAGAAAGGATAGGAACCATGTGATCCTTCCCATAGATGCAGAGAAAGCATTGGACAAAATATAGCATCTGTTTGTGATTAAAAAAAAAAAAACTCTCAATGAAGTAGGGATAGAGGGAACATACCTCAACATCATAAAGGACATATATGAAGGCCCCACAGGTAATTTCATATTCAATGGGGAAAAACTGAGAGCTTATCCTCCACAGTCAGGAAGAAGACAGGAACGTCCATCTTCACCATTATTATTAAACATATTACTGGAAGTACTAGCCTCAGCAATCAGAAAAAAGAAAAGAAAAGGAACGAAAAGTCAAAGAAAAGAAAAGTCAAAGAAAATCAAAGAAAAGAAAATCAAAGAAAAGAAATAAAAGGCATCCAAACAGGCCAGGAAGAAGTCAAACTTTCACTATTTGCTGATGACATGATACTCTATGTAAAAAATCTGAAAGACTCCACCAAAAAATTGCTGGAAATGATACACAAATTCAGCAAACTCACAGGATATAAAATCAACATACAGAAATCAGGTGCATTTCTATACACCAGTAATGAAGCAGCAGAAAGAGAAATCAAGGAATCGATCACATTTACAATTGCACCCAAACTGAAAAGATACCTAGGAATAAACCCAACCACAGAGCAAAAGGATCTGTACCCTGAAAACTATAGAACACTTATGAAAGAAACTGAAGATGATCCAAAGAAATGGGGAAAAAATTCCATGCTCACGGATTGGAAGAACAAATATCATTAAAATGCTTATACTTTGCACAAAGCCATCTATATATTTAATGCAATCCCTATCCAAACACCACCAGCAGTACTCACAGAACTAGCACATTCCTAAAATTTGTGTGGAACCAAAAAAGACCCCAAATAGCCAAAGCAATCTTGAAAAAGAAAAACAACAATGGAGACATCACAATTCCAGACTTCAAGCTATATCACAAAGCTATAGTCATCAAGACAATATGGTCCTGGCACAAAAACAGACAAATAGATCAATGAAATCGAAGAGAAAACCCAGAAATAAACCTACAACTATATGGTAATCTAATCATTGACAAAACAGGAAAGAATATCCAATGGAGGGTGCCTGGGTGGCTCAGATGGTTAAGCATCTGCCTTCAGCTCAGGTCAGATCCCCAGGTCCTGGGATCAAGTCCTGCATCAGGGTCCCTGATCAGTGGGGAGTCTGCTTCTCCCACTACTCCCCCCAACACTCATGCTCTCTCTCTCTTCAAATAAATAAAATCTGAAAGAAAGAGAAAGAAAGAAAGAAAGAAAGAAAGAAAGAAAGAAAGAAAGAAAGAAAGAAAATTCAATGGAAAAGACAGTCTTTTCAAGAAATGGTGTTTGGAAAACTGGATAGCAACATGCAGAAGAATGAAGCTGGACCACTTAATTACACCAGCCACAAAAATAAAGGATGAAAAACCTAAATGTGAGACTGGAAAACATCAAAATCCTAGAGAACACAGGCAGCAACCTCTCTGAACTCGGCTGTAGCAACTTCTTACTAGACACATCTCTGGAGGCAAGAGAAACAAAAGCAAAAATGAACTATTGGGATTTCACCAAGACAAAAATCTTCTGCATAGCAAAGGAAACAATCAACAAACCAAAAGGCAACCTACAGAATGGGAGAAGATATTTGCAAACATTTTCGATAAAGGGTTAGTATCAACAATCTATAAAGAACTTTTCAAACTCAAGACCTAAAAATCAAATAATCCAGTTAAGAAATGGGCAGAAAAATGAATAGACACTTTGCCAAATAAGACATCCAGATGGCTAATAGACACATGAAAAGATGTTCAGCATTACTCATCATCAGGGAAATACAAATCAAAACGATGATGAGATACCACCTCACCCCTGTCAGAATGGTTAAAATTAACAACATAGGAAAAAAACATATGTTGGTGAGGATGTGGAGAAAGGGGAACCCTCTTACCCTGTTGGTGGGAATGCAAAGTGGTGCACCCACTCTGGAAAACAGTATGGAGGTTCCTCAAAAATGTGAAGAAAAGAAAATAAATAAATAAAACTACCTTACAACCCAGTAATTACACTACTAGTTTATTACCCAAAGGATACAAAAATACAGATTCAGAGGGGTACATGCACCATGATGTTTATAGCAGTATTATCAACAAGAGCCAAACTACAGAAAGACCTAAAGGAGCTAGAAAAAAACAACAAACAAAACCTAAATCCAGTAGAAGGAAGGAAATAAAGATTAGAACAGAGATAAGTGATACAGAAAAAATTTTTTTAAAAGATACAAAAGAACAGATCAATGAAACAAAGAGCTGGTTCTTCGAAAAAAATCAAAATCAATAAAATTGATAAACCTCTAGCCAGACATATCAGGAAAAAAAGAGAAAGGATTCAAATAAATAAAATCACAAATGAGAGAGGAAAAATAACAACCAATACCACAGAAATTATAAGAGAATATTATGAAAAATTACATGCCAGAAAATGAGACAACCTGGAAGAAAAGGATAAATTCCTAGAAACATATAAACTACCAGAAAAAAAATAGGAAGAAATAGAAAATCTGAACAGACCAATCTGCAGCAAAGAAATTGAATTAGTAATCAGTGTGATACACCACATAAATAAGAGAAAGGATAAGAATCACATGATCATTTCATTAGATGCAGAAAAAGCATTTGAAAAAGTACAACATCTATTCATAATAAAAACCCTCATCAAGGTAGGTTTACATGGAATATACGGCAACAAAATAAAGGCCATATATGAAAAACACATAGTTAACATCATCTTCAATGAAGAAACACTGAGAGCTTTTCCCCTAACATCAGGAACAAGACAAGGATGTCCACTCTAACCACCTGTATTCAACAGAGTACTGGAAGTCCTAGCCACAGCAATCCCACAACAAAAAGAAATAGAAGGAATCCAAATCTGTAAGGAAGAAGTAATATTTTCATGATTTGCAGATAATATGATACTAAAGATAGAAAACCCAAAAGACTGCACCAAAAAACTGCTAGAAAAAAATCAATGAATTCAGTAAAGTTGTAGGATAAAAAATCAATGTACAGCTACCTGTTGCATTTCTATACACCAATGATGAAGCAGCAGAAATAAAAATCAAGAAAACGATCCCATTTACACTTGCACCAAAAACCATGATATGAAGGAATAAACCCTACCAAAGTGGTGAAAAACCTGTACTCTAAAAACAATACAACACTGATGAAAGAAAAAGGAGACAACACAAAGAAATGGAAAGACATTCCATGTTCATGGATTGGAAGAAAAAATTTTGTTAAAATGTCTATACTATCCCAAGCAAGCTACACAGTTAATGCAATACTAATCAAAATACCAACAGCATTTTTCACAGAACTAGAACATTCCTAAAACTCATTCTATGAGGGCAATATTACCTTGATTCCCAAACCAGGCAAAGAACCCATCAAAAGGAGAATTACAGACCGATTTCCCTAATGAATATGGATGCCAAAATCCTCAACAAGATCCTGGCTAATAGAATCCAACAGTACATTAAAAGGATTATCCATCATGACCAAGTGGGATTCATACCTGGGATGCAAGCATGGTTCAACATTCGCA
>NW_024423319.1:55455794-55469609 GCF_017311325.1 Ursus maritimus
CATTGTGTTTTAACTGTTTTCCTTTTACTTCCTTGGAGATTGGGGCCTTTTCTGTTTACACAAATTTAAGGGCTGTTTGTTCCAGTTCTTTGAAAATATCATTGGTATTTTGATTGGGATAGCATTAGAGTGAGATTGCTCTGGGTACATGGACATTTTATGTTAATTCTTCAGTCCATGAGCATGGAATATTTTCCCATCCTTTTGTGTCTTCTTCAATGTCTTTCAAGAGTGATTTATAGTTTCTAGAATATGATTCCTTTACGTCTCTGGTTAAGTTAATTCCAGGTAGCATGAGTTTGGTGCTATGTAAATGGGATGGTTCCCATTTTCGCTTTCTTCCTCTCATTTTACGTGATAGAAATGCAACTGATTTCAGGCATTGATTTTGTATCCCGCCACATTACTGAATTGCTCTATAACTTCTAATAGTTTGGGAGTGGATTCTTTTGGGTTTCGATATGGAGTATCATGTCATCTCTCGAAGAGAGACAGTTTGACTTCTTCTTTGCTGATTTGGATACCTTTATCCCTTTTTGTTGTCTGATTGCTGTTACAGGACTTCTAGTACTATGTTGAATAATAGTGGCGAGTGGGCATCCTTGTCGAGTTCCTGATCTTAAGGGAAAGGCTTGACTTTTCCCCATTGAGAATAATATTTTCTGTAGGCTTTTCATAGATGGCTTTTATGAGATTGAGAAATATACCCTCTATTCCTCCACTCTGAAGGGTTTTTCAGGAAAGGATGCTGTATTTTGTCAAATGCTTTTCTGCATCAATTGAGAGGATCATATGGTTCCTGAGTCTTTCTTGTTGATATGATGTATCACGCACTGAAGTCGTTTCGATCCTTGCTAATAGAATCCAACAGTACATTAAAAGGATTATCCATCATGACCAAGAGGGATTCATCCCTGGGATGCAAGCGGGGCTCAACATTCTCAAATCGATCAGTGTGATACATCATATCAACAAGAAAAGACTCAGGAACCATATGATCCTCTCAATTGATGCAGAAAAAGCATTTGACAAAATACAGCATCCTTTCCTGATTAAAACCCTTCAGAGTGGAGGAATAGAGGGTATATTTCTCAATCTCATAAAAGCCATCTATGAAAAGCCTACAGAAAATATTATTCTCAATGGGGAAAAGCTGGAAGCCTTTCCCTTAAGATCAGGAACTCGACAAGGATGCCCACTCTCGCCACTATTATTCAACATAGTACTAGAAGTCCTTGCAACAGCAATCAGACAACAAAAAGGGATCAAAGGTATCCAAATCGGCAAAGAAGAAGTCAAAATGTCTCTCTTTGCAGATGACATGATACTCTATATGGAAAACCCAAAAGAATCCACGCCCAAACTATTAGAAGTTATAGAGCAATTCAGTAATGTGGCGGGATACAAAATCAATGCTCAGAAATCAGTTGCATTTCTATACACGAATAATGAGACGGAAGAAAGCGAAATTAGGGAATCCATCCCATTTACAATAGCACCAAAAACTATACGTTACCTTGGAATTAACTTAACCAGAGACGTAAAGGAACTATATTCTAGAAACTATAAATCACTCTTGAAAGACATTGAAGAAGACACAAAAGGATGGGAAAATATTCCATGCTCATGGATCAGAAGAATTAACATAGTTAAAATGTCCATGCTACCCAGAGCAATCTACACTCTCAATGCTATCCCAATCAAAATACCAATGACATTTTTCAAAGAACTGGAACAAACAGCCCTTAAATTTGTGTGGAAACAGAAAAGGCCCCGAATCTCCAAGGAAGTGTTGAAAAGGAAAAACAAAGCTGGGGGCATCACAATGCCGGATTTTGAGCTGTACTACAAAGCTGTGATCACAAAGACAGCATGGTACTGGCACAAAAACAGACACATAGACCAATGGAACAGAATAGAGAACCCAGAAATGGACCCTCGGCTCTTTGGGCAACTAATCATTGATAAAGTAGGAAAAAACATCCAGTGGAAAAAAGGCAGTCTCTTCAATAAATGGTGCTGGGAAAATTGGACAGCTACATGCAAAAGAATGAAACTTGACCACTCTCTCACACCATACACAAAGATCAACTCCAAATGGATGAAAGACCTCGATGTGAGACAGGAATCCTTCAAAATCCTGGAGGAGAACATAGGCAACAACCTCTACAACATCGGCCACAGTAACTTCTTTCATGACACATCTCCAAAGGCAAGAGAAACAAAAGATAAAATGAACTTGTGGGACTTCATCAAGATAAAAAGCTTCTGCACAGCCAAGTTAACAGTCAAAAAAACTAAGAGGCAGCCCACGGAATGGGAGAAGATATTTGCAAATGACACTACAGATAAAAGACTGGTATCCAAGATGTACAAAGAACTTCTCAAACTCAATACACGAGAAACAAATAAACAAATCATAAAATGGGCAGAAGATATGAACAGACACTTTTCCAATGAAGACATACAAATGGCTAACAGACACATGAAAAATGCTCAAAAATCATTAGCCATCAGGGAAATTCAAATCAAAACCACACTGAGATACCACCTTACACCAGTTAGAATGGCAAAAATAGACAAGGCAAGAAACAACAATTGTTGGAGAGGATGTGGAGAAAGGGGATCCCTCCTACATTGTTGGTGGGAATGCAAGTTGGTACAGCCACTCTGGAAAACAGTATGGAGGTCCCTAAAAGTTGAAAAATTGAGCTACCCTAGACTCGCCATTGCACTACGGTATTTACCCCAAAGATACAGCGTAGTGAAGAGAAGGGCCATATGCACCCCAATGTTCATAGCAGCATTGTCCACAATAGCCAAAACGTGGAAGGAACCAAGATGCCCTTCAACAGATGACTGGATTAAGAAGTTGTGGTCCATATATACAATGGAATATTACTTAGCTATCAAAAAGAACGAGTTCTCAACATTTGCTGCAACATGGACGGCACTGGAGGAGATAATGCTAAGTGAAATAAGTCAAGCAGAGAAAGACAACTATCATACGATTTCTCTCATCTATGGAACATAAGAACTAGGATGATCGGTAGGGGAAGAAATGGATAAAGAAAGGGGGGTAATCAGAAGGGGGAATGAAGCATGAGAGACTATGGACTCTGAAAAACAAACTGAGGGCCTCAGAGGGGAGGGGTGTGGGGGAATTGGATAGACTGGTGATGGGTAGTAAGGAGGGCACGTATTGCGTGGTGCACTGGGTGTTATACGCAACTAATGAATCATCGAACTTTACATCGGAAACCGGGTATGTCCTGTATGGTGACTAACATAATATAATAAAAAAATTTTAAAAAAATAATAAAAAATAAAATAACAGCCTCAGGAAAAAAAAAAAAAGAACATTCCTAAAATTTATAAGGAACCACAAAAGACCCTAAATAGCCAAAGCAATCTTGAAAAAGCAAAACAAAGCTGGGGGTATCAGAATTTCAGACTTCAAGTTACATTACAAAGCTGTAGTAATCAAAACAGTACAGTACAGGCACAAAAATAGACATGTAGATCAACAGGACAGAATAGAAAATCTAGAAATAAACCCGTAAGTATATGGCTAATTACTAGTTGACAAAGCAGGAAGACTATTCAATAGGAAATAGTCTCTTCAATAAATGGTGGTGAAAAAACAGGACAGCAACATGCAGAAGAATGAAACTGTACCACTTTCTTATACCACACAGAAAAATAAATTCAAAATGGATTAAAAACTTAAATGTGAGACCTCAAACCACAAAAGTCCCATGAGAGAACACAGGCAGTAACTTCTTTGACAATGGCCACAGCAATTTCCTTCTACATGGGTCTCCTGAGGCAAGAGAAACAAAAGTAAAAATAAACTATTGGGACTACATCAAAATAAAAAGCTTCTGCACAGTGAAGGAAACAATCAACAAAACTAATACGGAACCTACAGAATGGGAGAAGATATTTGCAAGTGACGTATCTGATAAAGGGTTAGTATCCCAAGTATATATAGAACTTATAAAATTCAACACACTCTAAAAAATTATCCAGTTTAAAAATGGGCAGAAGACATGAACAGAAATTTCTCCAAAGAAGACAGAGATGGCCAACAGACACATGAAAAGATGCTCATCATCACATTTCATAAGAGAAATGCAAATCAAAACTACGGTGAGATAGCGCCTCACAGCTGTCAGAATGGCTAAAATCAAAAACAAGAAACAACAGGTATTGGTGAGGATGTGGAAATAAAGAAACTCGCATGCGTGTACTGTTGGTGGGGATGTAAACTGGTGCAGCCACTCTAGGAAACAGTATGGAGGCTCCTCAAAACATTAAAAATAGAACTACCTTATGATCCAGCAATTGCACTACCGGGTATTTACTCAAAGAATACAAGAATATTAATTCAAAGAGATACATACACCCGTATGTTTATAGCAGCATTATTTACAATAGCCAAGATATGGAAGCATCCCAAGTGTTCACTGCTTGATGAATGGGTAAAGAAGACGTGGTGTACTGTGGCATGTCATTCAGCCGTAAAACAATGAAATCTCGCCATTTGCACTGACATGGATGGAGCTACTGAGCATAATGCTAAGCAAGATAAATCAAAGAAAGACAAATACCATATGATTGCACTTGTATGTGGAATTTAAGAAACAAAACAAACAAGCAAAGGGAAGAAAAATAAGACAGAGACAAAGCAAGAAACAGATTCTCAATTATAGAGAGCAACCTGATGACTACTAGATGAGAGGAAGGTGGGGGAATGGCTTAAATAGGTGATGGGGTTCAGGGAGTGCATTTGTTGTGATGAGCACCAGGTGATGTATGGAAGTGACGTACTATATTGTACACCTGAAGCTAATATAACACTATGTTAACTGGAATTAAAATACTTTAAATAAAAAATAGTGTAATTTGCAATAACAAATTATATTGACACTGTAATACATATTCCATTAATTGAAATAAAAATAAGTAAATCATTTTTCATATAGAATTTATGATGAATACAGACATATTAGAAACACATAGGATGCATACACATAATTTATTTGGAATACTTGGGTTTTTCTCCTTGCATATCCATTTGTAAGAATACCAAAAAAGAAAGAAAAATGAGAATCCCAAACAGACTTGTGATTTTTGTACAGAAATTTGGACCTCTTTTTGCCCTCATTTTTCTTTTGCAAAAATTGCCTTACATGAAAAATGTATAAAAGTAATGCAACTCCAGAGTGATGCTTTAATCTCTAGTTGCTTCCATAAAAGAAGGGCAGATCAGAGAGTATAACTTTCCCTTATCATACAGCTCATCTCCTGTGTTGACAAAAGAAATCCTGTTAGTTTTTCTTAGACAAATGCTACCCCAATCTGATATGACACTTTATTTTTTCAGCTGTGCTACACCATAAAACCTAGTGCTTTTTAAGCTGCACTATACCGACTCAGGAAACTTTTGCATTGAAAGCCGCAAGCTTCCAGAAATTTAAAAGTACAATTTTTCTTCATTGCAAGATCCAAGTCACCTGAGTAAATTTTAATGGAATTAAAAGTCACTTGACTGTCTTATACATTCAAAACTGCCTTCATCTTTATAGAATTCTCAGGAAAACTTTTGAACCCTTCTGAAACAAATAGCAATTCTGACTTTGATGGTGCTTGGCCCTCTTAGGTCCATATCCATTACATGTATTTCTTAAAGCAGCATTAGTTCTTTCACTTCTAATATGATATTTCAGAGAGGGGGAAAATTGTGCTTGCTCCTTTCTTCAACTATGAATATCCATCAGTTAAAACAATTTGAGGACTGGAGTCTTTGGTGTCCTGTTTTAGGACTTGCTAGCCATTGAATTATTGCGCCTTAGCCTGGATTTATACCTCTCATTCAGCGATCATGGTTATTCAAAACCCTGGCTTTAAATATCTGCCACATAGATAACGAGTAACAAAAAGAGAGTATAACTATTGTGCCTTCAAAGAAAAGCAATAAACCATTCTGCTTGCTCTCCTTCGTGTTCTTTAATTCATTTCATTTCATTTTAACTACCCAGAACATTTTCACCAGCCATTAGCCTGGAATGAACCTTACAAAGGCTGATTGCTGTTATCAAGATGGGTCCCACCTGAAACAAATACAACACTGTATGTTAACCAACCAGAATTTAAATAAAAACTTAAAAAAAAAAAAGATGGATCCCAACACTCCCTCCTCCTCCTTTTCATAAGTTTTGGCACAAAATATGTAATTTTAGGGCTCCAGACTTCTTTTTCCAAAGGAGAAAACTTGTGAAGCAAAGGATAGATAAAAGTCAGATCCAGATTCAAAAACCTCAGAATAATATCCACTAAGAAGAATTTTGATTTTGTGTCACATTTTATAAATTAAGACCCCCACACACACTTTATGAAAAAAAAAAAGAAGAAGAAAGAACAGGAGGACTCTCTTTGGCAAATTCTAAAACTAGGTAACTCCCAATCTAAATCTTAAATAAAAACACCCCAAGCCACTAATTACCAGAGTCATGAAAATCAGCTAGTTCAAGAATTTTTCTTCAAAGAACACTAACCTCCTAAAATGGCAATAGAGAAGAGTGAATATCTTGCAATATTGAATGGAAACAAAATCACAATAAAATTATTTATCGGGGGACATCTGGGTGGTGCAGTTGGTTAAGCACCTGCCTTTGGCTCAGGTCATGATCCCAGGGTCCTGGAATCGAGTCCTGCATCGGGCTCCTTGCTCAGTGGGGAGCCTGCTTCCCCTTCTGCTTGCCTCTCCTCCTGCTTGTGCACTTGCTCTCTCTTTCTCTCTGACAAATAAATAAATATAACTTTAAAAAAATTATTTATTGGATCTTAAATCCAGAAAAATATATCTATACTTCTGGAAGCAGGTGATCAGCATATTTAGAAATACAAACTAGCTCTCATTTTAGAGTGTTCATGGAGTGTATGCAAAATTCATAATATTGTTGGAGAAATGTTAAGGCTAGGAAGTGAACTAGGAAGTGAACAGCAAGTTATTGCTGATTCTGTTTACAAAGAATATCTCCATTCCTCAGGACTGCCAGCTCTCACCAATCATTTAGAACCTCATCGAAGGCTATTGCCACATCCACAAACTGACTCCAAATATAGGGGTGAAAATGGAGCTGGTGATTGCATTAGAAACAACAAAACGCAACTAATGAATCATGGAACTTTACATCAAAAACCAGGGATGTACTGTATGGTGACTAACATAATATAATAAAAAATAGTATTATATAAAAAAATAAATAAAAGTAAAAAAAAAGAAACAACAAAACAGCTTTGCTGAGTAAAGCATATTCATTATTTGCAATGCCAGTAACAAGAGAACTCTTTAGACTTTCTTGAAGACCATGCATTTTCTTGTTCTTAAACTGTATAAAACGGTTGCACATTGAATCATTATTTCAGAGACATGATTAACAGAATGCTGAACATGTTGGAAAAAATCCAGTTGTTTTCAGCATTTGAGGAAATTCTTTACTTTTAAATTCTTTATTTTTTTTTAAGATTTTATTTATTTATTTGACAGAGAGACAGCCAGCGAGAGAGGGAACACAGCAGGGGGAGTGGGAGAGGAAGAAGCAGGCTCCCAGCGGAGGAGCCCAAAGTGGGACTCGATCCCGGAACGCCCTGAGCCGAAGGCAGACGCCCAATGACTGCGCCACCCAGGCGCCCCTAAATTCTTTATTAATTATATTTGCAAATTTTGCCACCCAATTAAATGTAAAAGGAAAAATCCTAACTAATAAAACTTTTCATGAGCCACCTCACTTTTTAAGTTATTAACAATCATTTCAAAATAAGGTTGATTATTAACCCTATTCTGATATTTCTAGGTAATTTGTATCATCTACTGGTATTTGTATAATCCAATGTGGAAGGTGTTGGTTTGTGATTAATAAGTTACAGAACACACATATATCAGCGTTAACCACCCCTACGTATGGAGTATGTTTTTCAGGCAAGATATAGTGAGCACAATACAGGCACAAGAATCAAATAAATTCTCATGATAATTCTCAAGATTGTTTGTTTAAATGACCAAAACTTCGCCAAAAAATGGACATGTTCTTAAGTAACTTCTTAAAGTTATTTAACTCGTCCTTAAATAAATGTGCATACCTCAGCCCATTTTCAGTTCCTAAAGGGACAAAAAAAAAAACAGAATAAACATGGAAATTCACATTATTTCTAAATGACAGCTTTCTTTCCTATGGGAAAGGACAAAAACCAGATCAATAGTGTCAAAACAAAAGAAGCAATACTCCAAACATGCAGACGAGACTGACGGAGAAAGCTATGAAACTAGAATTTCAAAGAGAACCCTCTTTGATAAATGAAGACACACCTTACCATGTCATTAAAATACACAAGCTACACAGTAATACACCAAGGCCCTACTTCTCAAGAGCTGGTCAGCATCTGAAAATGGGAATATCAGTCCAGCATTCAACGCTTTACAATGTGTGCACACAAAGAAAGATAAATAACTACAACTCTAACAGTCAAATGAACAGCAAAAGGCTATTTCTCCTTAAAGCTCAGGTCTATCTTTCCCTTTGACAGAGAGACAAACTGTGATATCCCTTTCTGTCGGACCTTCCCTTGAAAACAGAAGTTGTCAGGATGATCTATGAGCTGATAGTAAGCTTGTCATTATAAAGACCTCCCAATTCTATTTTCTGGTATAAGAAAAAGGTTTTTGTTTTATCCAGCATTAAATAAATGAAGGAAAGAAAAAAGATGTCCTTTACTATATATACATACAAAAATAACATGCACTTACTTACACAATATACATAATTATGTAAGGTTAATTATAGGCATCAAAATTCAGCATATACTTGAGCTCCAGGAGGGGAATTCACTGCTGGAACATCATGCTAATGTAGGAGATTTAACAAAAAGGATATCAGGCTAAAATTTTAAAAGGCACCAACAGAAACCACTCTAGAGGTAAAAAAAAAACAAACAAACACTTTTTTGAGGTTTGATGTAAAAGGAAGCAAAGTTTTCTAATAAGGACAGTACATTATACACAAAAAAAGTATGAAGTTCAACAAGGTGATTATACTTCAATCCCTTATTATGTACAGGATAAATGGCTATAGTGCAAAGACCTGTGATTATCAGGTAGGTATTATTGAATTCTTACTGTTTACAAAGCAATAAATTACTAATTCATCCATGAGTTACATTATGACCATTTAATAAGGTGCTTTCTTTTGGAATAGCCTCCACTTTGTAAGCATGAGCTGGTAGGAGTGCTGACAATACTGACTCCATCTTTAACTCTCCATCTTGTTCACGTCCTCTCTTGAGGCTATGTATTCTGGGCCCCGAGGAGATTAATGTACATACCTTAGAAAAGCCCTCCAAGGCCAGGATGGGGGAAGCCTTACTTTGGCCCTCCATAAATTTGTTAAAGGTAACATAGTCTTTCCCTTCCTGACACACAGATGACTCCATGAGATCTAATTAAAGGTTAGCTGTCAAGTAGGTGCAAGCAAGCCCTTTGAGGTGCATGCGAATCCTTTGATCTCACTACAGTGCCCTTCTGCACATTCTCTCAATCTATAAAATCTGGCAGTAAGGTCTGAACTTTGCAGAGAATAGCTGCACACCTCTGGATCACTGCCTGCCCAATCCTCCATCAGTATTACCCTGAATT
Organism: Ursus maritimus; assembly: GCF_017311325.1. Lineage (NCBI taxonomy): Eukaryota > Metazoa > Chordata > Mammalia > Carnivora > Ursidae > Ursus > Ursus maritimus. The sequence goes on from NW_024423319.1 coordinate 55,465,492, forward strand.
AGCTGTGTAAACTGTATGGAGTTGCCTGCTTGGTTTTCTGGTCTCAAACTGCCTTTTCAGTGGGGAGGACAGTCTCTCCCCCTGCAGCCACCTTTGAATAGAGCTGTAGGTATTTGGTGGTGTGGTTTTTGAGGCAAGTTCACATTGCATCATAACACAAATTGTGTAACCTCTTTCCTAGACATTAAACTTTTCTCCCTGTTCCCACACATATCACTTTTTTTATTGTATGTTCTGAAGCATTTTCTTCTTTCTGTTTGTCATTTTCAACTTTGGCTCTTATAAATTGGCCTCCCTTCATACAGAACTGATATGACTTCCTTTCCTTCTTTCATGTCATGTTCTCAGACTTTTCCTTCCAATGCTGTCCTGGTTGGTGGCCATTTTCCTTGATCCAACTCTCCTGGTTAAGTAGCTTGCTTTGTGTCCCATTCGCTAGTGCTGCATTCATTCTCCTTTTAGCATCCCTGGTTAAAATCAGGAAATTAAGTCTGCCTTTTGAGACTCTTCAACTACCATTTTATTGCCAGCTTCTCACTCTTAGTATCAGTCCCAGTGTCTTTCTGTTATCTCTGATGGCCTAAACCCTCTCACCCAATGACTGAGCCCATGCACCAGAACTCTCTTCAGTATCTAGTCCCAATATGGTTGCTTGTATCCAGTTCCCAAAGGAATCTACTCACTACTTAGTGATACTTACTTTGATCCCCTTCTTGTATTGTTGGCTATTAGGTCATTTGTTTACGCGCTGCTGTTAAGCTAGATCTTGCCCATCTTTTACTTCCAGAATAGTTTTCTGAATATATGTTTAGATCCTTGCTTTTAGGAATCACAGTTCATCTTCTAGAACTGACCCATTACACTAGCCTCTCACAATTTGAAACAATAATTTCTAGAGACCCAACCCATCCTGTTAATATTTGAAAGGATTGAGAGGTTTCTCTTCTTACATTTTAATACAATTTAGTGCATTACTTTCATGTACAGCAAATTATTTCTTATATAGCAGAGTCTACCTGATATTATGGACTGAATTGTGCCCCTTAAAAGTCATATGTTGAAGCCCTAAACCCCAATGTGACTGTATTTGGTGATAGGACCTTTAAAGAGGTAATTAAGGTTAAATGAGGTCATAAAAGTGAGATTCTAATCCAATACAACTGGTGTCAATATAAAAGGAGGAAGAGACAGCAGAGATCTCACTCTTTAGCAGTGCAAATACACAAAGGAAAGGCCATTAGAACACAGAGGAAGAAACTGGACATCTGAAAGCCAAGGAGAGAGGCATCAAGAGAATCCAGACTTGCTGACACCTTGATCTTGGACATTCAGCCTCCAGAACTGTGAGAAAATAAATTGTTTATGCCACCCAATCTGTGGTATTTTGCTATGGCGGCCTTGGTAGACAAATACACCTGACTTTATGGATCAAAGTATTGCTCTAGTTTGCTATTTATGCTAATAAATATTTATGTTAAAAATATTAATATAAATATACCAACTATTGAATGGCAAGGATCATAAATTTTTCCCTCAAGAAACAGGAACTAGAACTCACTACAGTGCTATATTCTCATTTAATTTTATTTTAATGTAATGGTATTCTATGTCTGAACTTTGTCCACAAATTCCATTAATGGAATTAATAATGTTGTGTTACAGATAATCATTTCCACTACTCATGTTTCAACTTACCAAATATTTTTATTTAAGGGTAGTTTGGTTACAATCCCTTTTACACTAAACAACATAATATTTAAAAAAAAAAGATTCTGTGGAAAATTCCCTAGGGATCATAAATCCTCTCTCAGCAATTGCTACAAGGGGAATGTGTTTCATATGAAGTGCCCCCCTTGAAAATGATGCATAAACCCAGGCCTTACATTCTAAATGCATTAACTCACATTCTGAGTTTGTACAGATATTTCATTAGAAAACTAGCATTAAGTAGTTTGTCATAGTGCCAGTTATTACTAAAATCGTGTACTAAAGGAAAACATATAAAAGAGGAACAGACACTTTATTTCTACTAATGTGTACTTGATGGACATTCAAACTATTTTCCCAAGTTCTATCAGGATAACAAAGAAGATATGAGAGCAAATCAACCCCATATGTATTTCTTTAAATATCCTTCTATCACATTTCTAGTAATTACAACCCAGGGATGAAGACTGAGGTTTTGCGGGACTGGGGAAGTGCTTCCTTTTAAGCACATTTTTAAAAAATAAAATGGAGTTTTAAGCCATATTATATGGACTACGAATAATACAAAATATTTGTTCTTACTCAAATCTCAGAATTTATATAATATGTAGATCCCAATGCGAAATAAAAAAAAAAGAATAAAAGGGGAGAGATAGTGGAAGCCCTTACAAATGTTAAATTTCACAAGTAAACTGCAGCTTGTGATCCACAGAATTGTGCTTTATTCTTCTGTAGAATTCATGCAATTATACACTTCAATTTTACCATCAACCATCACACTTTAATACAAAGGATAATCAGAAAGCATTAACCATGCAATAAATGTGATGCTGATAACTATTATAAGTTAACCAGTATGGTAGAATTTCACTTATTCTCACTAATGACAAGAAAACTTGCTGCTGATGACCAATTTTAGAAAATCAGTAACTGGGTAAACAGTTTCCAACAATTGAGGGGAAATTAATAGGCAATTTGACAGTTATTTTAAGGAAACCATTTATATAATCACGAAATATAATTCAAAAAGTTAGTATAACAAGACAAATATTTATTAAAAAGTATTTTTTCTATAAAATTATCCAAAAACTAAAACCAAAAAACTTAAGATTTAAATGTTTTTGAGGTGCAATGAATTCATATATTCTTCTTGGATGTTTTATTTACACACTATCTTAGGTGTAACATGTAGCATAATATTCATGCCTTCTCCTCATACTAGTTGTGAGATTTTGGGCAAACAACCAGAGCAAGAGTGAGAGAGAGAGATACAGAGAGAGATGGAGAGAGGGACAGAGACCGAAAGAGATTTGAAGAGATACACCACTATATATTTTATCTAAATAATCCTACCTGCAAGCCCAACATGTAATAGAATTGCTCTAATTGAGATGCTTTATAATTGTCAGACCCCACCCTGGTTAATGGCCCCTGATGTAAATGATCTTGGAATTCCAAGAACCACAGTTGGAAAAACATCAGATTGTCCACCTATGGCTATATAACCTGAAAGTTTTCATGACATCATATTTGTTACCTGTATTCACTCTGTTTATAATTCCTAAACAGGCTTTTAACTATAGAGAACAAACTGATGGTTACCAGAGGGGAGGTGGGTGGTGGGATGGGTTTAATAGGTGATGGGGATTAAGGAGTGCACTTGGCTGTGATGAGTCCAGCACCAGGTGTTGTATGGAAGTGTTGAATCACTATATTGTACACCTGAAACTAATATTACACTGTATTTTAACTAACTGGAATTTAAATAAAAACTTTTTAAAAATTTACTAAAGGGCTTTTAATTTTTTTTTTTCTTCAGGCGCCTGGTGGCTCAGTCAGTTAAGTGTCTGCCTTTGGCTCAGGTCATGATCCCAGGGTTCTGGGATCAGGCCCCATGTCAGGCTCCCAGCTCAGCCGGGAGTCTGCTTCTCCCTCTACTTCTGCCTGCCACTCTGCCTGCCTGTGCTGTCTCTCTCTTTCTGTGTCAAATAAATAAATAAATAAATAAATAAATAAAATCTTAATTTCTTTCTTTTCTTTTTCTTTTTTAAAGTATAATAAACATACAATGTTATGTTATATTAGTTTCAGGTGTACAATATAATGATTCAACAGTTCTCTACATTTCTCAGTGCTCATCAAGATAAGTGTACTCTTAATCTCCTTTATCTATTTCACCCATCCCCCCACCCGCCTCCCCTCTGTCAACCACCAGTTTGTTCTCTGATTTAAGAACAAACTGGTTCTCTGGTTTTTTGGTCTCTTTTTGTTTGTTCATTTGTTTTGTTTCTTAAATTCCAAGTATGAATGAAATCATAAGGTATTTACCTTTCTCTGACTTATTTCACTTAGCATTATACCCTCTAGATCCATCCGTGTTGTTGCAAATGGTAAGATTTCATTTTTTTTTT
>NW_024423319.1:55469619-55579501 GCF_017311325.1 Ursus maritimus
TTTTTTTTTTATGGCTAAGCAATATTCCATTATGCCCATGAGTGATTGCTGAAGCTGTTAGGCCAGATAGGTTTTATAGGTAGGAGGTAATCAATTAAGGGGAAAGACTGAGTTCTTAGCTCAGGAGTTCAAATTTAATACTAAAGACAATTTAAAAATCTCTAGAAGAGTCACTAAAGACTCTTAAGAAAAATAAAAGCATGCCATACAATTTTTTGAAATGATTATCCTAGAAGCAATATGAAGCGTATACCAGAATAATAAGGGACTCAAAAAGCCAGGAAGTCATTTCAACATTATAGTTACTGTGTGTTAGGGTTGGCTAGAAATAGAAAGTAGGGAAGGAGAAAAATGAGGGGAAAGGGGGTCAAAAGACAGTAAAGTGTGAATGAGAATCATAAGTTTATAAAATGGAATCATAGAGCTGCTAGACACAATTATAAAGTACATACAATTATTATATATACAACTAATATTAATATAGACAATTATGAAAGCTGATTTAGAGATGAAAATTCTAAGTCCAGTTTGGGGATGTGAGAACATGACTAAAGGCAGCCAGGATTTTAAGACAGGAAAGAAGAAAACTTTTGTTTCTGGAGTTTGAGGATCATTTTTGAACAGGTAATCATTTAAGTCATGATCCCTTCAAGGCAGTGAATATAGAGGTAGAAAAATGGAGAGTCAACAACAGAATTTTTTATTCATTAGGTACAGAGGTACAGCAGGACCAGCAAATGATGAAGAGTAATCAAAGAGACAAAAGAAAACCAGAAAATTATATTGTCACAGAAGGCAAGGAAGAAAGATTTGTAAGCTTTTCAAAAGCTGCAGAAAGGAAAAAGGAAAATGAGACTAGAAAAAGATTACTTGAGTTTTTCAGTCTTCCACTAATATGTAAATTTTATGATGTCATAATGGAAAATTATTCATTCTAAAGGATAAGGACTATTACTGATTATATTTAGAAAAATGAAATGTAGGATTAGAATATACTTCCATAAAGGGTGATTTGAAAATGTTCTGAGCAGAAGCAATGTTATTTGGAAAGGTTTGTATGTAAATAACTAGTTTAGATACATAAATTCTGATGTGTTGATTAAATATCACATAGTAGACAAACTTCATAAGCAAGTACCTACTCTACTTTTATTCCTTTGTTGAGCAGTAGCATGTTAATTCTGCTCATTCCTTTTCGGAGTCAACTTTTTTAAAGTATTTAATTTTGGTTCCTCAGTCTCACCACAGCAAATGGAATTTATGCCATTCACTTCTATTTTCCTTAGAAATTGCCCTTGGAGATTAATAAAATGTTGTCAGGAGACTGCAGGGAAGAATATAAAGAGTGTGTGTAAAGGTATATAAATAAATTTTGTTCTATGGAAGTAAGTCACATACTTTGAAGTAGATACAACTCCGTTGCCTCTTGGTAAAATTCTGTGGTAAGAAAACTGTAATTTTAGCCATTTGACCCTTGAACGTGCTCAAGATTCCCAAAATACAGATCTTCCGACCTTGAGAGCATTTATCCAATGCTGAAAACATACACTCGACATTTGTTTAGTGGAACTTAACCTATCTAAAATTATTTTTCTTAAAGATTTTATTCGTCCATTTGACAGAGAGACAGCGAGAGAGGGAACACAAGCAAGGGGAGTGTGAGAGGGAGGAGCAGGCTTCCCGTGGAGCAGGGAGCCTGATGCGGGGCTCGATCCCAGGACCCCGGAATCACGACCTGAGCCAAAGGCAGATGCTTAAGGGCTGAGCCACCCAGGCGCCCCGAACCTATCTAAAATTATTAAGATGAGAAGTGAATCTTGTAGTTGATGGGAAAACATAGAAGTCTATATATAGTTTATAATGGAAAATCCACACTAGAAAAAAGCAAAAGGAAAAACATAGTTTCCCCCTAAAAATACAAAACCACAAAATGGGGGGAAAAAGGTAAATCCACAAAATGGGGGGAAAAAGGTAAATCCTGGTTTAATTATTATTTAATCTCTACTAACTTCCAATTCTAAAAATTCAAGTCATGACACTGACTTGAACATGATTCCCTCTATCCCGACAATTTGAAGAGTTTTAATTAAGAAAGGAGGCTGTACTTTGTCAAATGTTTTTTCTGCATCTATTGAGAGGATCATATGGTTCTTGTCCTTTCTTTTATTTATGTTGTCTATCACATTGATTGATTTGTGGGTGTTGAACCACCCTTGTAGCCAGGAATAAATCCCACTTGGTCTTGGTGAATAATCCTTTTAATGTAGTGTTGGCTAGTACCTTGGTGAGAATTTTGGCATCCATGTTCATCAGGGATATTGGTCTGTAATTCTCCGTTTTGGTGGAGTCTTTGTCTAGTTTTGGGATCAAGGTAATGATGGCCTCAAAGAAAGAGTTTGGAAGTTTTCCTTCCATTTCTATTTTTTGAAACCACTTCAGAAGAATAGATATTAATTCTTCTTTAAATGTTTGGTAGAATTCCCCCGAGAATCCATCTGGCCCTGGACTCTGGTTTTTTGGGAGATTTTTGATTACTGCTTCAATTTCCTTGCTGGTTATAGGTCTGTTGAGGTTTTCTATTTCTTCCTGTTTCAGTTTTGGTAGCTTATAAGTTTCTAGGAATGCATCCGTTTTTTTTTTTCCCAGATTGCCTAATTTGTTGGCCTATAGCTGCTCATAATATGTTGCTATAATTGTATTTCTTCAGTGTTATGATCTCTCCTCGTTCATTCATGATTTTATTTGTGCCCTTTCTCTTTTCTTTTTGATAAGTCTGGCCAGGGGTTTATCAATCTTATTAATTCTTTCAAAGAACCAGCTCCTCATTATGTTGATCTGTTCTACTGTTCTTTTGGTTTCTACTTCATTGATTTCTCCTCTAATCTTTATTATTTCTCTTCTCCTGCTGGGTTTAGGCTTTATTTGCTGTTCTCTGTCCAGCTCCTTTAGGTGTAAGGTTAGCTTGTGTATTTGAGACCTTTCTTGTTTCCTGAGAAAGGCTTGTATTGATATATACTTGGCTCTGAGGACCACCTTTGCCTCATCCCAAAGCTTTTGAACAGTTGTGCTTTCATTTTCATTTGTTTCTATGATTTTTTTAAAATTCTGCTTTAATTTCCTGGTTGACCCATTCATTCTTTAGTAGGATGCTATTTAGCCTCCATGTATTTGAGTTCTTTCCAAATTTCCTCTTGTGATTGAGTTCAAGTTTCAAAGCATTGTGGTCTGAAAATAGGCAGGGAATGATCCCAATCTTTTGTTACCAGTTGAGCCCTGATTTGTGACCCAGTATGTGATCTATTCTGGGGAATATTCCATGAGCACTCGAGAAGAATGTGTATTCTCTTGCTTTAGGATGGAATGTTCTGAATATATCTGTGAAGTCCATCTGGTCCAGTGTGTCATTCAAAGCCCTTATTTCCTTGTGGATCTTCTGCTTAGATGATCTGTCCATTGCAATGAATCGGGTGTTAAAGTCCCTTACTATTACTGTATTATTATCAATCTGTTTCTTTGATTTTGTTATTAATTGGCTTATATAATTGGCTGCTCCCAGATTGGGAGCATAAATATTCACAAATGTTAGATCTTGTTGTTGGATAGAAGCCTTTATGATATAGTGTCCTTCCTCATCTCTTATTATGGTCTTTGGTTTAAAATCTAATTTGTCTGATGTAAGGATTGCCACTCTAGCTTTCTTTTGATGTCCATTAGCATGATAAATTGTTTTCCACCCCCTCACATTCAATCTGGAAGTGTCTTTGGGTCCAAAATGAGTCTCTTGAAGACAGCATATCGATGGGTCTTGCTTTTTTATCCAATCTGGTACTCTGTGTCTTTTGATTGTGGCATTTAGCCCATTTACATTCAGGGTAACTACTGAAAGATATGAATTTAGTGCCATTGTATTACCTGTAAAGTGACTTTTACTGTATATTGTCTCCGTTCCTTTCTGGTCCATGTTATTTTGGGCTCTCTCTTTGCTTAGAGGATCCCTTTTAATATTTCTTTTAGGTCGGGTTTGGTGATCACAAATTCTTTTAGATTGTGTTTGTCCTGGAAGCTTTTTATCACTCCTTCTATTTTCAGTGATAGCCTAGGTGGATAAAGTATTCCTGGCTACATATTTTTCTCATTTAGCCCTGAATATATCATGCCAGTCCTTTCTGGCATGCCAGGTCTCTGTGGATAGGTCTGCTGCCCCTAATATCAGGAAGATGTCAGGGATGTCCACTATCACCACAGCTGTTCAACATAGTACCAGAAGTCTTAGCCTCAGCAATCAGACAACAAAAATAAATAAAAGGCATCTGAATTGGCAAAGAAGTCAAACTCTCACTCTTTGCAGATGACATGATATTCTACATGGAAAATCCAAAAGACTCCACCCTGAAATTCCTAGAACTAATACAGGAATTCAGGAACGTGGCAGGATATAAAATCAATGCACAAAAGTCAATTGCATTGCCATACAGTAGCAATGCAACAGAAGAAAGAAAATCAAGGAATCCATCCCACTTACAATTGTACCAAAAACCATAAGATGCCTAGGAATAAACCTAACCAAAGAGGCAAAGGATCTGTACTCAGAAAACTATAGAACACTCATGAAAGAAACTGAGGAAGACACAAGAAATGGAAAAATGTTCCATGCTCATGGATTAGAAGAACAAATATTGTTAAAATGTCTATGCTACCTAGAACAATCTATACATTCAATGCAATCCCTATCAAAATACCATCAACTTTCTTCACAGAACTGGAACAAATAACTCTAAAATTTGTATGGAATCAGAGAAGTCCCCCAAAGAGCCAAAGGAATGCTGAAAAAGAAAACCAAAACTGGTGGCATCATAATTCCAGACTTCAAGCTCTATTATAAAGCTGTAATCATCAAGACAGTATTGTACTGGCAGAAAAACAGACACATAGATCAATGGAACAGAATAGAGAACCCAGAAATGGACCCTCAACTCTATGGTCAACTAAACTTCAACAAAGCAGGAAAGAATATCCAGTGGGGAAGAAAACAGTCTCTTCAACAAATGGTGTTGGGAAAACTAGACAGCCACATGCAGAAGAATGAAACTGGACCATTTCCTTACACCATACACAAAAATATACTCAAAATGGATGAAAGACCTATATGTGAGATAAGAATCCATCAAAATCCTAGAGAACACAGGCAGCAACCTCTATGACCTCAGCCACAGCAACTTCTTGCTAGACATGTCTCCAAAGGCAAGGGAAAGAAAAGCAATAATGCACTGTTGGGACTTTCCCAAGATAAAAAGCTTTTGCACTGCAAAGGAAACAGGCAACAAAATCAAAAGACAACTGGCAAAATGGGAGAAGATATTTGCAAATGACATATCAGATAAGGGCTATTATCCAAAATCTATAAAGAACTTATCAAACGCAACATCCAAAGAACAAATAATCCAATCAAGAAATGGGCAGAAGACATGAACAGACATTTTTCCAAAGAAGACATCCAAATAGCCAACAGACACATGAAAGAATGCTCCACATCACTCGGCATTAGGGAAATACAAATCAAAATCACAATGAGATACCACCTCATATCACGGAGAATGACCAAAATTAACAAGTCAGGAAATGACAGATGTTGGCGAGGATGTGGAGAAAGGGGAACCCTCCTACACTGTCGGTAGGAATGCACGCTGGTACAGCCAGTCTGGAAAACAGTATGGAAGTTCCTCAAGATTTTGAACATGTAGCTTCCCTATGACCCAGCAATTGCACAACTGGGTATCTACCCCCAAGATACAAATGTGATCCAAAGGGGCACCTGCACCCCAATGTTTACAGTAGCAATGTCCACAATAGCCACAATATGGAAAGAGCCCAGATGTCCATCAACAGATGAATGGATAAAGAAGATGTGGTATAGATATACAATGGAATATTACTCAGCCTTCAATGAAATGAAATCTTTCCATTTGCAATGACATGGAAGGAACTAGAGGGTATTATGCTAAGCGAAATAAGTCAATCAGAGAAAGACAATTATCATATGATCTCACTCATATGTGTAATTTAAGAAACAAAACAGAGGATCATAGGAGAAGAGAGGAAAAAATAAAATATGGTGAAACCAGAGAGGGAGACAAACCATAAGAGACTCTTAATCACAGGAAACAAACTGAGGGTTGCTGGAGGGCAGAGGGGTGGAGGGATGGGTTAACTGGGTGATGGACATTAAGGAGGGCATGTGATGTAATGAGCACTGGGTATTCTATAACACTGATGAATCAAAGACCTGTACCCTGCAACCAAGACATTATGTTAATTAATTGAATTAAAATTTTATGAAATGTTTAAATTAAAAAAAATCAAGTCAACCTGGTTTGATAAATCAAGAAATATTATAGTTTTAGGAATATATACATTAGGTATACATTATAATAACACAATTTAGGGTGCTGTTTAAGTCATAAATTCATTCTAAAATTATCACATTCGTCTTCAACAATAAAATTCCCCCATCCAAAATACTCAGGATATTAGTTAATAAAACCCACTATAAATAAAATAGTTTTTTTTAATTGAATGACACCATTTATTCAGTACTCAATGCGAGAAGGTGGCCATATTAGAAATGTAAAAGATTAAACTAATGTGCATTTAATTGTAGAGTTTATGAAGTGTTTTTTTAATTTAAATTCAATTAGCCAACTTGCAGTACATCATTAGTTTCAGATGTAGTGTTCAATAATTTATGAGTTGCATATAACACCCAGTGCTCATCACATCACATGCTCTTCTTAATGCCCATCACCCAATTACCCCATTCCCCCACCCACCTCTCTTCCAGCAACCCTCAGTTTGTTTCCTGTGGTTAAGATCTTGTCTCTCATGGTTTGTCTCCCTCTCTGATGACTTCCCATTCAGTTTTCCCTCCCTTCCCCTATGGTCCTCCACCCTGTTTCTTATATTTCACATATGAGTGAAACCATATGATAATTGTCTTTCTCTGATTGACTTATTTCGCTCAGCGTAATACCCTCCAGTTCCATCCACGTCAATGTAAATGGTAATTATTCATCCTTTCCGATGGCTGAGTAATATTCCATTGTGTATATATATCACATCTTTATCCATTTATTCATCTGTCAATGGACATCTCAGCTCCTTTCACAGTTTGGCTATTGTGGACATTGCTGCTATGAACACTGGGGTGCATGTGCCCCTTCTTTTCACTACATATGTATTTTTGGGGTAAATACCTAGTAGTACGATTGTTGGGTCATAGGGTAGCTCTATTTTTAACTTCTTGAGAAACCTCCATATTGTTTTCCAGAGTGGCTGTACCAGCTTGTATTCCCACCAACAGTGTAAGAGGGTTCCCCTTTCTCACATCCTCGTCAACATTTGTTGTCTCCTGTCTTGTTAATTTTAGCCATTCTGACTGGTGTGAGGTGGTATCTCACTGTGCTCTTGTTAAATAAGATAGTTTAATTAATTATTGAGTTATACATGCATACAAATGCAGATATAAAAGCCTTGGCTTATTTATTTATGCAAAGATTTTCAATATTGTAGACTGTTTAATACTTTTTACAGAAAACATTACAATCATGAAAAAAATTGCATTGCCACTGCCTTCTTCAGAAGTAAAAGTAAAATAAGAGGGGCGACTGGGTGGCTCAGTCAGTTAAGCATCCAACTCCTAATTTCAGCTGAGGTCATGATCTCAGGGTCGTGGGATGGAACCCCAGTGTCAGGTGGGGAGTCGCTTGAGATTCTCTCTCTTCCTCTCCCTGTGCCCCTCCCACCCCCGCTCATGCGCTCTCTCTCCCTCTCTCAAATAAGTAATTAAATCTTTTTTTATAAAGTAAAATAAGAACAATAAGATATAAAGTTTGCAAAGGAAAATTAGTTGACTACCTTGCAACCTGATTTGATCCCTGACTTTCTCCCAAACTAGTAACAGGTTTATACACATAAATACCATTAGGTCTCTTCTAGGAACTTTTGAGATCCAGATGTTTTCCTGCTTTAGTGATTTTTTTTAAATAGCTTGTAAACAATTAACTGTATCTATAAACTGGACAGGGTCAATGATTTTGCAAACAAGTCTAGCAACAGAAATTAACTGTGTTTGCCACACAATCACTACAAAATCACTTCTGCAAACTGCTAGTTGAAATAAAATAAAATAGGTAAGTGATGCTTTGGAACTCACAGTTTTGAATATATACTTCGGATGAAAGCCTAAAAGTTCTACACTTAAATTCTTAAGAAAAAAACCTAGAACTGCCATATACAACTCTACTTTGCCAAGATAAAAGGCATAGAAATAGCACTACAAATATTCAAAATTTGTCATTTAGTTAACTTGGGGCAAATTCTGGAACTTTAAAGAGGGGCGTTAATACAATGAATACAAATGATCACTGTTCTTTTGACCTTCTTATCTTTAATGTTATTTTTCTGCATCATTCATAAAAACAAACTGTTGGGCACCACCAGAATTATGTCAGAGCCATAAACTCCCCTCTGTCTCCCAATTCATATTACACAAATCAGCTATCATTTAATGAAGCAGCTATGTTAGGCATCCCAGGGTTCCAAAGACATCTGCCTCAATAGTATATACTACTGTATACATCAATATACAATAGAAGCGTGCTAATAAGTGCCAACACCTAGTCTCAGAGTCAAGACTTACTTAAAAGGAAAAATATAAAAATATACTTGGTTAAAAGTCAGCAGTAATTTATAAGCAGCAAATAACCAGAACAGCAATCTTTTTGTGTGTAGAAAGAATGTAGCTTCCACCCCAACAATGTATCTCAAATGACTTCATTGTGTTCTAAGTACAGATAAAATACTTTTTGTTTGATTCTTTCTTTTAAAAGTTCCTTTTTGGGGATTCATCAGAAGAGAAAAGCCCCAAGGTCACCTGTCAATAACAGAACAAACCCTCAGTAAATCACAGCGCTTCACAAATAAATTCCTCATCAGTAATTAAAACCAGGCCTCTCTGGCCCTGTGTTATCAGCTCATCAAATTCATTGCTCATCTAGAATAACAGATCCACATCTGCAGTCATTACAGCATGCCAGATAAATCAATCCTCTCAATGATGCTTTGAGCCATCTCTGCTCCCTTTTAACCAGCCCGATATTTATTTCCCCCTGACACTTCTGACATTCTATTTACTGTAGGCAAATGGAACTCATACGGCACCTTGTAATGGCTTTACCAAATCCCATTGTGGGGCATATCTTGGAAGACTGATGGTTGCAATAAACAAGGTTTTATGGTGTAAGTGTGTGCTTCCAACTTTTTTCCCCTAGAATTTGACTTCTGCTGTGAAGGTTTATTACACTTGATTGCAGGTGGAAGACTAGTAGCCATTTAGGGCTTTGTTAACTAAAAGTCAGCAAAAAACTTTTAAGCTGATGTCAGGGTTTCTTGTCTTTCTTTTATTTTCTTTTAAATTAATTCTCTATCAAAGGAATCTTAAACAGAAGTTTAAAAAAAACAGAGTCCAAGTCCATAGACTAACAACAATAAAGCTACTATGAAATCATTCCTTTGCTTTTTGAGATTTTTTTTTTAAAAATTAAACTATCACAAGGTTAAAAGAAGGAGGTTTTTAAATTATTATTCTTGAAAGGAAATAATCTGAGAGAGAAAAATGATACACATCCTGAATGCAAAAAGTTCATGCATTTTAATACCAACTAGCTCTTATGAACATAAAATACTAAGTAATTCAAGGAAAATCAAGGTAGTGATCATGCTTTTGAATAAAATGGGAATATTTAGAGAGCCCACCCCTTTTTTTATCTTCACAAATGAACCAATACTGTGAAGAAAAATAAAATGAGAAATTTTAACAGTTGTGTGACTCTAGTCAGCCAGACCAATTTTGGGTGGCTCTGCACAAACTGTTCTTCACTCAGCTGCACTACTTTTCTGGACAGCGATTATGCAGGACTCAAAGAGACTTGCATTAAATTAATGAGACTTGCATTAGACACAATGTTAGTGCAACTCACTGTTGGCATATATTAAACTTATTTCTTTATGCCACAATAGTATTTGAAAGAAGAATTGTCAACTTTTCTGTTCCCTCCTTTTCTTCAGGAGCACAAAGCTACAGCACATAGTAGGTTGTGAATACTGAGATTACCTTCTGAACATTGATTTTAAAAGGACATGATATAGTCTTTTCCTTAATGAAAATTCTACACTTATCACTCTATCATTTGTGTGTACTGATTCTACTGCTCTCAGAAGCCAAAGTTTGAATATATGGGATTTTTAAATAATACCTAAAGTATCAAGTTGCTGGACCATGATATACAAGTGATAGGCATGCCCCTCCTCCTTAAGCCTCCTGCCACTCGACTCAAGCAGGGGAAACACACACACACACACACACACACACACACACACACACAACTTCTAGGTTGAAACTTCTAGGAGGCTTGAGTTATCTGCACTAAAATGGAAATTATGCATGAGTTTTCTTAGGACTCCAAGGAGTACAAATAATAAGGATATTCTGAGCAAGACAACTCTGCCTACTACAAAGAATAAATCACACAAAGCCCTCTGAAAAACAAAACGTTTAATTTCTGCCTTCACTTCACACTGCACATAGCATTAACCTCAAAGTAAAGTCCAATTTTGACTGATCCTCTACATTAGGGAAATGTTGTCCAGGAAAACAACAAACTTGGCTTGAGAGTTCGTTTGTATTTATGGTGGGATAGATTGGGTCACCAAACTCATCATTTCCCTTTACACGCACCATGAAAGGTATTATTCATTCAAAGGTTGGTAGGGGACCTTTCATCCCAGACATTCTTTTCCAATCTTGTTGGCTAATGAAGCTAATCAAAAGAAACAAACTCCCTTGTCTTTATAAACTGCTGTCTTACCTATAACTAAAGACAGAAACCATAGGAACCCTGGACTACATGAGGTCTTAAAAATTATAGACGAGAAAACTGAAATGCCAAGGAGTGGAACTGATGTGCCCAAGGTCACACAGCTAGGTTATGGATGAATGATGGAAACAGAGCCAGCACACGGAGCCTCTTTCCTATGAAATAGTAGACGTGATCATTAATAGCTTCAACTGTCATACTGTGTTGAGCCCTCTCAGCACCCTGCTTTCTTGCACCGTACCTGAAGCCAAGGCAGGATTCAGCTAAAGAAACTTGGATCTATACTTCTAAGCTTTCTAAAAGAAGGGACAGGAAAGTACCACTTTTGAATTCTCAGCAGTAAACCCAATTCCTGGCACACAGTTGATGTTCAATAAATATCTGTTTAAGGAGGAGGGAATATAGGAGAAAGATATATGCAAAATTCTTTAACTGCATACTAGAGAGAAGACTTTACCTCTCTAATTTATTTGTACATGCTGTGCTAAGACTGTCCACAAAGATGCCAATCAGAATAAAGTAGTGCTAATAACCATTATGGTTCTTCATATTTGAGAATCTCAAAAAAAGGAAAGGAAAGTTTCATAACATCCTGTATGATGTAGCTAAATATTATTATCTACATTTTACAGAAGATAAATTCAGGAACAAAGGTGTGAAGTTGGATACTCACAGTCAAATAGGAAGTTTATGACAAAATTGACAGTGTAATCCATGAACCCTAATCTTAAATGCTCAACACAATCAATTGTACCAGTTACAATGGCTGTGTGATGATAATAAAAGCTACCTTTTATAATGCTTTTACTGGTAGAAGCTCAAAGTCCTTCACAAAGACACGGTCTGCCCAGTAGTTTTGTAAATACCAATCTACAGATGGACAAAGAGAAGTAACCCTGTCTTTTTGTAAGTGAGGAAAGAGATTTAGCCAGGCTAAATGACTTCGCCATGGCTACCTGTTTGTAAATTCTGGAGTCATAACTGCAACTGGGTCTTCTCTTGTCTAGCTTCTGATGTCTTTCATGATGCCTTCCTGGTTAGTGGGATGCATATATGTGTGTTTTAATCGTTCAGAAGACAAGGGTGCAAATCATTTTATATTTTATAAATGCAGCGTGTACTTTACCAACAATGTTCGTGTAGACAGGCAGTACAAGGACCGGACAGACAAGACACAGCCATCTTCTGGTGCCAAAGATTCTCAGTGAAGTGCATTCTTCAGCATGTGCCAACAGAACACTAACTAGGAGAGGATTTAAAAAAACAAGGAAGTCTAGTTTCTTCCTTTTGGAACATGCCCCAGTGAAAATACCTCAAGAACAAGTTGAATGTATATACCAAGGAGTGCAAATTCACATGTAAGGCTGACTGAACGGAATGATAATATGGGTGTGGTTCATCAGGAAGCTAGCAAAGGACTGATTAGAGTTTGGCTTTCTACACATATAAGACAGATCACACTAGTCTTTCTATCATTTATCAGAAGTAGAACCCCAGGCAAGTCATTCTCCCTCCCTGTAAAATGAGGGAAAAGTCTGTTTTACATAACAGAGTGTTATGAAGACTCAATGAGAGAATAGATGTAAAAACACGCTGTAAAGCACGAAAGCTATTGATTTCGAGTAGGCAGCAGGTAAGAGCTCATAACTCCATTACGAAATTTTGAGGATTAAGAACCACATTTTAGTTATCTTCAAAATTTCAAAATTCCTTGTTCAGAAGGAACATGATACACAGTTGGCATTTATTCATTCATGGGTTTTTTCATTCACTCAACAAACCTATTTATCGAATTGAGTTGTTAAACTGAATGAAATAAAATACTCTACAAAAAGAAAACTTATTCTCTATTCCCTAAGGCTATCATTCTAGTACCTTTCAAATCAGTTTCAAATGATTGTTTTAAAGTATCCAAAGGCTAGAATATATAGTTCTGTTTTTATTTTAAGTAAAAGCATAAATCTTTTATGAATTACTTTCCTTTTTAATAAGGAGGGAAAATGCTATAATATGTGTCATATCCTCATGCAAAAGCCTCATTTCTTTATCAAGGTCAGCTACATAGGGCTCTCTTTCAAGTATATGGAATAGGTAGTTGTTTATATAATACAATCTGAGGGGCACTTAGAATATGATTCCTGCCCCTAGATGCCCCCCACCTTTCTTGGTTTTGTTTAAAAACAATCCTTGCATTAAGGACTTCTTTCTGGACCTTAAAAACTTCCATCTTCAAGATTCCTATAGTAAAAGTCAAATAACTCCAGAATTTACATCTTGAACTACTATGACAATGCTTTTTGACTTTGACAGCTGAGAGCAAAGCCCTGAAACAGCATTTCCCAAAGGAAACTCTGAGAAACACCGATCTTCGGAAAGGCTCTATGAAAAGAAAAACGTCCTATAATCAGAAAAAAATTAGAAAATTCTGACTATTGTATTTTCCACTTAGTTATATGAAAACATGATACAAATTAGCATTTAACAGGCTAAAGATTCTATGTACTATCATTAAGAAACCTATTTAGGTTTCCTAGACATTTGAATATGAAACTTCCTCTCATTTATGGGGGAGGGGGGAGCAGGGGGACAGTTCTTTAAAACCTCCAAAACTCATTTTTTGTGGACACACTTGGAGAAATACACTTTATAGAAGTGGAACACAACTCTTACCAGCAAGTACCCCTGGATAAGGCACTTTTCTGTGAGCCTTGGTTTCCTTGCCTATAAAATAGGCATTATTTCAAGAATTCAGTGAAATAAGACACGTGAAAGTGCCTTAGAAATTATAAATTATTCCTTATTTTTAGTTACTTCTCATTCTTGTTACCTTTTATTATATTGTTGGACTTGTGCTAAGCAGCACATTGTTCTCTCTGTACTCTTATGTATTGCTTTAAATCCGATCTGAAAAGTTTTTCTGAACTTACTTTTGCTGCTTTGAAATTTTAGTGTAAATTAACCATTGCCAAGGTGTGAACACTTTTTTAGATTATGTCACAATAATACCCTGGACGTCAATTTACCACTTTCCTAAATTATAAGTTATTCTTAACTCATAAAATGTATATATACATATATATACATACTCATAACTCATAAAAAATATATATAAAAATACAATGTCCCTAGGCCAGCACACAAAGGCCTATTTAATGTATAATGAACCTGAGGCAATAGTTCTTTTTCTAATAGACCCAACTACTACTGAGATTAGGTCTTTAGAACCTGCGTGGCCCAGTCCTGGGGAGTACTTGTGGCCGTCCTACAAACAGCAAGATAACCAAACACTATTACTTCTATGCCATAGATCTTAACCTCTTGAGACTTCAATTACAGAAAGAGTATCATTGCTTAACAACAACAGAGGTTTGAATTTACAACACGTCTTTCCACAGGAAAATTGATTCAACAAAGGTTTTTGGAATATCTAGTCTGTGGCAGACACAGTTCTAGGTTCTGGGGGGAGAACGATGAACAAAGCAAACAGAAGTCCTACCTTCTTGGAATTTATATTTTATTTTTTTTTATTTTTATTTTTTTAAGATTTTATTTACTTATTTGACAGAGAGAGCCAGCAAGAGAGGGGGCACAAGTAGGGGAGTGGGAGAGGAAGAAGCAGGCTCCCAGCAGAGGAGCCTGATGCGGAGCTGGATCCCAGAACACCAGGATCACGCCCTGAGCCAAAGGCAGATGCTTAACGACTGCGCCACCCAGGTGCCCCTGAAATTTATATTTTAATGCAAAAAATGGCATTCCTTCAGCCAAAGGAGCCATGAACACATCTTCACCGTTAGGTCTTGGGCAGACACTTTCGAGAAGTGACTTGAATTTGCTCCACAGCTGCTTAACTCCACATTGCTTAAATAAGCTGCTAATAATAATAACAGCAGCAACAACCACCAGCACCACAAGAACCACTGCTCCTCATTTCTGAACCCAGGAATTAGATTAAGGGCTTAGATATGTGACTGTTTCCCTACCTTTCCTGGACTCTACCCCACCCTCCCTCATAGTCCCATTATAACCCCTTAGACACCTACTTCTCTTTTAGATAACCCCTCTTCCCCAGTCCATTCTCATTTCCCAACTCCAGTTTGGTTTACAGATGTATGAGTCTCAAGTATTACCGGCTGAAGAATAACCTGAGGAACTTGATAAAAGTACATATTCTCGGGTCTTGATGAGGAATTGAAATCAGAAATGAAGGTAATTCCTGACACTAAGATTTCCTAGCTGTCATCCTTAGAGAAGTTATTTTTCTTCTCCAAGTATCAGTGTCCTCAGCTACAATATGAGTGTAAAAACGTATTTTCTGTCAACTTCAGAGGGCTTTTTTGAGAACTTCCTAGGGTAATTAAAAGTTCTTGTAAGTGTAATATTTTAATTAAGAATACTATAAATCTGTCTAGCAAATCCTTTTATCAGGCATATTGAAAAGATAAGCAACAATTCAGTTCTGTTCACATGATAATAAATACCAAAGTTCTGAATATCTCTACCTATTTCCTGTTCTCAATGACAAGGAAGCCAATCTATAAATTCTTTATGGTTTTACTTGAAAAACAGAATTGTTTTCTTGCCCTTGGAGACATTAAAAATCATTTAATAGTGAACCTAATATTCTTAAAAGTTACTGGAATGGCAGCTGTGGAAATAAGAAAATAAAACCTTATCTTTATGATGATATTAATATCTTCTAGTCAAGAGCTTTAATCAATGCAATTAGACAATAATTTAATGACCCCCTTCTATGTACAAGGCACTATGCATACTTCTGAGTCACAAGACCTAAAAAGGCTTATTTTCTTTACCTAAAAAGGCTCTCCAGTTTTTCCTTCAGTCACCAAATCCTGTCAATGTGACTTCTGGGATGGCTCTCAAACAAATCCTCACTCCATTCCCATTGCCACTGCCAAGTCTTCAAAATCTCGTTCTCGGAGCACTACAGCAATCTCCTAGATACTTTTCCAGCCTCTAGTCTCCTTTTCACTCCAATCTTTCTTCTCAGAATATATTTTCCAACTTCTCTAGGATCTGTAGGCAGCCCCCCATTCATTTACACTACACCTCAGCCATACCAAAGTACTCAGTCTCTCTGGAACACATAAGGTACTTCCATACACCTGTACTTTCTCTGGCTTTTTCTTTCTCCTTAGAATGCCTTCTCTTTCCAAATCTGCCTGAAAAAAAAAAATCCTACCCATGCTTTAGGAATCAGTTCTAAAGCCATTTTGGGGAAACTGTTTGAATATCCCAAGTTGGGATCAGTAACTTCCCCATCTCTGTTGCCATGGCACTTTCTGTATCATTAATATGCCTCTATTACATAAGTCTATAGCATCATAATTACATACTTGTTTACTGCTCCCACTTAATCCCCTCCTCTCTCCCTCCATAAAATAAAGTACATACTCCTTCAGCATAGGGATTATATTTTATTAACCTTTTCATTCCAAGTAGCTAGAACAGAGCATGTAGTTGGTACCTAGTAAATGAAAACTAGGATAAGACAATAAGATGTAGTTTCTGTCTTCAAGTAGCTTGTAATTTAGTGAAGGGAACGATAAAACAAATATAAAAATGTATGCTGATGTTTTGAAAACCTACAGTCACATTTTTTAATTCAAATTTTCTAATCACTCAGAGAATTAAGTAAAATGGTTATTATCCCTCTTTTATAAATAAACAGGGCTGACAAAGGATAGGTGACTTGCCCCACACTACACAGCAGCAAATTAGAGAGGGACAAGGGTTCCCTTTTCGCCACATCCTCACTGACATTTGTTTCTTGTCCTTTTCATTATAGCCATTTTAACAAGTGTGTGGTGATAGCCCACTGTGATTTTGATTTGCATTTCCCTGATGATTAGTGAGGTTGAACATCTTTTCATGTATCTATTGGCCATTTGTATGTCTTCTTTGGAAAAATGCCTATTCAGATTCTTGTGTACTGTTGCTGGAAATGTAAATTGGTACAGGCATTATAGAAAGAAGTACAGAGGTTCTTCAAAAAATTAAAAATAGAACCACCATGTGATCTATCAATCCCAGTTCTTGGTATGTATCTTAAGGAAATGAAATCAGCATCTTGCAGAGAGAGCTGCATTCCCATTTTCATCGCAGCATTAGTCACAATTGCCAAGATACGGAATCAACTGATGCATCCACCAACAGAGGAATGGATAAAGAAATCGTAATTATACACCCACACACACTCACAGACACACACACACTGAAATATTATTGGGCCTTTAAAACGGAGGAAATCCGGCCATACACAATAAAAGGGGGATGAACCTGGAGAACATTATGTGAAGTGAAATAAACCAGACAGAGAAAGACAAATGCTATATAGTATCATTTACATGTGGAATCAAAAAAGAAAAAGCCAACTACGTGAGGTGATGGATGCTAATTAACTTGATTGTGGTAATCATTTCACGACGTACACAACATATGAAATCATCATGTGGTACGCTTTAAATATATACAGTTTTGTCAATTATTCCTCTTAAAACTGAAAAAATGAAAAAAAATGGGAAAGGGACACACTAGAACCTCAGTCACTTGGCTCGGAGTAAGTACATATCTAGTGTGAAGAAGGTAAAATCATAGCAAGCACTTACCCAAGTTGTATGACTTTAGAATGATTTTAGTAGGCATCATGCTAGAACTACTCTCTCAGCCTGCCCAAATAAAAATACTTTAATCTATTAAAACTAAATGCTACTAAATAAGTTATATATCTTATTTCTTAGTCAATAATTTCTCATTGTCATTCTATACAATCGTTCATGTTACATATTTAATAGTTGCTCCCTTGAAGAGTAGTTTAAGAAGCTGCAATAGCAGAGCATTTTAGAATGAACAACCAACTGAAATAAATAACTTTAGCTAAGTGCATAAAATAATATCTGTCAAATTTTTCTAGTTATATCTTAAAGGGAGACTACATTTTAGTGAATTTATACACTTCTTCATGAAAAATATGCAGGATTTTTCCCAAGATGCAGTAAATTCCCCAACATAAGATGAGTATTCACCCTAACCAAGGTTAACCATGGCTTTGATACTTTTACAAAACACAACTCAGTGCTAATTAGTCTCCCTCAGTCAATTAGCTGAATTGGGGCTGTCTGGTCTCTTTCTGTGTCACACAGAATTCTAAACAATTCCATCACCTGTCAGTTTCAGGTGCTATACATGGAGGTTACCAGCGGGGCAAGAAGATCACCTCACAATGATGTGAACAACAAAGTCGCTTATGAATAATTAGCAGAATTCACAGTATATTCCCTTTGACCTATATTCACTTAAAAAACTAAAGCAAAATTCATATCCTTATAATATGAATGTCATATACAGATATCTAAAGAAAACCATAGAGTGCCTGGGTGGCTCAGTGAGTTAAGCTGCTGCCTTCGGCTCGGCTCGGGTCATGATCCCAGGGTCCTGGGATGGGGTCCTGCCTAGGCCTCCTTGCTCAGCAGGGAGGCTGCTTCTCCCTTTCCCTCTGCCAGCTGCTCCCCCTGCCTGTGCTTGTCCTCTCTCTCAAATAAATAAATAAAATCTTTTAACAAAAGAAAAGAAAGAGAGAAGAAAGAAAGAAAGAAAGAAAGAAAGAAAGAAAGAAAGAAAGAAAGAAAGAAAAGCAGAGTCATTCACAAACGGTAGACGGAATCTGCAGTTGGTTGTCTTGTGACTAGTTTCACATACCTCTTAGCATATAAACTGTTTAAAGGAGTTCTTAGGACCTAGAAAAAATAATTGCTAAGGACATTACTGTTCTTTTAATATATTCACTTTCTTTGTTCTGGCGAAGTTTGGCAAAGTCAACATGTCCCTGAGAACCGTCAAGAATTGGGCTGAGGTTATAAATTGAGGTCTATATTGAAAATTCTTCAAATATATGTGTCTAAAACAGCTATCCACTCTAACTTACTATACTGTTACAAACCACTTTAAACACAAGATAGCTTCTAGTTACGTCCAGAAACAAATAGTACCTATCTCCTAAGAAAGAATGTTGTAAAGAAAGGGTGAAGAATATTAATTGTTTAAGGAGAAAAAACAATGCAACCTAGTTTTGACCTATGATATTTGACCTTACAGATCAAATGCTTTCCCTTGCAGAATAATATCACCATTTATTTTGTTGTACTTTATTGAAGTATCAATATTAGTACAACCTCTTTGCCTTTAAGAAATGCAAAAGTAGCAATTGGCAACACTACCAATAAATGCAGGGATTTTAATCTATTTGTCATATAGGTGGGTAATGGAAAAAAGAAGGCAGGCAAATTTTTAGTATACTAAGTAAAAGAAATCTACGTGGGCTTAAGTTACAATCATTTTAAAAGTTTAATTATGAATCAGAATATTGTCTTTCTCTTATTCAACATGTCATTATTTTCTGGAAAGTAATGAGCAAATAGAATTTATTTTCCAGTAATGTTTCATAGAATAACTGATTTTACAAAAAAGTCAGTGGAATAGAATTCTTATTCTGAAATGAACATTCACCAGAGGGCACTATACTGCATAAAAATAAGATAAGCCAATTCTTGCAGTGTATAGTTTAAACGTGTAAGAATAAGGAGACTGTGATTCTCCATACCATCCCAAAATAAATGAAAAGCAGACTTTTCATAAAGAACTTAAAACATCAAGATCCTTCCCTTTTCCAAACTTCTACATAATCTAAAGAGTCTATATTACATGTTTTGACCATTAAGTATATTCTTTTGTTTCATGTGTGCACATATTGCTTACCAAATAGGATTTCTTGAAGGCAGGATACAGGAACACGTCATTTACTAAATATATTAATGAACACTACTTGGTAAATGTATTTTAGAAGGTCATGGTGGAGTTAACCAGAACAACAACTTATAGCAGCAACCCACCAAATCTCTACTCCCAGTCCCATAAAGGAAGACTGGATCTTTTTCAAATATTACTCTTGTTAAGTACCATTAATTAAACATTCACTATGTGACAGGTCTTGCGCTAGGCTATACACAATACACACACATAAACACACACACTTTATACAAAATACTGAATTTTTCACTGTATCACATGATTTGGGCAATATTTCTCACTGCTAAACTAAAGCTTGTTGCAAACAGATTGAATAGTGAAAGCCAAAAGCAGCTAGTCGTATCATCTAATTTTTAATAAATTATTCACCATAATGTTTCAATTTAACTTAATACTTACAAGCACCTCCCATATGTAAGGCATTGTTTTGTGGAAAAATTGAAGCAGACAAGGCTTGTACTGATTTCCAGGAGATTAACCTAGAAAGCAGCGATCAGATGCACAAAGTGCTCTTTTCTTTGGCTATGGTTTTTTTGAGGGGATTTTTCTTCAAATATGATTGTTTATTTCAACACTATTCATAATAGTGAGGATATGGAGTAATATTTTTGACCATTGTTCTATGAGACTTGCCTATGTATAAATTTGAAACTGCAATGAACAGATACTACACGCATATTGAATACTGTTAGAGGCAAGATGAGCGCCTGGCAGTAAGGGTGCCATTGTGAGTATGGGCCAACATTGTCTCACACACAAAACACAGTCAGGAAGTCAGGAAGTGTTGAAAACCACAGTAAGAATAAAGAGGAATCAAAGTTAAGTAAGACTAATGAGGAGAGATTGTTTTAAAACATAAGTTTTGAAGTAGTTTTGAAAGGGTAAGAGACATGTATTTAATGCAAAGGACCAAGGAGGACTTTCCAAAAATGAATGCATCTTGAGCCAAGGAAATGGAAGCAGATTAAAATGTCTGCAGAATAGACTCCAAGATGCAGAATAATGAGTAATGACATTGGTCAAATATGCAGAGGATGAAAAAAGGAGTTATTTAGGGGTTTATGTTATGAACATACAAGAACAAAATGCAGAGATCTACATAAGAGTCCAGAGAGGAGATGGTTATCTCAGAGATAATGAGACGAATCAGCAGGATTTGGTAGTTTGGATATGAAAGACAAAGAAGTGAAGGGTTTTTTTTTTTAATTACTATAAGATCGAAAGTCTAGGGGATTAGGTGACCCTATTAACAAGATGGAAAAAGTAGAAAGAGTGACCATCTAGTAATGGGGAAATAATAAATTTCATTTGCATGATGTTTCAATGCCAGAAAGACATTAAAATATAAATATGAAAAATATATGAATATTTTATTTTAATATTTTGTATATTCCTAATCCAACCATGACCTATATAACATTTTTACTGAGAATTCTGGCAATATAGCCTAAGAAAATTCTTATCTATATTCTTTTGGTTTTGTTACTTACTTAATGATTAATGCACCCTACTTAAGGGCCTTCAGACTAAACTAACATACATGGTACTTTATATAACTCATTCCAAAGCTGTTATAGAGCCATACAGGCTACTGTTATTTTAAACATGCTTATCTATAATGTGCACTTGTCCATTATTTGAACCTATCAATATGATAGTCTTTTTTAAAAAAGATTTATTTATTTATTTTAGAGACAGAGGGCACACACGTGGGGGGAGGGGCAGAGGGAGAGAGAGAGAATCTCAATCAGGCCCCACACCCAGTGGAGCCCAAAGCAGGGCTTGATCTTACAATTTCGAGGTCATGACCCTAGCCAAAACCAAGAGTCAGATGCCCAACCTACTGAGCCACCCAGGTGCCCCAATATGATAGAGTATTAATAAGCAATTAAATGACATTTGTTCATTGACATGGTTTAAATGTGAATGCAACCAAAGCCCCCTAACTCCCCAAGTTATCTTTCTCCCCACTTAATGTAATCAGATTTTAATTCCAGTGACAAAAATAGCAATGTGGATGGTCTATTGCCCTTAGACATTTCTGCTAGAGCTAAATGATAACAAAATCAAAATGTCCTGGCTACTAGCTTTGTCTAAGTTCTAAATATCTGTGTATGAATATGGAAACCTATAGTATTTTGCATAGAATTCAGCTACCTC
This sequence comes from Ursus maritimus, assembly GCF_017311325.1. NCBI lineage: Eukaryota > Metazoa > Chordata > Mammalia > Carnivora > Ursidae > Ursus > Ursus maritimus. The sequence continues at coordinate 55,491,534 of NW_024423319.1, forward strand.
AATCCTTAACCTGCTCAGAGCAAATTTCAGCATTTTACAGAAATGTTGAAGATTTTCCAAGTTCATTATAACAACTGTCCGCTGATCATATAAAGAGTCCCAGAATCACTTCTAGTTAATCATTTCCTAGGTTTTCTGGTAAGATAGCCAAACAAAAAATGTGTACTGTCTACCATGTACTCAGTCATATGACAGATACTGTGGGAGACGCAACAGAGCTTAAGGCATGTATTAGTTTCCTACTGTGGCTATAATAAACGACCACAAATTCAGTGGCTTAAAACAACACAAATGTATTCTCTTACGGTTCTAGAGGGCAAACTCAAGGTATCTCCCCTGGTTCCCTCAGAAGAGAATCCATTTCCTTGCCTTTTCCAGTTTCTAGAGGCTATCGCATCCCTTGGCTCATGGCTCCTTCCTCACTTTACTCCAAGCCCTTGCTTCCATTGTTGCATCTCCTACTACTGATGCTGGTCCTCCCACCTCAGTTTTATAAGGACCCTCGTGATTATATCAGGTCCCCTCAGATAATTCAGGATAATCTCTTCATTTTAATTTTAAAGTCCTGAACCTTAATCACATCAGCAAGATCCTTTTTGTCATGTAAGGTAACATACACAGGTTCCAGGGATTAGGATGTGGACATCTTTGGGAAGCCATTATTCAGCCAACCACAGGGCACATCATATGAAATAGAAACTGATGCCAAATGCCTTATCTAGTAAGCTCAGTGGTGTAGCCACAGATAAATAGGCACCATCAAACCTACCTGTAATTAGACCAAAGTTTGAGAGTAGAGGGCAACACAATTCTTCCCACCTACTGATTCACCCTGAGTTTCAATCACTATCTTCTCAGCAATTATACAATGGACCAGAGAAAACAGGATGGACTTAACAACTCATGCCAGTTATACTCTCGGGAAAAACTGGCTGGTCTGAACTTACAATTGAGTGTCCCTTTCATTTTATCAATCGTACAGATAAAAAAAAAAGGCTAAAATATATCAGACCACATAAAATTTTATAAGCTCCCTTTCTTTGGTGTTAAATAGGCTATCTAACCAGGGGTGCCTGGGTGGTGCACTCCATTAACCGACTGACCCTGGTTTCAGCTCAGGTCGTGATCTCAGGGTCCTGAGATCGAGCCGGCATCAGGCTCTGCAGCCCACATCAAGCTTCTCGCCCCACATGGGGCTCTGCGCTCAGCATGGAGTCTGCTTAAGACTTCCTCTCCCTCTTCCTCTGCCTCCCTCTCTCTCTCTGTCAAATAAATAAGTAAAACTTGAAAAAAAAATAGGCAATCTAACCAGTAAAATAACCCCCTTCACTACTGGCATAGCATTTCCTTACTAGTAGTTGCTAGAAGATAGGTCGGTAGCTATCTGCAAACCTCTGTAGAAGTATATGACAATAAATCAAACCTGGGAGCTCATTATTTATTTTACCGATCTTCTTGGTATATCTTGCCTCTAACCCTACTACTACCTTTTTGATATTCTATGTTCTAGAGTTTCCTTCTTTCTCATAGTGGAATTTCATATACATTCTGGTAGACTCTTAATCTAAGTTGGAAAAGTTTTCTAAAAGTGTTCCCAAAAACCATCTAAGTCAGTAAGCTGCCTTATTAGTTACTAATGAATAGAAACTACACATCAACTAAAATATCTTGTAGTTTCCTACTTATATTGTAAGAATTGAAAGTAGAGACCACATCTAAACCTTTTTCTATACACTCTTATAGTGGTTTATGCTATGCCAAAAATTTAGGAGAAATTTTTCTCTCATGGCATCAATTATAATCTCAAGGTAGTTGACACCTCTGACCATGTTTTCCCAATATTCAAACATCTTACTCAGCTCATGAAACACATCTCATTAAATTTTATTGTTATCCTATATAACCACGATACTTCATGAACTATTGTTAATAAGCTATTCCAAGATCCCTAAGTAAATTGAGTTACACAGCAATGAAAATGATATAGGAAACATTGTCCAGTGATTAGAGGACTCAAAATAAGTACATTGCCATTTCTTTTCTACCACTGCCAGTTTGGTTTTGATAAGACACTTAGTCTTCCCAAGACTTAGTTCCTCCATTTGCAAAATAAGATAGTACTAACTTGACAAAGGTGTCATGAAAACATATGTGTGAAGAAGTGAGTCCATATAGGCCCTACAATTTAGATCCACCACTATTATTAAGAAAATGTTAATTGACTTACCTATTCTATACCCCAGCCTGGGGTCTGGACCCCAGTTTGTATGGATCCTCATTACTCCTCTCCCCAATACGCTTCCTTTGCAATATTGTATGAAACAATTCTCTCATTCTCCTTGAAGTCACAGCAAATTGCATAATTAAATCCTGTGCAGTAGAAACATAAGACTTTTTCCAGTTTATAGCTCCCTATAAATATCCTACTTAACATTCAACAGCCTAAATTATTTTTTAGAGAATTGTTACCACCTGTCTTCAAAAAACACCATTTTTTCATTTAAAGGCAGGGGACAAGAGAAACAAAACAATGGTAGGTTCAATGACTCTATTTCTCCCCTGAAATATATTTGACATTATTTGGAATGTCCACTGATAAGTTCAATGAGTAAGTGACTTGTCAAAATAAATAGATATTCATTTTACAGATGACAGTCTCTATCCCATCTGTAACCAGAGCTTGAATATTTCTGAAGAAAACTAGTGTTTGCCAATACTAGCACCCCTTTAAAATGTACTAGTAGATACCAATGATCAAGATGTGTTCCATATTCTAAGCCACTAAGAGTAGATATTTCAATTTTATGTCTTTATCTCAAATATCCTTTCCGCAAGCCTGATCCACTCAGTGCCCTAATTTAAGGATGTTTAATTAATGTATTATTTTAGTTAGTACAGGATTATATAATCAAAAGAGCCTGGGTTTGGTGTCAGTGAATTCCTGGCTCTGCATTGACTAGTTCTTTTACCTAATTTCCCTTAGCTTCAGTTTTCTTAACTGTAAAAGAGACTAGCAGTAGCAAACTCCTAAGATAGCCATGAGGATTAAATTGGGTAATGAACAAAAAGATCCAAGGACAGTGTCTGGCTCACAGATGCCACTCAGTAAATAGAAATTATTATTATAACTTCAAACCCTATAAAAAGATGGCAGGTTTCCTTTTTTCTAGAAACTTTAATCTACACATTTTCATTTAATAGTACTATAGCAGCCATGTCTATGCTTGAGTACAGATACATGGTAATGGATGCCATTTATTAAATCAGGTTTTTAAATAATATTATTGGCAGTTAGAAAGTTATTTAGTTACTGCTATATGCAGAACATGTATGGAAGAAAGCCATACAATGCTCTGTATTTAACAAATGCTACCAGGGATAGTTTATTACAACTATTAGAACTGTGAAAATGAGCAAACTTCAAAAGCCCCCATAAAAAAGATAGAAATTAATCACTACTACCAAACTTTTATCAACCAAGATCAAGATTCTAGAGAGCTGAGCATGCCAGAAAGTTAAGCATGTACTGGGTAAGGAATCAGGCCCTTTAGACAATTAAAAGACATATTCTTCCTTGTCTCGGCCTCTTAAATGAATTACCTAGAAATTACAGGCTAGGGTTCGACTCTGTTCCATCCCATTAAGGTTCCCTACCTCTACACAGAATCAAGGACTGGAGAAAAAGGAAAAGTCAGATAAATGAGAAAAACATTGAGAAAAACTATCGACTGTACTTCCCTATATTTTTAGAAAGCTGAGAAGGTTGCCTCTTACAGGGAGGGTTCACCAGAGACATATATTCTTTATTGCCAGATCATTTATTAAGGTTTGACATATACCAGGTTGCCATATATGTATGGCAATCTTAGGTTTTTCAAAAGATCACTCAACATTCCCAATTATTGAAGAGAAGGAGAAATAAAACAGTAGCAGATTAATCTTCCATACTTCCTATTCCTCTGAGTCTTTCTGAGGCAAATTACAAGCTTAGCTCTATAGTTTGGAATTTTAAGAAAGTGATGTCATACTTCTGACTATACTAAAACAGTTGATAAACTTCTCTGAGTTTCTTTTTTAATTCTCAGAGAATATAACCCTCCTGTATAGAGGGTACTTAATCTCCCATTTGTGAATAATCAGCTATTTTACGCCTCCTTATTCTAGTCCTTGAATGAAAAAAAAATAGCAGAGCTATAGATTCAAATTATTTCCCAACTTTCTTGAAAATATTTAAAAATTACTTAACTGCTCAATACTATGTTTTAAAATCTATTTCTCATAACCTTAGGATTCTGTAGAAGTGCTTTCAGAGCCCAGGAGGTGTGGGTAGCACTTAATGATGTGACTGAGTCAGTGGCGATGTGGAGACTCAATCAATAAAAGCAGATCTCCTGTTAAACTTTTATGTAAATGATAAAATGATAAACCATAAAGATATATTTTATTACAATAAAATAATAAAAATGAGTGTGAATACAACTGTTCTATCATTGTTACACAAATGACATGTTGTGGAAAACTAAAGAAGTAAGGTATTATAAAATCAATTACTACTATTCCCAAATATTCAAACCATTCTTCTTGATCTCCTTTAAAACAAAAGCAGTATCTGTTCAACTTATTTAGATTTTTTGGAAAACCACAGCAATGACTTTGAGGATTAACTCAATCTCAAAAAAAAATGTATTAACAGGGACATATTCAGGGGCGCCTGGGTGGCGCAGTCGTTGGGCGTCTGCCTTCGCCTCAGGGTGTGATCCCAGCATTCCGGGATCGAGCCCCACATCAGGCTCCTCCACTGGGAGTCTGCTTCGTCCTCTCCCACTCCCCCTCCTTGTGTTCCCTCTCTCGCTAGCTGTCTTTCTCTGTCAAATAAATAAATAAAATCTTAAAAAAAAACAGGACATATTCAGTTCATTGTTTTTTATCATATGATATGGTAATGCAACACTTTTTCTGGGTGGGTGGGATGTAATAATCATATTCGTTTCCAAAGGGAAAAGAGAGCTAAAGCTTCATGGGACGGCAATGTAATAAGTTCTAAAGGACTCACCCTTCACTTCCACGGGATAACCTGGCCCTTCTGAATTTGGTGCAGTCCTGAAGGCAGTGGTCTCTTCACTGTAGAAATCTATAAATAGCTGTCTTCTACAGGAATACACGTCAAATCTCCAGAACAGAGTTCAAAAAAAATCAACCTCTGAATGTCTGATAAGTTAGACTCATTGGCTTCAATTATCTAAATAAAGACCTTAAACATTTTTTCCCAATAAAAGCAAATAAACTGTATTTCAATGCCTACTATTAACAAGCAAAGATGTTAGAGACACCTGGGTGGCCCAGTCAGTTAAGCGTCCAACTCTTGATTTCAGCTCAGGTCACAATCTCAGGGTTGTGAGATCCAGCACCACATCAGGCTCCAACCCAGCATGGAGCCTCCTTAAGATTCTCTCTTGGCAAACCATAAAAGAGTCTTGACTATAGGGAACGAACTGACGGTTGCTGGAGGGGAGGCAGGTGGGGCGATGGGGTAATTGAGTGATGGGCACTAAGGAGGGCACTGGATGAAATGACCACTGGGTCTTATACTGCAACTAATAAATCACTAAATTCTACCCCTGAAACTAATAACACACTATATGTTAACTAAGTAGAATTTAAATTTTGGAAAAAAAAAAAAAAAACCTCTCTCCCTCTCCCTCTGCCCCTCCCCCCACTCTCTCCCTCTCTAAAAAAAAAAAAAAAAAAGAAAGAGAAAGAAAAAAAAGCAATGATGTTAAATAAATGCCTATATACACTTGTCATCAATATAGCAAGGACCTGCCACACTCCAACAGACAATAGCAGCTGCTGGTGATCAGTGGGTCTTCTCTGTGAACTGAATAGCGCATGCGAAAGAATAAGCTCAACAAGAAACAGTAAAAGAATGACAGCACTGGTCTCAAGAACTTGAGAAAAAATACCAAGTGCAATCCACAAATGTTTATGTTCTATTTAGAATACATTTCTTGAGATTTTGTTCTCAAACACATTGGGAAATGGTTTACATTATATAAAGAAAATATCCTAGAGTTTACCATAATGACCAGCACAGAACTCAAATCAATAAAAGACCATAGTAAAAGGACATAAATGTTACGATTTCTGACTCCCACAAATGCACCTTTAGGAAATAATTTTAGGAGGCTCCAAAATATACACAGTAAACTTCTTTTCTTTCATTTCCACAGCATGATTTATTATGTTTTTACATTATTATAAAAACTACATCAATGTATAAAGTTTGACATGGTTGCTAAGGAACAATAATAATATGATTTATTATCATATTTATTGTTAACCTAATAAGTATTTGTTATCGAAAAAGAGACAATATCTATATTGCCTAGAATAACTACAGCCACAACTAAATAGGACTATTGTCCTAAAAACTGTATACAATCAATGGATGGAAGTAGAAGCACAAAGCCACAGTCAGATCTTGCAAATACATATCTAGAGTGTACCCTGGAATTTAAACCTAAACTCCCCAGTAGGAAGACTATATTCGTTCTGGGTTTGTGTGTCTTGACTTTGTTTAATTTTTCATGGAAAAGGGAACTGCTTCTGCTAAAGTTGTCTGAAAAACCTAATGTATGTTCCTGGTCAAGGTGCAGTCCCATTGCTTTGCCTCAGATTATCCTCCATGGATTAAAAGAGCAAGCCAACTCCTTCACCGCGTGAAATAATAAAAACCCTAGATCCCTTGAGTGTTCAAGAATAAAGGAAACTTAACACTTGCCTTACTAAGAATTTGAGGTTAATCTCAAAAAAACAATGTCATCAGAGATAAGGAATTATATCTCCTGTCAAAAGATGGCACAAGTCAGGTCTGTGGATAGTATATGTGAGCCTTCCCATCTCCTTTCATACCAAATACATAGATTCATCTAGTACGCATTACTGTACCTTCAGTGATTTCATTGTCAGCTCCCATTTTCTGCTTCCTGCATTCGTCCCTCTCCTGATTTAAAACCATCCCTTTAACACATCATTCCTAATTAGATGATTAGTGCTTGGAAGGGCAGGAGATAAGTCATTTGCATAATTTAATCATAAAAAGAAGTTAAAGATACAGATTTTGCTGTTCGTTTGTACAATTATCTTCTTCAGCCTGGGGGGCTGAGATATTAATGTGATTAAACAGTATTTCTGCAAACAGGCAACTGTGTGTCCTCTATTAAAGGAAGGCTGGAGGCAAATGAAAAATTAATTTTAGAAGACAATCAATTTCATTCTACATGACTGTAATAAATAACAGCCCATCTGCAGACAACTCATTAAGCCTAGGGAGGGTACATGTGTCACAAACTCTAAATGACACACAAGGCTGAATTTTCCACCAAAATAGAACTAGTAATAAATGGCCTACCAGCTGCTGTATCAGCCTAGAAAGTCAACATACAAGAATTTCTTAGAAAATGAAGTGCATACAGTGTCACTCACAGTTCTGGTTAATTTAGTACTGGTTGCAAAAATTTCTGCAGAATTTTAAATTCTGAGATTTGCCCTTTTTCTTGTGTTCTGAATGTAGGTATATATGTGGGTTCACACATGTTAGTGCGATACCACTTTCAGTAATAAAAACTAATAATTACCTAACTCTTACCATGTGCTTCAGCACTTTATGAACATAATCTCATTTAATCTTAACAACTTCGTGATTGATGTAACTAATATTATCCCCATTTTTAGATGAAAAAACTGAGGCTTGGATGGTCATACATTTAGAAAGTGTTGGAATCAGAACAAATGTGGGTATCTGAGACAGAATAGTAATTCCCTAGGTTTCTGTTGTTCAAGAGGAGCTGTCACTCAGAAGCAGAATAATACACCCTTTAAGTAGAGCAATAACCTTCCTTAAAATATGAATATTTCCCAAAGCAAATAATTTAATTATAATAAATCATAGTTACACTAACAAACTGAAAACATTTTGAACATTTACATCTGTGTACTATATTAGGCACTATGAGTGATAAAATGACACACATCAGACTGTTCCTGAATTTGAGGAATTTAGAAACTAGTTGGGAGAAAGAGAAAACATATACGGCTTAAAACAACAATTTGGAGAAAGAAGAAGAACAGGAGTAGGAGGAAAGCTATCTATCTGCAGATAAAATTTCAGAGAAGCAGGAGATCACTGCAGGTGATAAGGGAAGTCCTCATAGAGGAGGTAAGACTTCGGCTAGATCTTTAAAGATGTTTTTCAATTCTTGAGTAGAGGTAATTCCTCTTGGAAGCTCAATCTTAACACTTTCTGCTATCATTTTCCTTAAGCAGTTTATATTACATCAGTGCGCTTCCATTCAGTTTTAACAAACCTGTCGATGATTCATGCTTGGATAAAATATTCATTTGAAGTTTAAGCTCGTCAAATTTGAAATATCAGGCAGGATGAGTAATCACTTGTTCCTCTGCTTTGCTTTTGTATAATAGATACTAGGGTCATAGTGCCTAAAACAGTCTTTCTACAACACTTTGGCCAGCCCATCCCAATTGAGATAATCCAGTATCTAGTGTATGTACGTGTCTCTTTTCAGTGGTACGTAAAGAAGGGAAACATGATATTTTAAATCAACCCAAAAGAGCTAAAATCAAGTTTTAACAATGGAACTGCTTTTTTTCCCCCCTAAACAAGAGTCTTAATAGCAGATGTTACTACATCTGGCTTCCTTTGCTTTTCTCCAGCTGTAGAAACTAAAACTGACTCAGAATCAGTGACAGAATCTAATGGGAGTTTGCAAATGCTGACCAAACCCTTCTCCCCAACCACTTTATTAAGATGCCAAGTGAATGGCTGGGTAAGCTCCACCAGAGAAAATTCATTTTCCAGGTAATTAGCAAGGAATTGCTATTGATTTCACCAACTTCCTAGCTTTACTCTGCAAGGATTTCACATGAGCACCTGATTTAAAGCTTAGCTATTTCTTCATCGCCAAACCTGCAATGTCACAGAAACCCAACTAGTAGTCAAAGAATAGCTAGGAGAAATGGTGACTGCAGCGAGAGCTGTTTAAGTAGTTTTCATGTAAGGTAAGTAACATATGAGTCAGAGAACAGCAGGTGTCAAAAATATATTTTGATTGGGTTTCTGCAATGTTGAATGCATGATGCACCATCTAGAAGTAAAGAACCATGACTATTAATTCTGTGCTGTACCTAGCAGATTTTTAGTATTCTGTTTATAAAATATCAGTGTACTGAAATGAAAGTGGGAAATTAATTTACTCTTCATGAATATATGACATAATAATATCAACAAACACACTTCCTGGGACTGATAATGTTCCTGATATAAAGCTCAGTTCGTTGCTAAAATTAACAACACAGGAAACAACAGATGTTGGCAAAGATGCAGAGAAAGGGGAACCCTCTTGCACTGTTGGCAGGAATGCAAAGTGGTGCAGCCACTCTGGAAAACAGTATGGAGGTTCCTCACAAAGTTAAAAATAGAGCTACCCTACAATCCAGCAATGGCTCTACTAGGTATCTACCCAAAGGATACAAAAATACCGATTCAAGGGGATATGTGCACCCTGATGTTTATAGCAGCATTATCAATAGTAGCCTAATTATGGAAAAAGCCCAAAAATGTCCATTGACTGATAAATGGATAAAGAGTGTACACACACACACACACACACACACACACACACACACCCCATGGAATACTACTCAGCCATCAAAAAGAATGAAATCTTGCCATCTGCAATGAGGTGGATGGAACTAGAGTATATTATGCTAAGCAGAATAAGTCAGAAAAAGACAAATACCAGATGATTTCACTCATATGTGGAATTTAAGAAACAACACAGATGAACATAGGGGTAAAAAAGAGGCAAACCAAGAAACAGACTATTGACTAGAGAGAACAAACTGATGGTTACCAGAGGGGAGGTGGATGGGAGGATGGATTAAATAGGTGATGGGTATTAAAGAGAGCACTTGTTGTGATGAGCACTGGGTGATATATGTAAGCGATGAATCACTAAATTCTACACTTGAAACTAATATTGCACTGTATGTTAACTAGCTGGAATTCAAATAAAAACACGGGGGAAAAAACTCAGTTCATTATAAAAATGAAGTGCATTATCTATTGTAAAAAATAAACCAAACATGATTTAAATTATTTAGAAAACATTATTTTTTGCCATATTATTTAAGACAGTTTAACTAAAGCACAGCATTCTCATGGCAAAATGGGGATTGTTAGAGTAAATATTCAAACTTTTGTAATATAGTGAATGAGGAATACTTCTAAAATTTGGTCAGGTTGAGCTCCCTGAGTTCTTAATTCCAACAACTTTAATTTTAAAGTTTTAGAAATTAAGTTAAAAATCATTTTTTAACAAAGCAAATTCTGATAGCATTACTATATGTACTACAAAATTTGAAATGCAATACATTGACTCCTCTCTTAATCCTTAGCAATTTCGATGAACAGTGTATTCACAGATGATATGACCAACACGCTGGCCTTTCAGTTTCTAGATCTCCTCTCCTCTAAATATCTTGCCCTCTTTACTTCAGCCACTCATGCCCATGGCCATACCCTAAACCTCATAATTTACCAATAACTGCAACACTTCCATATTTTTAATTTTGTGCATCCTACTCTCTGGCCCTCACTGCTTCTTTCTGGTTCACACCTTCTAGTACTCCCACTCCAACAATCCTTTGACCTTTTCTTGGAACCTCCAATTCATTGACACTACCATCTTTTCACTGTCTCTCACATCTTCGATGTCCTCTTTTCCTTAGCAGTTTAAAATGCATTGTCACCCATTATAATCACTTTTTGCATAAACCTTCAACTCTCTTGCCCCCTCTGGTTTCGTTAGACTCATACCACTTAGCAAAACCATAAATCTCATTAAATCCAGTTTTCCCCTGCTTTGCATCAGTACCAATGCAGCTCCGCATAAGTGGAATTAAAACACACAACTGCACCAACCATTTTGAATTTATGATCATAAACGTCAAAAGGCGTTGATGTTGCCTGGGAATCATACTAAACCTCTTTAAATAGTTCACTCACCTCATCTGGATGGCTATTATACACTTTCTTTTTCTCCTCAAACCTCCAACACTTCCTTTTCAGTCCTCCCAGCTAACAGAAGAGGACTCCCATAGAATCCCAACACCAGATCAATCAGAATCTCCATTTACATACTCAGGCTTCCCATCTACGGATGCACTAACCTTGCTCTTATCCAAAACTGATGACTTTACCTGTGCACTGGAACCTATCCACTCTCTCTCTCCTATTCAAGAATATCACTTCAGCAATACTCCTCTCTCTTACATAAATTTTTTTTAAAATTTCTACTGGAAAATTGCTGACTGCACAATGCTGTTATGTCTTCCATCTTAATAAAATATAATAACCTCTTGATCCATTGATCCCTGCTTTCAAGCTACTCCCTCCCCCCTTGAGTTGTATGCTATCTTTGCAGCAAATCACTGGAAAGAGTTGTCTATACTGTCTCCAATTCCTCTCCTTCTATTCTCTCTTAAACACATGTCACTCAGACTTTTCATCCATATTTTTCCACTCAGACTGCTCTCAAGATCACCAATGACTTCCATTGTCACACCTAATGGCCAATTCTTGGTCCTGTGGTTTTTTGCTGATTAGCAGCATTTGATATGGTTGATCACTCCTTTCTTTCTGATACATTTTCTTTGCTTAGCTTCGGGACACCATTCTCTCTTGTTTTTGTTTTGGGTTTTTTTTTGTTTTTTTTTTTTCCTACTTCACTGGATTTTCTTTCTCAGGCTTTTGCTGATTCCTCCTCTTCTTCATCATCTTTGAGCTGAATTGACTCAGGACTCAGTCCATTTACAATCACTCCTGTCCTAAATTTATATCTCCTGTCCAGATGACTCTTCCAAATACCAAACTTCTTTATCCAATGACCACTCTATATCTCTGCTGAAAATGCAAAAAGATATCTAAAAGCTAACAAGTATAAAACTGAACTCCTGAACTTCCTCCCCAAATCTGCTCCACCTACAGCCTTCCCCTTCTGAAACGACGGAAACTTAATCTACTCTGCTGCTCATACCAAAATCTTGGAGTTACTCACGACTGTTTTCTTTATCTCACACTCACTGTCTAATCCATCAGGAAGTCCTTATTGGTTTTACCTTCAAAATCTACCCAGAATCTGATTCTTACTACCCCTACTCTACCATTATGGTCTAAACCACTACCATCTCTCTCCCAGTTCACCGCAATGGCACCCTGACTGCTTCTACCCTTGCCCCGCTTTAATTAAGCCTATTCTCAACCTGCAGCCAGAGTGATCCTTTAAAAACCTAAGTCAAATCCTGTTACAGCCTTGCTCGAAACTCTGCAGTGACGCCTCATTTCATTCAAAATTTTTAAAAAATGGCTTAAAAGGCCATATATGACCCCCACCAACATTACCATTATAATCTTATTCCTACTATAAGTTTCATTATAACTACAGACGATGCTGATTTAGCATTGAGTGAAAAAAACCTAAATGAGATTAAGTGATCTCCAGAAGTACCATGTCATAAAATGATCAGCCATCTGTTTATAAAAATTTAGAAATTTCAAAACAAAATTGTAAAAGCAGACTATTCTAATGGTCAGGATAAATGAGCTAACATATATGAAAGCACTATATAAACTATGTACCAGTATATACACGTAAAATTTTTACTATTATACCTAGCTAGTAATTTTAAACTTCCAGATATATTTTCAGGCAGAAGGCATGAAGGAAATATTTAAACTTTACTGTACTTATTAAATACAAAAATGACAAAAATGCCACTTTGATGTGCTTTAATTCAAATTTTAATGTTCGTTAAATAATCTTGAATGCAGTGGTTCAAATTACTTCCTAAAATGCACACTTAGTTACTATTGAATACAATAAAAACTTCACACACATACCCAACGGCAAAATGTAACCCTTTTAAAAAAATTCACAGTCAACATGTGTTTTAAAAATGTGCTATGGGCAAAAACAGACACACAGACCAATGGAACAGAATAGAGAACCCAGAAATGGACCCTTGGCTCTTTGGGCAACTAATATTTGATAAAGCAGGAAAAAACATCCAGTGGAAAAAGGACAGCCTCTTCAATAAATGGTGCTGTGAAAATTGGTCAGCTACATGCAAAAGAATGAAACTTGACCACTCTCTCACACCATACACAAAGATCAACTCTAAATAGATGAAAGACATCGATGTAAGACAGGAATTCATCAAAATCCTAGAGGAGAGCATAGGCAGCAACCTCTACGACATCGGCCACAGCAACCTTTTTCATGACAAATCTCCAAGGGCAAGAGAAACAAAAGAAAAAGTGAACTTGTGTGACTTCATCAATATAAAAAGCTTCTGCACAGCCAAGGAAACAGTCAAAAAAATTAAGAGGCAGCCCACGGAATGGGAGAATGTATTTGCAAATGACACTACAGATAAAAGACTGGTATCCAAGATGTACAAAGAACTTCTCAAACTCAATACACAAGAAACAAATAAACAAATCATAAAATGGGCAGAAGATATGAACAGACACTTTTCCAATGAAGACATACAAATGGCTAACAGACACGTGAACAAATGTTCAACATCGTTAGCCATCAGGGAAATCCAAATCAAAACCACACTAAGATACCAACTTACGCCAGTTAGAATGGCAAAAATTGATAAGGAAAGAAACAACAATTGCTGGAGAGGATGTGAAGAAAGGGGATCCCTCTTACATTGTTGGTGGAAATGCAAGTTGGTACTGCCCCTCTGGAAAACAGTGTGGAGGTCCCTTAAAAAGTTAAAAGTTGAGCTACCCTATGACCCAGCCATTGCACTACTGGGTAGTTACCCCAAAGATACAGACATAGTGAAGAGAAGGGCCATATGCACCCCAATGTTCATAGCAGCATTGTCCACAATAGCTAAATCATGGAAGTAGCCGAGATGCCTTTCAACAGATGACTGGATTAAGAAGCTGTGGTCCATATATACAATGGAATATTACTCAGCTATCAAAAAGAATGATTTCTCAACATTTGCTGCAACATGGACGGCACTGGAGGAGATAATGCTGAGTGAAATAAGTCAAGCAGAGAAAGACAATTATCATATGTTTCACTCATCTATGGAACATAAGAACTAGGAAGATCGGTAGGGGAAGAAAGGGATAAAGAAAGGGGGGTAATCAGAAGGGGGAATGAAGCATGAGAGACTATGGACTCTGGGAAACAAATTGAGGGCTTCAGAGGGGAGGGGGGTGGGGGAATGGGATAGGCCGGTGTTGGGTAGTAAGGAGGGCACGTATTGCATGGTGCACTGGGTGTTATATGCAACTAATGAATCATCGAACTTTACATCAAAAATCAGGGATGTACTGTATGGTGACTAACATAATATAATAAAAAATATTATTATAAAAAAATTAAAAAAATAAAAATGTGCTATGGCAAGCTAAAATCAGGCTAACAGACCAGTAATAGTAATGGAACTTACAGAAGAAATATAAATGGATGCTGTATAAAATATTTTAGAAATTAAGTTAACATTTACTAGCATAGTAAACAAATATTTTAGTGACAAGATGTATTCAAATATTCTGTTACGGTTTCAAATGCCACCAGCTCACCTCAAATGGAGTAACACTTCCACATTTGCCTTTAGTGTTTATATTTTTATTTACAGCTAATATTTTTTATGCTTTCTGTGCCTGTTCATGAATCTGCTTAAAATAACCACTAAAATAAAAGGAATGCAATTAAAAGCGATAATTCATTTAAAAACTCTGTCATGAAAGGCCTTCATCAGTCCACACATACTGCCTACCTCTCATCTATCAACTAGTTCCTGATCCATTCAATATTTCCATGAGAAATATTTTCTCAACAAGTTTTCTCCACCCTTTTTTAGCTTCATTCCTTTGTCCATGCCCAAATGGAACTGTATCAACGCAAACGTTACCCAAATTACAGTCCTCCTATCTTTAAATCAAGGCCTTCCTAATTGGGGTACCTGCCTGGCTCAGTCAGTGGAACATGCGACTCTTGATCTCAAGGTTGTGGGTTCAAGCCCCACATTGGGTGCAGAGATTACTTAAAAATAATAAAATCTTAAGGAAAAAAAAGAGCCTTCCTAATTGGACAGAAAACCTAAACTGTTGAGCTGCACTGTGCCTTCTTTGATGGAACATGAATCCATGAGACAAATACTTTTACATTTTTACACTAATACAGAAAAAATATCTAGCAGGGGGAATTCCTTGAGTTTTATTTACACTTAAAAACTGAGAGCACTCTTGAAAAAGAAACAATACACAGAAGGACAATTATTCAATTCAATGGGACTAAATTGTAAAGAACAAGAAAAGCTTTAGACTCTGGCATCATGGAGATTATGTAAACACCACACAACCTTATGAGAAAGAACATGTCCCTAAAATAACAAAAACCTGTCAGTCTTTTAGTATGACAAGGACAAATCCAAAACGACTGCAAATGTAAGAAAGTGGATGTACCAAATGTACTCAGATCAACTAAGCCCTGGAGCAGTTACTACAACCCTCTTCAGAGGTCAAGGTGGTCAGCAGGTGCCCATCATCAAAATGACCATTCTTGCAGGACATGACTGGCATTAAGACTATAATGTTCCATTTTTTAAAACTGCAAGCTGAAAATTGATTAAATATTCTCATCATAGAATAGAAACACTTCACAAAAATGATTTAGGGCTCTACTCATCAAAGTGTTTTAACCCAAAAGCCATGTTTTCTCTGTCAACAAATGCTTGTTTAGCTTATGGAAGATGGTTATTTAGGGGACCTAAGCATAGGAAAGCATGTTAAAATGAACAACTGGCTTCATGCAGTTTTCCAGGTTTTGATCTGCTAATAGCTGTAATGACTACTATATCCATTAAGTATAGAGATCTTTCCACAGATAACATAAGAATAAATTCAAACGAAATACACTACTTTAGTTAATCACTAACATGATCCAGTACACTGCTGTTAGCTATAGGTTCTATGTCTGCTTATGCTTTATTCACTTTAAATATTTTCTATATGAAGCATTTAATTTCAGATTTAATTCAACCTTAGCATGTTTCTGGGCTATCTCTCCTTCCCACCGGTAAATACTCATAAAATGTAATACAATTTAATAGTAGAATAAGCAAAATATATTTAGAAAGGTAAATATGCCATAAACATTTTTAAATGCACTGCAAAGCTTAATTAATGTTACTTTAATTTTCCGTAATTTTGAATTGCGTACATCATTTGCTGTTCCTTGCATTAATGTAGGTCTGCTGAGAGTTAACCATGTAACAATAAAATTCTACCTACATAATCTGGAGATAAGAAAAATAAGAATTTGGATAGTTCTTGAGATCACTACTTTCCCCTTGATAAATAGCCTTGAACAGATGAATAGTATGTACTTATTAAATATTTGTTGAAATGAAGTGACAAATGAAATGACTTGGAAAATATTTTATACATTTATGTATACATGTTTATAATACTTATATATTACATATGAATATGTATAATATTCATATATTATCAGTTAACATTAGATATATACACATAGTGTGTGTGTATGTGTGTGTGTATGTGTTCAAACTGAATATTCTAATTGGCTTATAAAATGAGACCTAAAACTTGTGTACTATGCATAAAATGTACTATGCAGTAAATTTTTTTCTATGAAAAAATTCCCCTTTTGTCTTCCTCAAATAAAAACCTAGAGGCTACTCATAAATTTTTTTTACAAAATAAACTTAGAAGTTTAGCAGATCACAGACTATTTTCAAAGCAGCAGTCTTAATGTTAATATTAAACATTTAATTATACATGTTTGCAAATAATCTTGCAAAGCAAATCAAACTCTAAGCTTGAGGATCTATTTAAAACTCTAACACTAATGAAAGAAAGCTTTTTTACATGGGGAAAAAAACATGTTTTTTAATCCACAGTTGCACATTTTACTACAAAAACATGTCTCACAGAATGACTAATTTTATGAATTTTAAGGGCTCATATCATAAGGACTCAGCAAATAATGTCAGAGAAAAGATACTAAAGTCAATTAACTACAGTCATTCTTAAGTAGAAATACCTGTTTTATTCCAATCTCCTCCTGATATGTATTTTATTTATAACATGAGTAATTCTCTACATTCATAAAACTAAAATATTTTGCTTTATATCTCAGTAACTCTTTTTTTAGTTGAAACTTTCTGGTATAATTCTAAAAACTAAAAAAAATCTGTCATTTACTGATAAAATAACACAAGGAAGATATGAGAAAGGAAATTGAAGTATTCAACAATGGATATCTGGCAAAAAATTTGTAATCACAAAGATTTCACAATTTAGCAAATATAATAAAGGAGGTATATGGTTTAAGTACCCTAAGCTAAAGACAGCCTGCATGATTCTAGAATGTAAGCTCCATGACAGAAGAAGCTGTTGTGTTCATTCTGTTTGCAGCAACTAAAACATTGGCACCACATAGTATACTCTACACACACACACACACACACACACACACACACACACACACGTATGACAAATCTAATCATAAGATCAAAATGATTGTGAGGAGGTTTTTATTTTATTTTAATTCCAATAATTAAATTGATAGATTGAGTTTTTCAAATGTCTACAGATTAAAGACAACACTGCAAAAAAGATATTCACGAGGGTCTAACTTATGTCCTGTGGAGAACTGTTTCAGTTGAAGTCCTCAAGTTTTTGTAAATAAATTTCCTTGGATTGAATGCAAGAGGGGAACCATATCACACAGTATCCTACCCTATTGTTCATAGTGTTATATAAAGCAAGTCTTCAGTGTCAATATGGTTATTATCCTTCCAGAAGGATCAAGGCCTACACATATGGTTACATTTTATGGATGGTCACCTTAAAGTTTTTATATAGTTTTTGTGAATTTGGTGTGCTTTAATATGGCACTAAACTCAACATTCTTAAAATAAGTACTACGTAAATTGCACCTATGTAGCCTACTACCTAAAGCCACTAAGAGAGAGAATAGTCTTAAATGATAATTATGTATATATTTTTTAAATGTTTGACTTCAATACAGCAGAGTATCTCACAATTGATACATAATGCAGATAATGCATTTAACAAATATAATAAAAATAAATTTATCCCAATATTGTTTGTGATACTATTACTATGCTTTGTTAGACAAATAAGTGAGAGACTTCTTCCAAAATAACTAAAAGCTCAGAATCTAACATATTGCTGTAAGCTATAATGGTTATAACTGTTAATCCAATACACCTTTTATACAAACCCATAAACACATGAGTGGAAAAATAGCACAGATGTTCATCTCTAATGCAATTTCCATTCAATTTCCTAAGTGCGGTCCCTGTGTGCAAACTAGCTTAACGTTATGTTTAGCTTGCAAATTCTTTTAATAAATAATGAATGCAATAAAACTAGGAGATCAATGGCAAGCTGAGAAATCATAAAAAAAAAAAGCCTTTTGTGTTCGGGCTGTTGCCCATTTCAAACTTTAATCCAGAGACAGATCAATATTACTTTTTTTTCTTTTTAACTCATCACATAAATAGCAGATATACTAAGTGTAGCCTAAACGCTGTTACCAGCTAACAGTTGCCAGCAACCTGATAAGATCTTCGAACACAACTGCAATTGAATGTTTTATACCTTAACATACACACTACATTATACACTATTGAGCAGTCAACTTGTTTAAGACAAAAATGGTTATATAGCAATAAAAATACTGTGTTTCATTATTTTTTAACTTTCCTGTACCATATTATTCCAGTAGCATAATTACAAAGTTTTCACCACGATTTGCTCTAATAAAACAAATAATTTTAATGGGTCAAGATAGTACATATATATGAGTAGTTTAAACCTCAGGGATCCTAGATGAAAGGAAATTTTACTCTTCAAAATTAATTACACCTGAAAGAACTAAGTTATTCCTTTAAATGGATTGGAGGGGGGTGCTTCATGTAAATTCATGTTGCACTGAATGGGTCTTGAGATTATCCAGGAAAAAAAAGTAAATCATAAGACTTAGGTATTTGTGTTTCTATGCACACGCTATAGGTAGAAGGGAGGAAAACCCTCTTCTTACCAACCCTTTTTAGGTAAACATGCATTTTCTGTTCGAATGATCAAAAGTAAACTGTCACTAGGGGCAGTGCTGATATCAAATAGTATAAATCTAAATAGCTGAGAATGATTTTATGGTAGTAGGCTTGTCTTATTGATTAATTCTTGCCTATTCATAATATTAGAGGACCTTCTGTGGGTTTTCACTAAAAGGAAATACCAAGAAGTCACCCTTTCTTTAAAGATATATTTCAAAGTTCTAATTTCATATATTAGGTTTTGATAGCTTTATATGTATATTTGTGAAAAGTTTATGGCATGATTACAAGTGGTTTCATAATAGTATAGTAACTGCATACCTTACATAACTATGAATCATGTCTCCAAATACTTTTCAAAGGAATGGCAATTTGTGCAAAGAGTTCTGATGAGGAATAAATATGTGTGTGTGTACAAGATTGTATTCATCTAACAAATGTGAATTACGTGCCTAAAATATACACAATATTAGGCTTAATGAAATTTTGCAATGAATATGACTAAAGTTAAAATTACTCCTTAGAAATTATTATTACAATTTCAAGGTTTTTTTATGCAACAAATTCAGTTCTCTTTTAAGGGTATCATTATAGGTAGTGATAAATATGTCAATTTGCCCCTTACCTATATTATATTCAAATTAGCTATATTATATTCACATTCTCAATATAATTTCATCAATCCTAATATATAAATTCAGCTCTAAAGAAAGATGTGGCAAAAAAAAATCATGAAAATATTCCCATGTTTTAAGCAAAATTTGAAAAAATCACTCCAGTATATAACTTTGTTAAACTTCATTATAAATTTCTCTTTAAACTAGACTAGAGATCATAGCATATATCTTAAGCTTCTAAAATTAGCCTAACTTTGGAGATAAAAATTCTCCCAAAGAATTTGAGACCTCAATAGTATCAATTAACAGTGTTTCCTGTTTTCCTATTTTAATAAAGTTAACAAAATTGTAATGAAAGAATACTGTAAGGGCTACAAAGAGGAACTACTTCTAAAAGCTGATTTATTTTAATATATATATTCTTCAGAAAGTTGAACAAGAGAAAAATCCAATCTCCTTTTTAAAATTTGTATTTTCAAATATCAGAGATTAACTAAAAAGTTATAACACCTACAACATTCAATTCAAAATATTTCACAATAATTGACAGGATTGTTTCTCTCCTAAAGCCAAGGTAATGTAGCCTTGGGCTAAATGATATAAATTATGGTTGCCATGATATTTAATGCAGGTAGGTAATAAATTTCACTGGAGTTATGATAAAGTTCCTTTTGGTTGTGCCTATGCTTTTCTACAGTTTGAGAAATTAAATTATAAAAGTAGCATTTATTGTTACTGAATGATTTGCAAATAATTACCCAGAATATAAATAACTGAAATATACTAAAATGAAATAAACTTTTCTTAGATTCTCAGCTTTACAAAGTGAGGAAATGATGAATATACAGTGGACAGGCTATCTTCTTCCTACTAAAAAGAAATATTAAATCCTGAAGGAGTTCTAAATCCCTTGGTAAGAGTACATTACAGCTGCATTAAGCCAACAAGAAGCTTATTAGTAAGGATTTAAAAACTAACACCCTTCTGTAATCAATTTGGATATGGCATTATTCTATTTATAGTGACACTTTCAATGTGTCCCAATCATATATTACTTATTATCATTTTTCCTACCATGATTAAATATTAATGTGGGGTGCACTTTTAAGTAGCTACACTATATTTAGGTTTTAATATATTGATTTCCACCATTTTGGAATAGTTAATATAGCATGAAAATTCAGAATCTTTCCCATGAAGAAACTCATGATTGAGTTGATATTTTTCTCTGATTCCTACATAAAGTAAAATGAGTTTAGTTGTTCTAGCAGAAAACGGAAAAAGGGATGCTGCCACTTTAAAAGCTTCGATCTCTTTGACATTGCTGGCAGTGTATGGGAACATTAATGCATCTGTCATGATAACAAGCTAAGAATAACATCTAGACATCAAACCGAGCAGAGAATCCATCTGAAGTGATTCATTCAGATCTGTCTCATTGATTTATTAAACACAGGGCAACATCTGCAGCCTCACAGAGCCGCTTGGTGAAATTAATGCAAGATCAATTCAAATGGAAAAAAGTGTAAAAGAGATAAATCAAAACACAATTTGCATGCAGTTCCACAATCAGGCTTATTGGGTGCAAATGCTCAATTTCCCTTCCAAAGCAAATGTGTTTAAATGTTGTTTTATCTTTTTAGAATTGTGTGATCTGAAGTGACAGTGAAGAGTTTTGCAGGTTGAGATGGTGAAAGGGAAGAAAAGGAGGAAAAAAATGCTACCAAAGACCTTCTGAATATGCAACAAGAATATCATTAATACCTAATTGTTTTGCTTTTGGGGAAAGGTTTGATGTCCTTTCTCCGAAAACAATATTTTCAGTTGTGGTCAATTAGGGTGGTTTTAATACATATTTGAAATGTATAGAGTGGATAAACCCAAATCATTTGTATCTCTAAGTGCACCACACGAAGTGACCCTGAAGATCTAGATTGCCAAATGAAACATAATATATTGTGATTAAGGTTCCTCACAATTATATTTGCCCACTAGAAGCACTTTTAAAGCACGTAGGGATTTCATTCAGACAAAATAAGATTACTTAAGAAAGCATCAAATAATTCAGACGATATTTTCGACAGGTATTAGGGGTTTCTTGTGTGAAACCATATAAAATATTAATGTCTGAAGACCATCACTTGCTAATTATTGGCATACTATACATTGAGGTTAATAGTACACATAAATATCCAAAGAAATTCTCCATCATACCGTGCATCATTTCTTTAATGTAATATCCACCACCTAATAAATGAGCGTTTGGACAAATATTAAATCCAGCTCAAGTACTTAGATAAATACAAAAATTGTTGGTTATGAGAAGTGTACATTTAAAATGAATGTACATGTGGAAGTTCTGTGCCCAGGCACATGACTAAATCGCTTTAATTATAAGCTTGACATCATTCTTCTAATAAAAGACAGAGCAATGACGACTAAGTGACTGCTTTTAAAAGACAATCTGCCTATCCCCTCATTATTCTATGAAATAAAATGTCTGCATTTGCTGCCCAGATTAATTTCTAAAATCTTTTTATTGTTTCTGCAAATGTTAAGTCATACAAAATATTAGCCCAGGAAAGTGATGCAAGTTCTTCAAAAATCTGGTTTTGTATAACTTTCCTATGTATGAAAACATCAATTTTCAAAGTAAATTGCTATTCTGTGTGGATTATGAACCATATTCATCGAATGTGAATACAAAGCCGAAATCACTGAGTACTTACAAAAATTGTATTTCTTGTATTTGAAAGTAGTTTTAAATTGTTTTAAAGTCATAATTCACATAAAGTTATTCTAACATGGATGCCCATTTATGTTCTATTCACATGGTCAAAATAACAATTAACCACAATTGGATCATTTAAATTTTTAACTTAAAAAAACTGAATTTTACTCATTTGAATATATGTTGAATCATGTCTCCAAATACATTTAAATGTTTTCTTAATCATACATTCTTCTTTCTCTAAGCATTCATTTAACTATACATAAATGACTGAATAACATTTAATCAGTTGATCCTCAAATGAAATACCGATCATGAAATCTAACAATGTTACTTTTATATAGATGGATAGATGAAAAGAGATAACACTAAAATGTGCTGGCTGATTTGTCACATTTACTGAATACCAATTTTTAATCTAATATTTTACTGCTGCATTAAACTTTGAAGAATTTAGTAAGGAAAATCCATTGCATGAGAGGTTTTTAGACATTTGTTTTCTGAATCTGCCTGCTCTGATGTTAAAATCTCCAAGTTTTGTTCCTCGAGACATTTTTTTTAAAAATCACAGTGCCTCAGCTGGAAAAAAAAAAAAAAGATCTAAAACAAAATAAGTTTTCCCATTTGGTTTGGGTCTTTTTATCATCATTTTCTTAATGATCGTCAGAATAATCTCCCTACAATTAGTTTCTGAAGTAAAAAAGCATCAAGGAAAAATATTGCATAGCCCTTTGAAATTGCAGTGATGTAAAGCTTGATTTAATAGAACAATGTATAGTCAAGAGCTTTTTTTAGCCTTACTATTCTCTAGTAGCTAAGGCAGGTATTATTTTCCAACTTCTTTTCTGGGAAAACAAGTTTGAGTATTTTGAAAATTAGCTAATAACAAAATAGTTAATATAAAGCACTGATAGAGTTCTTGTGACTTTCAAAGAAACAATCATTATGTATTTTATTCATTCACCTTTCTTCAGTGCACATTAATAAAAATATGTCCCGAGCCGAACGAATCCAAATGCCACTTAGTGGCAATACGCTATGGTCTTCGAAAATGACCAATTTGAAAATAGTCCATTTTGTGTCTTCTGGAATAGTGTAGGAAGCATTCCAAATTAGAATACCCTAAGTCAGGACTTGTACTCTCCCTTAGTTAACTGACAGAGAGGAGAAGAAATGCTTATTATGTAGGAAAAGAAAATTGCCAATGACACCATTACAAATAGGCCTTCCATTGAACAATACATTATGGAAATTTATTCATTGGGAGATGAAGATGAATCTCTTCTCTCAAATAAGAATAGCATATAAGAGTTTGCACTCACTGAACATATATACACTTTTTCCTTGCATCCCCCTTTAGCCAGAGGAGCTAAGAAGTCATGAGTCCTCAGTGACAATCCTCTTTAGCCAAGTCTCCATTGATTCATTGCTCATTTCTTTGGGCATCTCTATAGGCTCTTCTTATCCATCTTTCACCTTCTCTCATAGCATCATTCTGCTCATATCCTACATCGCTTTTCTCTTACTGGCTTCATGTCTTATCTACCTTATTTTGTCTCTCTTGAGTCTCATTCTTGTTTACATCCCTCACCTTTCTTTTCACTGACTAGAAAAGTCATAGAAATTATGTTGATCTAAATAATAATTTCACAGTTTTATAAAATCATTCAGATGTTGGGAATGATTTAAGGTACACATTTCTGTAAATCATGTTACCTAAAGTCCTAAAGCATCCACTGTAAGCATTATCATATTTTGTAGTTTTAAACAACATGGTTATGAGGGCATTTTGCAGTGATAAAATTTGGTAATGCTATTTTATCATTAATAAGATTTTCCCCAGAAATATTGTAGGGTGTTTGTTGTTGATTTTTTTTTTTTTACTATCTAGAAATTGCAATATAGGTGTATTTCTAGTAGTTTTCCTCATCTCCATTCATGGACTGCATTCATAGAATATATTTCATAAACTTTTACAAACATATATTATAACACTTGCAACACACTTATAGAAAATGAATGTTAATTAATAACGTACCTAAAGAAATACATGCAAAAGGAGACACCGGCATCATATTTCATACATATTTCTTCTTATATTTTTAATATTTCCCTATCATCTTTATACACACGTATACCCAAAAGCAATTTAAGCCGTCCAAAAAGTTAGCATTTTAAATGTTGTGATAAGGAGTCAATAAAACTTAACTGAATTAAAATAATAACCTAAAAACATATCATATAATAGGGTCCAAAAATAGCATAAGAACACCTGCCTCTTGATACAGAGTAATTTATCATTTTTCCCTTCGGTAAGTAGCTCTAATAAAAATTAATTAAAGAAAACTTTGTACTTAAAGGAAAGCATCAAAGTCACATTAAAATACTAATCTATTTATTTTTAAATGAAAGTCATAGATTTTGCTCGAGGATGTGTAAATTAATTATTAAGGTAGGACAAATTTCCTGTGTGTAATAATTGTTACACTTTAATAATGGGTGTTTGTAAGAGAGAAGAGGGAAGGGAGGGAGGAGGAGAGGAGGAGGGGGAGAGAAAGAGGGGGCAAAGATAGGTTTTCAGGTCTGCAATTGTTTAAATGTGTCTTTTTGAATTGGCAACACATGAACTAGATGGCCCTCATCTGAAGTCCCTGGTAAGTTTCTAAGTTTGTGTATTAGTAAGGTGCTTTGTGGTCAAAATAAGATTTCCTTCCTACTCTTACAAATTATAATTGCTTATTTTATCAAAGGAGCGGTTATCCTTTGTGTTTTAAGACCATCTATCTACCTTAAGAAAATTTGCTCTAATAAACCAGGTTTGTAAGCCCCAGATATGAATCACCTAGAAGTTCTCATATAAACAGTTTTCTGTTTAATTGCTAGAACACAGGACACTGCTCAAAGTCAGGGAAGAAAGGTTCCCTTGTAAGTTTTGTAGCATTATCTTATTGCAGCAGTCAGCAACAGTTTGTCTACAACGTGTCAGTATACTTCAACTATAGGTAGTAATTTGGATTTTACAACAGATGTTGACAACTGAGTTCCTTTTAGTTGGTAATTCCAGCGTTCTTATGATTTAAAGTTGCATTGTGAGAAAGTCTACCTCTGCAGAAGTTTTCTGCAAAATGATCAACGGTAGTGCTGTTTTACTACAAAACCCTTTGCTCCCTTTAACCGAATGATGATTTCTTGGTTTGTATGCCAAATGTGTACATGCCTAACAGATGGTACCAGACTGGAGAGGGAATAAACACTACAAGGACTAATTCACAGGTCTTTAAAAAGTCAAATAATCTTGAATATAGTTAATTTTACTTTCTTTTTTAAACTTAGAAACATTGAATACGATTTGCTTATGGACATACGACAATGGACATTTATTCTACTGTCATGTGAAGGAGGTACACTTACAACCACAGAAGCTGGCCATCATCATTTAAGAAATCCTCTCTTTGGGGGAAAAGGATCCTTCCAACTGTTTTCCTGGGGAGAAGAGCTGGAAGCATCCTCTCCAACTTCTACTACAACCCTCAACCAGTTTCCAGCCCCAGCGTTTCTTGCCCCACATTGCCCTCTGCAGATGACCCAAAAGGGACGATACCAGGAAAGCGACATCTGTCGCAGTTCTTTTTTAAAAAATGGGAGCCATCGACTTTGCTGTACCGTGAACCGGGGGAGCTTTGCACAGCAGGCATATGCACACGTCCTCAAACGCTCGCGCTCCCTCGCACGCGCGCTCTTGCTCTCTCTGTGTCTCTGCCTCTGCTCTCTCTCTCTCTCTCTCTCTCTCTCACACACACACACACACACACACACACTCATACACACACCACCACAACCACCACCATCACACACCCCATGTACTCTCACAACAAACACACAGGATGGGGAACGAATCACCCTCTGGGATGGATTCTAGACTTCCGACCCTCTGCATCCCCCAAATGCTGTGTACTGGATTGCTAGCTTAGGAGCCCAGTTTACAGCTCTGCCAGCCTTCTCCCCTAGAAAGTCCCTGGTGTCTGTGTTCAGGAGAGAACCTACTCGACCCATATGGCCACAAAAGAGGAATGAAAAACCACAGAGAGAAATTAACAAATAACCACAAGCAGCCAATAAGCCATGCAAGATATGGGCGAAAAGCTGTGAAGTTTCAGTAGAAGGACAAGAAACTGAAGTTTGTACGGGGCTTATGTTAGCCCCAAGCCCTGCCACTGAGCGGGGACTAGAAGGGATGGGCAATTAGTCCTTCTAGTCCTCTTTCCCCCACCGACTTACAGCGTGAAGACTGGAGGCTAGCTAGTTAAGACACTCTGCAAAGTTGGATGAGAGTGATGAAACATGCAGAAGAGGGCAAAGGGGGAAAGAACAAGCTAAAAAATGAATATCTCACCTGGCATTGGTGCAATCGGTGAACAAAGTTTCGAAGTCTTTTCTGGTGATGAGTTTGCAGCGGTTCACCCCAGGCTGGATGGCCCCCAGACCGCGGAGGATCCGGACCTGCTCCACAGTACACACCACGGGGGATATGTCCAGTCTCTTCAGCTTGGTGTACACCGTGTGCAACCCTCCCACCAGGTGCTTAAGGAAGAGATCAAAGACTTGCGGCAGGCAGATCAATTCCTGACCGTCCATCAGGAACGAAGCCACCTTCACACCATGCATGTCGACCATCCTGCACTCGTTGGTGTTAGTGTTGCCGCTGCCTCCGCTGGCTCCACCGATCCCGCCACCCCCGGCGCTGCCGCTGTGGTTATTGGCCATGAAACTGTTGATCACATTAGGGGTGAGACGAGGAGACTCACCAGGGGTCGAGTACAAGGTTTCTGCCCGAAATAAGCCCCCTGGGACGCCGGCACCGCTGGAAGTTGCAGAGATCACCGGAGGTGCGGAGACAGCCATGGTCATTCAGTCTCAAACCGTAGGTCTTTGGGCCCTGTTTTCTCGCCCTGTCTCCTCTAGGTCTGCTCGCACTCGCTCCCGCACTCTCTCGCGCTCTCTCTGGCGCGCTCTGCTCTCTCCGAACTGTTCTCAAGTCTACAGTAGCCCCGCTCACACGCTCACGCTCACCCACCACCCAACGAACAGCGAGTAGCCCGGACGCGCGGCGGTCCGAGAACCCACCCCCAACACACCCCCTTCCGAGACTGACAGCATCCCCCAGCCAATGGACCCCACCCCCTTCGGCTCCCAAGCGCACCGAATGGCTGCTCCCCGCAAGGAGGTGGAGACTCCCTGGCCGGCCTCCCAACTACCTGAGGCCTTTCTGGGTTCGCTGGTGAAAGAGGATGGAGCCCGAGAAGGGGGCGGTATGGTTCCTCCGCTTCTTGCCTAGCAGTCAGACGGGAGAACCGCCAATAATCAAGCAGAGCTCTCAAAGTGCCCCAGGCTACAAGCCCCTCCCCCTCCATGCCCCACCAGTGTTGAGGTGGGAACACAAAGCGGGACTCCAAAACATGCCTCTCCGCAACCCTGCGCCACCCTGCACCTGGGTTCAATTCAAGAAAAGGGTGGCGGCAGCTCCAATTCCATTTGCACATTGCTTCCAAACTCCGCGGGGCTGAGAGAGCTTCGCCCCGCTTCCAGGAGAAAGGCTAGTGAGTTCAGAAGTAAAACAGTTCAGGCCACTTAGAGCGCTTAGTGTGAATTCTTCAATACCAGCGCACAGAGGAACCAGCATCCAAAACCGCACTCAAATCACAGTTGGACGTTGCTAACCAGCTTCTACGCACTATCAGCAGGCGCAGTGAGCCTGTGATCACTTTGGAAAACAGGCTGAGGGACTTTGGTTTGCGAGTGGTGGTTGGATGCATCATTTTACAGTACTTCCACCACTGTCCTGGAATAGACTCACTTTTCTCTGTCTCCATTCCTTAGTGTCCTGCCCCGTCCCTGGCTTAAATTGGTAGGAAAAGTTCCCCTGTGACTCAAAACAGTCATTACAGAATATGAGAGAAGAGCAAGGATTTGCAAGCTCTTTGATACTGCATTTTCTTTCTTTGTCTATGGGCTTTGATGGTCCAGTAATTAGAGCTCCATGTCCTGCACTGTAGCTCAAGATTCCTCTTCCCCCACATGTCAAGTGCCCCTAAATGCACTACTAGAGCTCAGGATAAGCAAAATGTCTAGGCAAGGTTCCATTCCAGGGAAAAGGCATGGTCTTTCCCACACAGCATATGGCAGATCACTGTAGCAAAATTGTTTTCAGACTCCTTTTCCAGCTTTTGATTCTCTGAAATCAAGGTATTTCCTTTCCTGTGTTTCTTTCCTCTACAGGCTGTTATTCAGAAAGTGAAATCCATGCTTGGTTTTAACCAATGATACAGCTAAGGCAACTTCTCCTATATCCTTCCAAAATGTAAATAACTTTAGATCCTTACTGAATTCTATTTAGAACTCCTTGTACTTAGCAGTATCAAAAAGTAGGAGTGGGTGGGCTTCCCCATCCCCTTAATAAGACATAAATGTCCTAAACTGGATTTTTTCTGCCTCTCTCTTCAACATATTTTCTCCTTTTGTCATTTCATCAACCAAGTACTAAAGAACTACCCTTTGAATTGCTTCATACTGTTACAATTTTTAAAAGATTAATTTATTTATTTTATTATTTCTTATTTCTTAAATTATTATGTTCAATTAGCTAACATTAGTTTTTGATGTAGTGTTCAATGATTCATTAGTTGCGTATAACACCCAGTGCTTTATTTATTTTAGAGAGGGAGAGAGAGAGCACCAGCAGGAGGGGCAGAGGAAACAGAATCTCAAGCCCACTCTGCACTGAGGGTGGAGCCCCAGGAGGGGCTCCATGTGGGCTTGATCTCATGACCCTGAGATCACGACCTAAGCTGAAACGCAGAATCAGACGTTTGACTGTGCCACCCAGGCGCTCTACTGTTACAAGTTTAATTGTATGGAGTTAAAATGCTAAGAAGTTGTGATAGGTGTTTTTAGAATACAATGATAAATGACTGCTACATAATAGACTAGAATGCATGCAACCACAAAACACTTTTATAAGTGTTTGCTAGTTTGGTATTGTGGGAAGAAAATAAGGAGCAAAAAAGGACAATTGAGAAGGGATATTAGAGGCAGAAAAAGCTTCCACAAAAAGTAGAGGTTTTCAGAAAGGAATAGAAAAAGCACTAACAGAAATGTTTTTATTTACCAGCTTTTAAAAGAAAAAATTCTGGGGCTCCTGGGTGGCTCAGTCGTTAAGCATCTGCCTTCAGCTCGGGGCCTGATCCCAGGGTCCTGGGATCAAGCCCCGCATCGGGCTCCTCCACTGGGAGCCTGCTTCTTCCTCTCCCACTCCCCCTGCTGTGTTACCTCTCTCGCTGGCTGTCTCACTCTCTGTCAAATGAATAAATAAAATCTTTTTAAAAAATAAAATAAAATAAATAAAAAGAGAAATCCTAAATTGTGTTCAACAGGTGTTTTGACAGAAATGGCTATTAAGCTGTTCGTTAATATAACTTACCTCCAATAACTTGTAATTGAAATTGGTAAGTTTGACTTTAAAGGAAAGTTGTTTTCTCTTATTTTTTTTTTGGAAATTCATCTAAATGCATTAAAAATCCTAAGGCCAAGCTACTCCCTGTATATGGCTGCACGCACATTATCAAATCCTTTTTATTTGCAAAGTGATTTGGAGTTTTCAGCAATAGAACATTCACACATATATTATGATGTTTCAAATTTAAGAAATGCTGAAATATAAAAAGGAAAGGTAGAACATTCCGGCTGCAATCACTATTTGCAATACTGAAAAACAAATTTTGACAACTTTAGAAAAGACTCGAACTAGATGTGTCTTATACGTTTAATGTGATCATCAGATATGTAGTAATATTTTATTTATTTTATTTTATTTTATTTATTTTATTTTTTAGACAGAGAGCACAAATGGAGGGAGGGACAGAGGGAGAGGGAGAGAGAGAATCTTAAGCAGGCTCCATGCCCAGCATGGAGCCCAATGCGGGGCTCAATCTCACAACCCTGAGATCACAACCTGAGCCGAAATCAAAAGTCAGATGCTTAACTGACTGAGCCACCCAGGTGCCCC
This sequence comes from Ursus maritimus, assembly GCF_017311325.1. Lineage (NCBI taxonomy): Eukaryota > Metazoa > Chordata > Mammalia > Carnivora > Ursidae > Ursus > Ursus maritimus. The sequence continues at coordinate 55,522,168 of NW_024423319.1, forward strand.
TGCAGTAATATTTTAATTATTACCAGAGATTAAGGTTCAAATTCTAGTAAAAATACTAGAGACTAAAATTGGCCATGGATCATTTAAGGGTTAAAGTCCCTTGGAAGCTTTGTCAATACACAGAAGACCCTTGGCTTCATTATTTGAATTCCCTCCTACTAGCAGTCTTCTAGAAAATAAACTTGGTAATTGTCTTAATGGATACTTGTAATTTAAAGATTTAGTCATTTAGATCTAAGAAGCCAGATGTTGTCTCCTTGGGTTTTCTTGATATTTTGATTACTCTCTTTCTATTACTGCTACTTCAACTCTTGTTATCTGTGCTTTGAGATTGAGATAAATTCCACATGGAGAGTTTGTTTTTATCCCTGTCTGACTTTCATGTCTTCCATAAGTCTAACACATTTCTAAATAAGGCTGGATTTCTACAAGGCCAGGGGAATCCTTGTGCATCAATACCCTGGAAGTTGGAATTTCATGAAGCAACATAAAATCATAAAGGCTGCAGTAAACAGAGTACCCTTGGGAGATGACTCTCCGTGGAGAGAGGCACTGAACCAAAACTAAGAAAATACTCAAGGTGTGAATTGTTTCCAGACAAGAGAACAAGCAAATAAGAGAACAAAATTAGTACAGATATCATATCTCATCAGAAAAAGTTCTAGATGCCACTATTCCAGTGGAATGATTTGGGGCCTAAGTGTAGCTTCTCATACTCTGAAATGCATCTTCCAAGATTTAATTAGCAATTTACATGTTCTGTTCATTCATACTCGGTTTGGAGGGGAAGGATGCTCATTTGTGACTTTAGGTCAAATATTCCATGTGGACATTGTCAGTGAGATGCAAATAACTATTCTAATTAAAAATAAGTAAGTATATTGGCAATCTTATGCAGGATTACGAAATGTCCAGAACCATTTAAAGGAGCTGGTTTTCAGAATGGGCATTCAAGCAAAACCCAAGGTAATAAATGGAATTATTTGAAACACTCAGCCAACTGACATTGCAGCCTCTAATCAGAACCTCTCAGGAGCCCTGTAAGGTTCACTGTTAGGCAAACAGTAGAAGGAAATTGATTAGAATTGTCAAATCACTAGGTCATACACCTGAAACTAATATAACCTTGTATGTCAACTATCATTCAATTAAAAAATTGATTGGGCAAGGCAATAAATGTGAAATGAAAGCATTCATATAACTGAGAATTTAACTGGCTAAAGCCCATAGATATACCCCCGCCCATTCAATGAAATATGTATTCCCTTAGGAAACTGGCTATAAAACGACCTTCTATAACATAAATTCTTTTTTCTTATTCCATTCAGTGTTAAATTGAAGATGAGTTCCAAGCAAGCAAAGATGGAAAAGGGGGATCACTGGAGCAAGAAGAAAACTAGTCAAAACTCACGGAGTAACAGTTAAAATCAGATGCATAGAGGAAAAATGGACATTTGCTAACTGAACTATAAAAGGGAAAAACTCTCAAAGCAACTCATAAAGTATACGGACTTGCCAACTTTTACCATATCGTACCCCAAACTGTACTGCTCTAGAGCAAAAGGAGATGTGTCTGCTTTAAATTCCATCTATGTCTCTCACTGTCTCGTTCCCCTTTAAATCTTAGGCTTTTAAACTGTTCAAATTCAAGCCATTCTAACTTAAGCCAGACTCCCACTGCTACTTAGGATCCTTTTATTCATTTTGTTGACTCCCTATTGAATTCCCCTCAGCAGCTACTCCAAACCTTTGCTACTCTTTGCAAATCCTCCTCCCCCTAACTCATCACCTATCCCTCCCTACTTCTCTGATTTCACCATAAAATTATTCAGTGGGAGGTCCCTCATCCTCCCTTCTCTCCTCCTACAAAGTTCCCCCCCCCCATATTCTCTCTTATACTCTCCTACTTCCTTCATCCTTCAGAAAATAAAAAGTCTCCTCTACTCCTTTCACTGACGCGCTTGACCCCTCTTCCCTCCTCCAAGTCACTAATCTGGCAGTTTTATTCCTACCACTCTCTTTGGCATCTCCAATATCTCTCCCTCTCTACTTTTTCTTTCCCCATTTATTATTGAAAATGTGCAAGGCTAGGAGCCTTAAGACAAACAAAAACTTTCCTCAACCCTAAGGTTCTCAGTGTGGTCTCTGGACCACCAGCATCAGCATTAGTGAGTACTAGATAGAAATGCAAATTGTTGGACTCTACCCAAGAGCTCCAGAATGGGATACTCTGGAAGTGAGGCCCAACAATCTGCCTTTTAACAAGCCCTGATGATTCTGATGCAGGTAAAAGCTTGAGACCAACTTGTCCTGTAGTTACCAACCATTCAAGCACTTTTTGAAAATCTACAATTGTTTCTCTTCTTCCTTAACAACAAACTTTCATGCTTTAACCTTTTACAATTTGATTTCTGCTCACCACTTGGCTGAAACTATTTTAACAAAGGTAATTATTGGCCTAAACACCAAATCCAAAATTATTTCCCAAATCCTCATCCTTTGATATTCTACAGCTTTTTACATTACCAGCGTCATTCTTGAACACCTATCCCCTGGCTTTCATGACTCTCCAACAATCTGTTTCTCCTCTTTCCTACACCCCTTTTCTTTTTCATGTCCTTGCTCTTGACCCTGAAATGTTAAAATTCCTAATGTCTACACTCTTACTTGTGGCAATTGCATCAACTTTCTATAGTTGCAACAACCACTGCTTTACAGGTTACCCGAAATCTTCTTTCTAGCTTTCTTAAAACTTTCCAGGAGAATTGGGCATTTCCATTGGATGTCTCATGGTCACCTCAATCTCAGCACGCCCAAAGCTGATAATCTGACTCCCTTCAAATCTTTTCTTTGCTTTTAACTTCCAATATTTCTTAGTGCTGTCTCCATGCTGCTAGTCACCTAAAATAGCAACTTGGGAGACACCTTTGATTTATCTGTATCCATTATATCTCCATCCAGTTAGTCATGACATTTTGTGAATTCCCTCTCATCAATCTCTCTCTCTACTATTCCTTTCTGTTCTTAATGTTGCCACCTTAATTTTGTTCATTATTTGTTGTTTGTACCATTACAACAGTTACTTCTTAATCTCTCAACTTTCAGGTCCTTCCTCCTCCAAGCTAGTTAGCATACCAGGTTATTTTGTCTAAAGTTTTACTCTACAGTTTAAAAATCTTCATTACTATCCCTCTGGCCACCAGATAAATTCCAGACTCTTTAAAGTGACATTTAACTCCTTTTTCGATTTACCTTTCATCCTTTCTTCCGATACTCTGACATGTTGCATTGCACTGGTAGATGGGTATTACTTTCCTCTGCTCCTGAACCTGTTACACCTTCCCACCTTGGTGCTAATGCTTATGTCATTCTTTCCACATAGAATACGTTGCTGCACACCTCCTCATCTCCATTCATCCAAATCTGAACCAGCCTTCAAGACTACTCCAATTCACCTGCACAAAGATTTCCCTCATTCTTTTTTTCCCAGCCAGAAATGGACTCTCCCTTTTCTGAACTCTTCTAACATTTTGTGACTTTCTTAACACAGTTAGAACATGGTGCTTTGCATCACAGTTTTTTGCATCTTACAGTCTTGGGTCCTCTCCTAGAATAAGATTCAGTCAAGTTAGGAATCACATGTATCTTAATCAAGATGCTATTTCAAGTGCCAGCCACAGTGCCTGGCACATCAGAGGTGCCCATACATGTTTATTAAATGAAAGGGTATTTGAGCGATACTCATCTATAAACTGTTAAGCAATATATGTTTATTATTACCAATTCTGAAGTAACCTAAGAGGTTAGTGTGCATTAAAGAGTTGTGCGTTTTGTGTTTTTTTGTTGCTGTTGCTAAAAGACTGATTGTTTTGCTTATTGGCAGTTTCTGGATCTTTTTAGTGATGGCTGGCTTCTCATATTAAGAATTATTTCAATTTTTATCTATCTAAGCATTAATTTCCTCACAAAAGCTTCTTTAAGTGTGATAAATTTATATGTTATGTTTGCTTCTATGAACTCTAAAAAATATTATACATTTGCAATGAATATGTAACAAAATTTCAATAAAACATATTTAAATCTGTTTGAAACCTTATTAATATTTTTTATTCTATACATTTTGTTTTATGTAAGGATATCTTAATAGAGGAAGTATGTCACTGAGATAACTATTTCAAATCATTGCTGGGAGATGTTAAAACTACATAGAGCTAATGTGTAAGCTTGCCACTCCATGCAAAATAACCAGCTCTAACTTGAGAAAAAAGTCTTCCTCTTGAGTAGGAGAGAAATCAGTACCTTTCTCTTCTGTGGGGAAAATATTAACATGAGGGTATTTATACTCCCAGCAGCATCAGAACACCAGGCAATTGTTGCCTTTTGTTGTTGTTATTTTGCTTCTGGAAAAGATGAGTAAAGAAAGCAAGAACTCCTAAGTGTTGTTATTGAGAACATAGCAAAGGCCTTCCCTGGGTTTTGCTGGAACAATCCAGACATATGACTGAACCATTTTTGGCTGAATTCATATAGCTAAGCAGCTCTAGGCACTTCATCGCCAAGCCAGTGTAGAGTTGAGAATCAACTCCCAATAATATATATGCATACCAGCTAACGGTTGGGCTAGCTGTGTAAAAATTTAAAGTATTCATAATAAAGTTACTATAGTGCTATTTATATAATTGACATTTATTGAATGCTTACTTTGTGCCAACCTTTTGCTAAAAACTTTTTCTGCATCCTTCTATTTAATCTTCATGACCGCTGTGCAAAGGAGATTCTATTCTTTTTTTTTTTAAGATTTTATTTATTTATTTGACAGACAGCCAGCGAGAGAGCGAACACAGCAGGGGAAGTGGGAGAGGAAGAAGCAGGCTCCCAGCGGAGGAGCCCGATGTGGGGCCCGATCCCAGGACTCTGGAATCACGCCCTGAGCCGAAGGCAGACGCTTAAGCTTAACGACTGAGCCACCCAGGCGCCCCAGGAGATTCTATTCTTATCCCCATTTCTCAGATGAGGAAACCAAGGCTTAAAATGATTAACTTGTCCAAGGTCACACTGATATGAAGTGTCTGAGCTGGAAATATAATTCAGATGTGATCTAGAAACCCAATTCTTAACCACTGCACTATTTCTTTAAAAAACACTACTCTACACTAAATTTAAAGTTCAGATATTTTAAGTATAAAATTGCATCTTTAATAAACAGGATAGGAAAAGTAGTTTAAGAAGTAGGGGGAGGGTTGTAGCATTGGAAAAAATACCTATCTGAATCTCGGACAAAGCTTTCATCTCAGAGTTTAAGCCGTTCTCCATATGGTGGCACAAACCATAAATCGCAGCTTTAAGCTTTTTTTTTTTGAAATGTCAAGAGAACAACTATCAAAGTTGACATTTGCAACCCCTAAGTTCTGAGGTGATAGAAAATGGCACAAAAATGTATACACATATTCCAAACTATAGAAACTTTTAACATGTCGAAAACTTGCCTTACATTCAACCAATGAAGAGGAATACTTCATGAAAATGAACATAAACCCAAGACATCCCACTGCAATAGGAGGAGTAACTGTACTTGCTGTTACCTTAACAGTTCAGTGCTTTATTCATTGAGCACTGCCTAATTAGGACGCTACAGTAGAGTAACCCCTCCACAACTGTAAGATCCCGTCAGGTCAAAACTTCGTTATTCCTCTGTGAGAAAGCAATCGAGGAAAGTGGGTAAAAAAGTGGAATCTGCAACCAGCCTGCCTCGGTCCAAACTCTGGCTCCACAATTAAGTAAACAAGGCAATTTGGAGTAAATTACTTAGCCTTGTTGTACCTTGGTTCCCTGATCTGTAAAATCAGAATAATGGTGATTATACTTCTTCATAGGGTTTTGTGAGGTAGCAAGAGTTAATGTACACAATGTATATAAAGTGCTTAGAATAGTGCCTGTCACAGAGTAAGTGCTATTCCTGTTAACTATTATCATTTATCTTTGAACTTTTTTTTTCAAAATTTCAGTTTCAGTATATACAAACTGTGACTCCCTCAACGCGGAATAATTAGTAAAGGCCGGAAAGGGGTGTGCTGACAAGCGGTAATAGAAAAGGAAAATGAGTAGGAAGCAAAGTCAAAGTATACATTTCTGCAGTGCAGCCTGGGGGAGATAGAAGAAGCAGAGGGAAAGTAACCCAAGCCATAGAATTAATTGCATTCAGGTATCTGTGAGAGGAGGGAATTGAGATATAGGCAAGATCTGACAGCATGTTTTGTGGGAAGAACAGTTGAAACCTAACTAACTCAGCTAAATGGGGTCATTTTTAAAAGACTCCCATAAAGATTCTTTTCATCTCAAACTTCCAGGGGTCTACACTTCTCTGGTATCTGCAGCTTGAGAAAACAACAGGGAGTCACGACACCTGAAAAGCCTTGAACACTTGAATGGGGAATAGACACAAAGCAGCACTATTACCATCTACTAATGTGAATACAACCATCATTAAAGTGAAACAAAGTGGTAAGCCGCTCCTTGAAACCACAGGAGTGGAGGGGAGAAATAAGGAAATCCTGAGCAGTTTCTTAGGAGCAAGCATGACAAATGAACACTAATTGTCCAGGCCTCAGTATTGGTCATTTATAATGTGAAAAAAAAAAAAGCCCTTGTAAGTCTGTCTCTTAATGTGCCAGAGCCATTGTCTTAGTTTAGTGCATTTAAAATTAATTTGTAAGGGCTTTTCTGTGTACTCATGGGGTCAATTCTTTTAAATCTGGATGCTTGAAGTTGTAAGTTCCTCAAACATGACTTCTACTCAAGAGATTTTGAGAGACCTTGCCCTCATTGTTGGAGAGGACCCAACTGTCACACTTCTTGCCTACTTTAACTCCTTATTTGTGATGTCCAGTGATGTCAGAAGAGATGATGGTAGCACTGCATATGCATTCACGATAAAGCACACACGCTGCTTGATTTTCAATTATGATGAAAAATGTAAGTAGCATATTCTCCAGGAACACATTATTTGAAAAAGGGAACCATACTTATATTCTTCATTTATTGGGGCGCCTGGGTAGCGCAGTCGTTAAGCGTCTGCCTTCGGCTCAGGGCGTGATCCCGGCATTCCGGGATCGAGTCCCACATCGGGCCCCTCGGCTGGGAGCCTGCTTCTTCCTCTCCCTCTCCCCTGCTGTGTTCCCTCTCTCGCTGGCTGTCTCTCGGTCACGTAAATAAATAAAATCTATATTCTTCATTTATTTGTTGACCAGACCTCATCTTGTCCATTTATCCTTTAACTACTTAATTTTAATGGGTCTTACGCATGAAAATAAACAGGAAGCCTTAACTGGTGCTGGACCCCTCCGTGGTATCTGGACTCCAGAGTTGTGCTGATTTCATAGTTGAAACAGAATGATAATTTAATCTGTGAAGCTCCACTCATACATTAGTTTTCATCAGTTCCTATCTTCACCATTTTTTCTCACAGTCATGCTAAACCCAACCTCAAAGCTCCCAAGACGCAGGCAAAGGAGATAGGAGACATATTTGCCAGAGAGAGCTTTTGCCTATAATCCTACTTCTCCTCAACCCAGTTCCAATATTGCCATCATCTCCATCAAGTGTATAAATTTATTGGTAGAAACAAACAAGCCACACCTTTGCCTTGTCCATGAAAGACTCAATTCTCAGTTAATTTCCAAGTTAAATGTAGACATGCAATATTGTTTTAATGTCTCAACTTGCCTGGGTGCTGAAGTCGAATTGGTAATACTGACAGTGGACTGGAAGTCAAGGAGAGCCTGAAGTATAAACATTATATTCTTCATTAGAGTTTTCTCTAAATACATACATGTTCTATGTTTTTGTGGACAGTAATTTATATAGGTTGTAAGAGATATGGAAAAACTAACAGGTAATAGGCCTCTAGAAAGAAGGTTGTTCAAATAATGAAAACCCAAACGGTATGCCTCTACAATTAAGTGAGAATTATACCCCCAAAAAACAAGTGAAAAAAATATAGGAAAATGAGGCTGTGATTCCCCTTCCCCACTTTTGCCAACTAGAATGATGACCTCTTTGCCTATACTTAATGCAATCTGTTTTCTGATTCTAAAAATAATTATTAAAATAATTTCCTCTCAGAACTAAAAAGAAAACTATTGCTTGTGATGTGGAATTCAGGTGATGGTGATGGGAACAGTTTCACCATGGTTTTGGTTTTACTGGTATTATTGAAATCAAATTCAGTTTAATGGAAACCTTACAGGTAGAAGAAATAGTGTCTTACATTGTAAGGAAAATAAGCCCCCTACCATCTCCAATGACCTACACCAAATAGAACGGTTTGCTTTTTTAAATTCATTTATACATACAATTCTAGGTTGAGCCAGATACCAAGCCAACGGACTATTTGGAGCCTATGGGAAAATAGGAAGAATAATTACCTAGGGCAGCCATAAGTAATGGAACTTGTTTCCACTATGAACTCCCCTCTTCCAGATACCCTGCTCACTCCGTCATGCTCCACAGCCTGGCCCCAGTGAACCATCACATGCTCTTCTCACTACTCTCCTACAAGTCAAACTGTTAGAGTCAGTATCCGCTAAGCCCACATTTCTCTTCCATGCCTCCAATCCTTTATGGATGCTGTTTCTCTGCCTAAAGTTTTATTTCTCAGCTTATGAAAATGCACATTTCAAAGTATTTAGTCTGTCTTAAAGTCTTCCCTGGCTGCCACAGGGAAACATGACACCATCTTCTCCAGAAACCCATAGAATACATTTCAATCATAAAAATTTTTTAGATTTTCTTCAAGATCAACATTTAGACAGCAAATATTTGTTTCTTTCCCACTAAACACAAAGCGTTCTATTAGGCATTATTCAGAGTATGTGTTTAAAGGCTGAAAGCCATGCAATTCTAGGAAGTGAAGAATCATTGGCTTCTTCAGAGATATATAATTAAGCAGCATATTAAAATTAATGCAATCTTGCTCAAGAGCTCATATTTCTTAGGCATTCTTTTAAATAAGCTTAAAATCAGTTGATATTAATATTCTGAGTGTATTCTTATTTCAGTCTGGATCAACGCTTATTACTCAAACTTAATTTTGTTTTTAAATAAAACTGATGAATTCAAATGTCTGCATATCAACAGAAAAATGATCCCATCTTCTGTGTAATTAAGTGCATTGTATTTATGTGTGCATAATGTAAAATCAATAAATAATGAATTACCACTGATTGTAATTGAATGTTTCCATAATTTTATTGTCAGCCATGATAAATAATCAGTACACTTATAGTGCATTAAATTAATTAGTGTGTCATTTCTATTACATACATCAGCAGTGAAGTAATGCAGCGACATCTGTTTTTAATGTTTTAAAGATGGGATATCCCTTAAGTAGAAGAAGGAGTTACTAGAGATATTTTCAGTAATTGGCATTTATGGTGGTATCTTCAAGGAGATCTAATAAAGGCATTGTTACTACTCACGATAACTACATTTTAATCCACTATCAATTATGAGTAACGATACTCAGGCATAAACCCTTTCTTTCTGGGGAAGTAAACTGAGGAATTCTTTTGTTACATTGCCCTATCAGTTTGAAAGCTTATCAATTAATAATGGTAGGCTATTCCTCTGCCACACTTAGAAGTTGCAGACTAAGATACAGGTATAGTGTAATTAAGCCAAAAAAAGAACAGTGGAGAATTTTATGTTGAAAGCCAATTTGTAACATTTTGCAATCAGTCCTTTCACAAAAGCCATACTCATTTATATGTTTCCTGTATCGTTGTTTTCTAAATCTAGTAACCCTTACATAGGGTGAATCAGGAAAGGCTTCTCAGGTGAGGTGATCCTTGAGCCATCATGAAGGATCATTTGAGGTTGGCTAGGTACAAGTGGGTGGAAGGATGGGGCAAGGCATTTGAGTCGGAGGCATGAAGATAACAGTAAATATGGCTGAGAATAGGAGTGTGAGAGAGTGATAAAAAATAGAGGTGAGCCCTTCAGTTTATTTAGAAAATTAACTTCTGACTCCACAATGACAACCGATCAAAGGGACATTACTTTATTTGAATCTCCAACCCTTTTCTCCAAGTTCAAGAGAAGTCTGACAGGTGTGAACACAGCAGCAGTTGTGCAAAAACCAGTTGTTATAAGAATACATAGCTCTTCTTTGTCCAAAATTCTTTCTCTTTCAGAACCTTCAAGAGGTTTACCTTGCTCTGTGGGAGCTAATCAGCTTTTGATTCTCTCCAGTAAGGAATCCTATTGCTTCTCTTTTCTGTCAACATGTTACATTCCACATTCTATGCAACTGTTTCCACCTGTCAGGATGTCAGGTCTCAATGTAATTTTATGGCTGGAGTAGGAAATTTGGGTGCTCCAAAAGGAAAATTTTCGCCAATAACTTATGTTTAATGAAAGAACCAAATGTCCTTTAATGTAAATCGATGTCTGTATCTTGCTTGCATATTGCCTTCTGAAAAGTTTTGCTCTGAGCATGAACTGTTGTTCATTATGTGATTCACTAAAATCTCTCAGTATGAGGCCTTTATTATGGCAGATCACACTTATCTCCATTGTCCTTCATACAAAGTACAAATTTCAATTGATATCACTCATCATGAGGATCTCAAAAATTCATTTCAAACTCAATAAGACACACATTTACAAATAGCTTATCTAAACTCCCTACTTAAAATATAGAGACAGATGGATGCATTTTGAGCCCAAAATGTCTGAAAAGAAAGAAAACATCACGTGGAAGATGTGACCTGCTCTTAAATAAAAATCATGTGCTACTATCATCATTAACAATGACTTGTAAATCATTCTGTTTGGAATACAAATACTAAACATCTGTATACAAGGACAATGCATGAAAATAAAAATGCCCTGTGTTTTATCATATGACATTTTTATATTTTTCTAATTTGGTATTTGGTTTTAATTTCATACATATGCAAAAAAGGGATCTAAAAGAGTTTCAATTTTCTCGTAAACCGTGGACTATATCTTTGATACAAATAAAAACATTCACACACACACACACACACACACTCCTCCATCGTCCCTTCCCCAACAAACACACACTACCACTAAAATCTTGATCGGGGCTTACTATGTATCTTTATCTTTGTTGAAAGCAAAAAAAAAAAAAAAATTTCCATTTTACTGCTTACTGAAAGAAACCCATCCTGGAGTTACCGCCATCTAGTGACAAGTAGGGGTATTTAATCCTTTTATTTTTCAAAACTAAATGGCCAAAAATTTTTTAAAGTAAAGTGAAAATAAACAAGAAAATGAATATATAGACTCTGAAAGAACTCTTTAGTCTATAATATAGCTGCCACAGTATTGTTTGACTGTAAATGAAGGTAATTACTTTTGTTTTCAAGTAAATTGGACTTCTTCCAGGTTTCTATGTTAACATTCTACTTTGTGATGAAAATGTAAACTATACAGATTATGTATTCCTTTGCATCTTAAGCTTATTGAAATTCTATGCTGAAATATTTCTTTTTATTGACTAATTGTTTTCAATAATAATAATTTGCTATTTTTAAAGAATGTGCTTCATCTGTAGCTCTTATCTTGAGCAGTTTGTGTGTGCAGGTTCCTGAGATGTTGTCACAAATGATTTCCTTGCATTTGTCACTACATAAATATTGCCTTGAAGGAAAAAAAGTGTTAACATTTGGTCAAAATACTTTAGAATTCTTTCAGAAATAGGGTATTAAATAATTTATGCTAGAAATATCTGTAAAATCTAGCTGCGTAGGAGTTACAGTTTGTTAACAGTGCCCTACTATCAGTTTTCAGAGTCACATGCATAATAACCTCAATCTGAAAAGTGACCTCTTGTTTAAACTAGGAAACACAGAGATAGTGCAGAATTTCGGTTCAGTCTTCTTAAGAATCAAATGCAGCCCCATTGACTACAAATGGTAACTTCCATGTAAATGTCCAAATTTTATACAGAACTAGTTTTTAGTGTCAAATAGTGCTTATTTAAAAATCATCTGTCCTGCCAATTAAAAATACAAAGAATTATATGTAATCTCTTTAGTTAGTTCACTTTTCCCTAAGGAACGAGATAAAAATATCTACCATGGATACTGACCACTCCAAAGGGGAATTTAATCACTTCATCAGGTTGAAGAACTGCTTGGGGTGCTTAGGCCACTTCTTTTGTCTCTGCCGCTATGGAAAAGCCTTAAATATGAATGGGTAGGTTCTGGGTCTCTAGGTTAGCAGCCACTTTTCTTTCCCAGAGTCATTGGAACCAAGTCCCATTAATCTACGTCTTATAAAAAGTTACAGAGGTCACATTAAAATGTGTGTAATGTAATGGTTTCTCCATCTGGGCTAGAAAGGAAAACAAAAGTAAACAGTAGATTTCTGAGGTTTAGCTCATTCATAATTTAATATCAGAATTGAATTTAAGAAGTATCATAATGATACTACTGAGCCATAATATTAGAAATGTAAAATCAGCTGATGATTTCTAATCAGACACTTAGAAATAGACACCTACTAATTGACTAAAGTATTTAGTCTATGGTTAGATTATGTTTTAAATGATCTCAAATTAAATATATACAATATGGTTCAATTATGTTGCTATTTGAGAATTATAAAAATTTATTTCCCATATTTAAGAGGTGATCTATTTGTATCATATAAAATATTCAAAACAATATAAAATAGTCTTTATTCCTGGTCATCTTTCTCTTTTCTCATATTTGTGATTTTACTTCCTGAGTGGAATCTAAATTGAAAAATAGTGAGTGCCCGTGGTGTACCCTGGATATTATATAACACTGCTTTAATGTATGCAAAGAAAGAATATAATGGTTTCAACATTAGGAAAATCCAAAATCTTTTATGTTTAATGTGAAAATAAATAGGGCATTAAAATGATGAAATTGAATAAGCACAGATACCTCAAACATCAGAAGTATCTTTTCTCAGCTTGATTTTTTAAGTGGCCATTGCCTCATCTGTATTATGAGAATCTTAATTTTTTTTAAAAAAGTGAAATTTTTTAAGTAAGATATTAATATAACAAGAGGAATCATTAGAAGAAATATTTTACTTTAGGTACATAGATACAAATCATTTCTTTTCAGGTGTCCAAAAATCATCACCGAGAATGTTATAGTAGCAATTTAAAGGACAATAAAATACTCATTTCTCCAAATATTTATGCTAGTTTCTTCAATTCTGAGCTAGATACTTCGCTTTCAATTTAAAATGCATGTTTCTAATCTATTCAGCATTTCTTATTTAAAATCAGCCATGTAGGTAAGGGTTAGGCTACAGTAATACATCAGAGTGGAACCTCCCCTGTGTTAACTCTGGAGTAGGAGATTTTTAGTGTTCTAGAAAACTAGTGAAACCCTATATTATTGTATCCTATGGCACTATAAGGCAAGAATTAGACTGAGAGTTAATTCTTAAATTTAAGACAAAGACAATAAATTTGAAATCAGGCAACTCTGATTGTCTAAGTAATCTGAGGCAATTAAGCTCAGAGAAAACGTTGTTCTGAACCCACTGACTGAGATCCTAATAGAGAAACTGTATTAAGAGGATAAGAAGTCTCAAAAATGAAAATTTCATTATATAACTAAAAACAATCCTCACATAAAAGAAGAGTGAATCTAAAGATGATGTGACCTTATCAGGAGCTTTCAATAAAAGGAGGCACACAAAAGATGGAAAAATTAATATACTCTACAAATATTTTTAGATGGCACATATATGCCTATTTATACACTATCTGAAAGGTTGAAGCCAGGGAAGGGATGAATACTATAAGATTAGAAGAAAAACATAAAACCACCAAAAGTGCCTTTTTAAAAGTTATATTTGGAGTAAGAAAAAAAAAAAGGGCTACACCAATATGTTTCTCAGAGTTGGGATGTTTATTTAAAATGCAGATTCCAAATTTCAGGAATGGACCCAGCACCCAAATTTCCAGCAATGGACCCATTTTAATTAACTCCCCAGGTGAATTTAATTTTTTCAAAGCAGAGTGAATATTATTTTAAAGGTCAAGTAATGCTTAAAGATATGCAGTAAATGATAGTTCCCTTAGCCAATACATTCCCAAACCCTCAAAATTCCTCCTCAAAGGTAACAACTTTCAAATGTTTTGGTTCTCTCTCCTGGCATTTACCTCCACATTTCTACGTAATATACTATATTGCAATTTCTTGATTAATCACTTTTAAATATTACCTTTGACTTCTTCTTATAGTAGATAAGGATTTAGGTCTCTTACACTTCCACCTATATACTTGCCCTCCTCCTCACTCTCTGTATAGTTATATCACAATTTGGGGAAAAACAATATTCAGTGTTTACGTTGGCATGACCATATACATCTTATTTGTACTTGAGCCAATTAGTGTACTGTGATTATATTCCTTTCTCCAACAGTTTCTTGTTTTTCCAAATATTAGTAATTGTCTCACATATGCTTGGATTTCATGTAATGATTGCTAATTCTACCCAAATATTCCAAAATTGTCCCAATACTATTTTCCACATAAGCAAACACATCAGGTAATTCCTCAATTCTTATTTTCCCAAAAGTCTTCTCTTATAATAATATAATATAATAATATAATATCCTTATAGCTAACAATCAGCTTCGCAGTATCTCATTTTTAACATGAATGGTAAGCCAAGTATTACTAGATATTTAAGGAATACCCTTGCTATAAAAAACAGAGACCAAAATAGTGAAAACTTGGAGAAAGAAAAAAAAAAGGAAGCCAAGGCTAGGAACAAAATAAAACTTAAAATATATAAGTAATATGCTCAGACCAGTGAGAGATGTTGCAGCTATGAAACAAGAACAAAATAACTATAAAAATAGTAATCAGCACACAAGACTTAGATCCTGGAAATTTAAAATATGACAAAAAGAGAATCAGCCCTCTTTGGTTGGTTAATATTTCATTGTTGGATATAGTCTAGTGTTCTCAAGGTGTACCTGAAAATCACCTGGATAATATAGGTTGAACATGGTGGAATGCACTAAGACAGTTATCCATTCTTCCCTCCCCAAATCCCATTAAAATAATAGTGAGCAAAAAATTTTAAGCCTTAATTGTGACAGACACAAAAACAGAGAAGGGAAATAGAAGAAAAATAAAGACAAGGCTAGGAAAAGAAGAAAACTACAAAAATTATAATTACTATCCTCAGAGAGATAAAGGAAGATGTAAAGTAGATAGAGGTGTGGTAAACAACTTAGCCTATGGCAGAGAATGACGTACATAGGCTCACTTTTCACTGGACTATTTCTGACCAGTCATTTCAGCTTCCTCCAAAAGCTTGTTAACACCTCTTCTCTGTTCTTTGTGTCCATGGGTAGAGTTTGTAGATGCATAAGCTTTCAAGGTCAGCTGATTGAGCACTAAGACAAGCAGGTCCCCAAAATGTCAGTATTTAGAGTTCTTGAAAAATAGACATCTTAATTTTGATGAAGTCTAATTTATTAATCTTTTCCTTTATGGCTTGTGCCTTTTGTGCTGTGTTTAAGAAATCTTTGTCTACTCCAAGAGGTTGTGAAGATATTTTCCCATGTTATATTCTACAAATTTTATTGTTTTACCTTTGTCACGTATTTTTATTTTCAATCCTCTGAGAATTGATTTTTTTTATGGTGTGAAATAAGGGTCTTTTTTATGTGGCTATCAAAATGACCTATTTATTTAATGTTCTTTACCCATTACTCTTCAACATTGTCATAAATCATGTGAGCAGATACGCATGGGTCTGTTTCTAGATTCTCTATTTCATTCCTTACTCTATTTGTCGATCCGTGCACCAATACCATACTACCCTAGTCAATATATATTAATGGTAGGTCTTGATATTTGGCAGTTTTGTTTTATTAATCCTCTTCTTGTTGTCTATTCTGGACTATTGTTTGGCTTTTGCACTTCCAATATAATTTTGAGAATCAATTTGTCAGTTTCTACATAAAACTTGCTGGGGTTTTCATGAGAGTCAAATATACCAATTTGCAATGAATTGGCATCTTTACAATTTTGAGTGTTTCAATTCACGAACATGCATAGCCCACCATTAATTTTGGTCTTCCTTAATTTTTTTCAATAATGTTTTATAGCTTTCTGTGTAGGATTTTTGCAATACTTTGTTAGATTTCTTCTTCGGTATTCAATGCTATTATAAAAGATATTATTTTCCCCATATTCTAACATTGAATTTTGTGTACTGACTTTGTATCCAGACAACTTATTAAATTCACTTACTACTTCTAACATATGTGTGAAGGTATTCCGAGATTTTCTTCATACATAAGAGTGTCATGTACAAATAATAATGCCCTTATTTTTTTCATTTCTAACTTTTTTACATTTCACTTACTTTTCTTGCTTTATTGCACTGATTAGGACGTCCAGTACAATGTTGAATATAAGAGATGATAACAGGTATTCTTGTCTTATTGCCACTCTCAGGAGGAAAGCTTTCAATATTTTACCACCAAGCATGATCATTGCTGCAAGGTTTTATACTATTTATCAGATTAAGGAAGTGCTATTCTATTCCAGGTTTGCTAAAAGCTTGTGGGCTCTTTATCACAAATAGATGTAGAATTTTAACTCTAATCCATCTATTGAGATTATCACAGGCTTTTTCTAACTTCTCTTTCTTTTCTCATTTCTCCTTAGTTAATTTTTATCAATTTAATTAATTTATAATAATAAATTGAATGATTTTTCTTTACAAAAAGTTAATTTTTATTATTAACATGGATTCAATATTCAATAAGCTCATGTTAAAGTATTTTTAAAAATTATTAAGTGCACCATAGGAAAAGACAGTACTCTTAAAACTAGAGCTATCAAAACTTTGATCTATTGAGTAATTTTTTGAATGTCATTTCACCTTTGAATTCTTGAAATAAACCCAACTTGGCCATGATGATTATCAATTTTATATATCACTGGATTCAATTTTATAATACTTTAAAAGAATTTTCATTTAGCCAACATATAGTACATCATTAGTTTTTGATGTAGTGTATGCTGGCTAATTGAACATAATAAAAATAAACAAATAAATAAAATAATTTTTCATTTATGAGTATCAGAGAAATTGGCCTATAATTTTTCTTTCTTGTAATGTCCTTGTCAGATTTTGTGATGTTATTCTGATCTCATAGAGTGAATTAAGAAACATTCCCTCATTTTCTATTCTCTAGAAGAGTTTGTGTGACATTAGTGCTATTTCTTCCTTACATGTATTGAATATTTAGTCATTTTCAGTAAAATGGGGCTGCGGTTTTCTTTTGGGAAGGTTTTTAACTGCAAATTCAATTTCTTTAATAGACATAATACTATTCAAATATGTTATTTCTTGTGTCAATTTTGGTAAATTGTGTTTTTCAAGGAAGTTTTTTATCTAAAATTGTAATTTATTGTTATAAGGTTAAAATAAATGCTTATCTTTTTAATATTATTCCTTTTTTCATCTCTGATATTGGTGATTTGTGTCTTATCCACTTTTTTTTGTCCTGAGCGGTTTTTTGTTTTTTGTTTTTTGTTTTAAGTAAACTAGAACCCCAATGTGGGGCTTGAATTCACAACCCCAAGATCAAGAGTCATACGTTCTATCAACAGAGCAAGCAGATGCCCCTTTGTCTTGGGCACTTTTGCAAAAAGTTTATTGATTTTATTAGTCTTTGCAAAGAAGTAACTGACATTTTGAATTTACTGTATATCTTTCTACTTAATTAAATTCTGCTTTTGTGTTTATTACTTTTCATATACTTTTATTGAATTTAATTTGCTGTTCTTTTTCTAATTTCTTGAGATGGATACCAAGATTACAAGATCCTTCCTCCTTCCAAACTCCTGTCACATACTGGTGAATAGTCAGAAGTCAGACAACATATGAGTCTGGGGAAAGCAACCCCACAAGGTAGCCCCCTTGTGATTCAGAGCAGAACAAAAGTAGGGCAAAGGGTGACTATGACAGCCCCACAGGCAAATGTGTAATACAGAGTGTGAAATCTGGAGAAAAAAAGACTTGGGCAGAACATGATAATGCTCTTTAACTTTTTAAAGGATAGTTATATGGGAGAGAGACTGCATATGTTATGTATGAATTCAGAAGTCAGTACTAGAACAAATGGAGGAAATTATAGAAAAACAGATTGCAGCTCAATATAAGAAAAAACTTTTAACAATTAGAGACACACAAAAATAGAAGAGCTAAAATATATGGAATCAAGCACTCTCATAAAATTTTGGTTGGAAAGCATTTTGACAAAATCTGTTAGAATTTAAAGAACTCTTTTTAATAAAGATTTATTTATTTGAGAGAGAGAGAGAGAGAGTGGGAGCACGAGTTGGGAGAAGGACAGAGGGAGAGAATCTTCAAGCAGACTCCCAGCTGAGTGAGGAACCAGATGTGGGGCTTGATCTCATAACCCATGAGATCATGACCTGAGCTGAAACCAAGAGTCAGCCACTTAACCAACTGAGCCACCCAGGCGCCCCTGACATACCCTTTCACTCAACAATTCTACTTTCTGGTTTTTTTTAATAAGCATTATTATAATGTAATATGTAATATGTAGTACGTACCAAGAACTATGTTCAAGGATGGTTACTGAAGACTACTTGCAATAGCAAAAGATTGGTGAAAACTTAAATGACTATCAAAGGGAACTAACTACAGTTACAATACAGCATAGCCATTTATTGGAATAATGTCCAAGATACATTATGTGCAAAACGAAATATACAAAACAGTTTCATAGTATGCTGCCATTTATGCAGTATACTATTATTTGTATAAAAAGAAGGAATACAAACTTACATATATGTATACACTTTATTTGCACAGTATAGCTCTAGGTGTATACACAAGAAACTACCAAGCAATGGGGGAAGGAATCCTAAAGGCATAGCTTATCTGAACTTTCATAAACCAAATGAATTAGAAAAATTTCACATTTATATATTTAGTTACATTTTCACAGTAAAATAAAGAAATATTAGCTGGATAATTGGGTGAATACTAATTGGTGGATCAGTATCAACCACAAGTAAAGGCTCTATATTGCATCACAGAGCACTAGCCTCCGTTCTGCTCAGCATAGGTAGGAATGACTTGGATGAGAACATAGATTACAAACTCAGCAATTTCTATTATATCAGAAAACTCATAAAAATAAAAAAAATACCTTGGATTGTTGCTTAGTGTTCAGTGGTGTGAACTAAAGTCAGCTACATTCCTTAAAAAACCATTTGATTAAAAATAGAGAAGATAAGAGAAACTGATAATTGTCATCAATTTTACATTTCCAATTAGAAATTTGACTATTACTATTTTCTCAACACTTGCTAAGAAGAATTTATTTGTTGAATTCAAGGTCAAATGTGGATTGGTAATTTTCTTTAAACCTTAATAAGAAAGCTTACTAATGTTTATTTTTTATATCTGGCTTTAAGCATTTCAGGATTTTTAAATTTTGGTTCTTTTCATTACAGAAAGTTGATAAATGAAAACATGCTCTAGACAATGGATTTATCATATCTTATTAAATAACATAAGAAATACAAAAAATAAATATGTCAAGGACAATGATGCAGAAATTCAACTCACCATAAAAACAATGATTTGCTGCTCTAACACTTGGTATACTAAAAGTCATACAAATGCCCCTGTTTTCAACCTAAGAAAAATCCGGTTGGGGTGAAGCAAAGCAGGCACAATATCCTTATTTCAAGATTGATGATTCTTTGAATTGCTTCATGTGTACTCATCACATGGTCAAAGTAGGACCTTACTAGTTGGCAGCCCTTTTTAAATTTAACTTATCAGTTGTAACTGTTCCTCAGTGCACTCTCAGTACAGCAGAATCAAGTCTATAGCATGCTTACGAGAAAGGGCCATCAATTGTTTCCTTGTGGGAGCATCAAAAGCCATTCCGGCAGACACTACGTGGAAAAACAGATCTCTATACAAAGCTTTTAAACATAAGTTGTCTCAAGGGAGCATCTATTAGAATATTATAGAATTATTTTATTTACATATGGTCTTACATGTCATTTCACCCCAATCAGACCCCTTAAGTATACTCTCATAGTGTAACCCTTCTTGAGTTTTAGTCATTTGTTCTATAGCCAGGAGTGTGATGGTCCCAATAATGGTGTGGAAAAGCACCGACAGGTGAAATGTCCAAATCATGTTTTTTTTTTTAAAGATTTTATTTATTTATTTGACAGAGATAGAGACAGCCAGCGAGAGAGGGAACACAATCAGGGGGAGTGGGAGAGGAAGAAGCAGGCTCATAGTGGAGGAGCCTGATGTGGGGCTCGATCCCATAACGCCGGGATCACGCCCTGAGCCGAAGGCAGACGCTTAACTGCTGTGCCACCCAGGCGCCCCCCAAATCATGTTTTATACCTGCTATATATTTGGTCTGGCTTATTGTTCAGGAAAAATAATTAAGACTGTGAAATAGATATTATGTCTAAAAAGGAATCAATTTAAAACAAAATTTAATGATACTTTCTCTTTAATAATGCCGCTCCCCTTTCTTTGTTGCTTGGGAAACAAAGATTTACCTAAAGATATCATATAACACTGTTAGGAACTTAAGATCTAATGAAACATTTTCAATAAGCAAGTGCCAACAGTGTCAAGCCTAAAGCTGTAAAGAAATCCTGTCAGTCCTTCAGCCATACTTATGGGTCACTGAGATGAATCTTGGCCTTTTTTGGAGCACCTAACTGGCATGTTACATACAGGTACAAGTTATACTAAATTGCATTTGACTGGAGAGAGATATTGGATCTGCAAATAAAAATTCCAGGTGAAAAAGTGCTGTGTTGCCTTCTCATAAGGAATGTATACTAAGGGCCTTTTTGCTCTCCCCAGTGACTTCAGGTTTTTAACATTGTTGACAAAAATTTTAACTGTATACATTTAAAAATACATTTTTATGATAATGCTAACATGTAAAGGTCAGTTTTCCAAAAATATTTGTGAAGGAATTTGTAATTTTATAAATAGTTCAGCTATGTANNCTATGTAATACCGTAACAGGTTTAGTTATCTCCCTGTAATTAAAAGTGATCCTTTACATTCTACTGGAGATGTAATATTACTAACACTGATAACTGTACCTTGCTACCTGGTTCTCAAGTGAAGGGAGGGCTCCTACTTGCTTGATATGTTTACTCAGCTCTCACTAATGTGAATAGGCATTCCCCAAGGAAAAGAAAAAAAAATTATAGGTTGGGCATATGAAACACTAACTCAGTAAGTTTAATCTGCAAAGAGATGTGAAATTCTTCCTGACACTACAAGACCAGCAATTATAAGAGGCTTTGGTAAACTAAATATAGAGGGAAAGAATTGAAGATTGGAGGAAACAAGCTCTCTGTCACATCCTAGCAATAAAAATCACCACTATTTCCATAATCTGGTTTGAAAAGTTTTGATACTATTAACGTACTGCAGTGATGTCACAATACTAAAGCATAATAAAACATGTTGTCAGTTACATTTAAAACTGTGATAAATACAAAGGTGCTAATTGAATCATGTGGAGGAGCACTTGTAGAATGGGAAACAACTTTGAACTCCCTTCTTCCCCTATTGATCTCAGGTTTTTAAAATAAAGCTTGTAGAGTATACTTGGGATTCATTTTTTTAAAAAATTCTAGAGTAATTTTTGGATGCCTGGATGGCTCAGTCAGTTAAGCTTCTGCCTTGGGCTCAGGTCATGATCCCAGGGTCCTGGGATGGAGCCCCACATCAGGGACCCTGCTCAGCAGGGAGTCTGCTTGTCCCTCTCCCTCTTCCCCTGCCCCTCCCCCTGCTTGTGCTCACTCTCTCTTTCTCAAATAAATAATAATAATAAAATCTTTAAAACTCTAGAGTAATTGAATTTCCAAAATCATCTTTAGAAAGAGGGATCTAGCTAGATAGATAAAATCTCTGCACAGTTCTCTCTACTCACATGGTGAAGGATTGAATAGGTCAACCTGTCCATGGCCCTGAATGCAGGATAATGTCATCAGCCCATGAAAGGCTGAGTTAGACCATATTCACCCACAGGGCCTTGCTTAGCCTTGGCACAGCCACAGTTGTAGCTATTCCCAACACTTCTAAAAGACATCACAAGATAGATTTTTTTTGTCATTCATGCATCAACTCCTTTCTTTTTCTCCTCTCTATAAACTCCTTTTTCCCCTGAGAAAGATAAATAGGAGTTAATTATCTCCTAAATGCTATAATATAGGCATTTATATAACCTAGATCAAAAAAGGTAAATTACATGAACTCACAAGGTTACTTATCATTACACTACAGTCTCTTTTTTTCCCCAAATACCCAAGTTCCCTTAATTTTCAGCTCTGTCCAAAACTTCCTCAATCCTCATACTAAACTAATGCTTAAAGATTTAAGAAAGTTACTCCACCAACTCTTGCAATATATCTAAAATGGAAAAACAATTGCATAATTAAAGGTTTTTTTAGAAAATCATAGTGAAGACTAAATTTGCAGCTAGATTTAGCTGGAGTCTCCACTGAGAATTTAGGCTATGTATTTTCCAGAAATTAAGCATGTCTGGAGAAATGATGGAAGTGAGTTGGCTATGGATCTATTACATGTACATCTTGGGGAAAAATTCAAACCAAAAGAAGAAAGAATCAAAGCACAAAAAGACAGTACAAAGGAATGGATGGGGAGGTACAACTCTAAATACAGCCCCAAGATTGTCTCAGCATGGTCCCCTGGCTCAATTCCTTGTGGACCCATGGCCAAGGTTTCATATATGGAGAGCGCAATAAAAGAATAAAAGAACTGCTTTTGTAAATCCTTAAGAGTGCTGAACAGCGCTTCTCTGTACCCTACTTGGTAGGATATCACACCAATGGAAGTAGAGGGTACTCTCTCCAGTGGGGTTAACTGCCAAACCACAGGATGGACAAAATATTGGTGCTTTTGGTGGGCCTCAGTGGGTATGGGTGCCTGAGGTAGGCATTGGGATAACCTTATGTATTACAGATGTGCATATAAAGCACTTAGCACAGTTTCTGACACAAAAAACATGCTTAGAAAATGGTTGTTTAATAACACAGTTATTCCTAGTAACAGCACTATCAGTGAATGTTATGGGCCAAATTCACATCAAAATGTGATCATATTTGGAGATAGGGTCTTTAAAGAAGTAATTAACTTAAAATAAGGTCATTAGGATGGATCCTAATTCTACATGACTGGTATTCTTATAAGAAGAAGAAATTTGGACACAGACGTGTGAAGGGAAGATATGTAAAGACACAGGGAGAAGACCTACAAGCAAAGGAGAAAAGCCAGGAATAAATATTTCCTTCACAGCCCTCAGAAGTAGCCAACCCCACTGATGCCTAGATCTCAGACTTTGAAGCCCCCAGAATTATGAGAAAATA
The DNA here is from genome assembly GCF_017311325.1 of Ursus maritimus. Lineage (NCBI taxonomy): Eukaryota > Metazoa > Chordata > Mammalia > Carnivora > Ursidae > Ursus > Ursus maritimus. Next base: position 55,545,639 of record NW_024423319.1, read on the forward strand.
AGGCAACTCCTATAGTAGTTATAAGGGGAAATATCAGAAAATTCTAGTTTTCTTGCTCTTCTGATGATATGACTTTTATCGTCAGCCTGGAATGGCCTAGAAAATTCAGGGATTTTACACATGTGCAGCAAAGTTCAGTTTTTTATTCAAACTAAAATTCAAACTAAAAATTGAAAGCTCCACACACTTTTGTGGATGCTGAGAAGGCCTAGTTCGTGAAGTGTAATCCTTGCTTTATAATTACTATACTGAACCCTGAGAAAAAGAGACTAAAATTAAATTTCAAATAATATTCCAGTGATATAAAATTATTTTTATGGTTCTTTTGCCAATCTCTATGCAAGAGTTCATTTATCCTCCTCCTGATTTCAGCATCTGATTCGTATCTAATTCAGCCACTATTCAAAATAGTCTTAGTGATGAGATCTGAAGTCATACTGAATAATGCATGTATTACATTTTCTAATATCTCATTTTGTGTACAAGTAGCACTCCTATGTACTAAAGAATCAACTAGTATCTCTATATATCAGTTTTCTGCCTATATGAAGGTTGATACTTTTTCTCCAAGCAAAAATGGCAAAATACATTTCAGCACAAAATAGTTGTTCTAGCTTTATATTGTATCCAAAGAATGAATAATGTAGGCCTAGTAGCTGAAAAGAATAACAGCATCTTTTAATAGTTCAGAGATGAAAGAACACAACTTTCATTTCATTTATTTTTTAAATTCTGTTATAGCTAACATACAGTGTTACATTAGTTTCAGGTGTACAATATAGTGATTCAACAATTCTATGTATTACTCAGTCCTCATCAAGATAAATGTATTCTTTAATCCCCTTCACTTATTTCACCTCCCCACCCCCATAACCATCTGTTTGCTCTGTATAGTTAAGAGTCTGTTTTTTTTTTTATTTTTCTTTTTTCTTTGTTCATTTTGTTTCTCAAATTCCACATAGGAGTGAAATAATTTTATATTTGTCTTTGTCTCACTGATTTCACTTAGCATAATGCCCTCAAAGTCCATCCATGTTGTTACAAACGGCACTATTTCATCCTTTTTATGGCTGAGTAATATTCTATTTTATCAATCTATCGTCTATCTATCTATCTATCCATCTATCTATCACATCTTCTTTATCCATCCATCTATTGACGGGCATTCTGGTTACTTCTGTATCTTGGCTATTGCCAATGATGCTGCCATAAACATTGGAGTGAATGTATCCCACTGAATTAGTGTTTTTGCCGTTCAGACTGTAGGGATAGAGGGTACATTCCTCAATCTCATAAAAACCATTTATGAAAAGCCTACAGCAAATATCATTCTCAATGGGGAAAAGCTGGAAGCCTTTCCCTTAAGATCAGGAACACGACAAGGATGCTCACTCTCGCCACTACTATTCAACATAATACTAGAAGTCCTTGCAACAGCAACCAGACAACAAAAAGGGATAAAAGGTATCCAAATCGGCAAAGAAGAAGTCAAAATGTCTCTCTTCGCAGATGACATGAGACTCTATATGGAAAACCCAAAAGAATCCACGCCCAAACTATTAGAAGTTATAGAGCAATTCAGTAATGTGGCGGGATACAAAATAAATGCTCAGAAATCAGTTGCATTTCTATACACGAATAATGAGACCGAAGAAAGTGAAATTAGGGAATCCATCCCATTTACAACAGCACCAAAAACCATATGTTACCTTGGAATTAACTTAACCAGAGACGTAAAGGACCTATATTCTAGAAACTACAAATCACTCTTGAAAGACATTGAAGAAGACACAAAAAGATGGAAAAATATGCCATGCTCATGGATCGGAAGAATTAACACAGTTAAAATGTCCATGCTACCCAGAGCAATCTACACTTTCAATGCTATCCCGATCAAAATACCAATGACATTTTCAAAGAACTGGAACAAATAGTCCTTAAATTTGTATGGAACCAGAAAAGGCCCCGAATCGCCAAGGAATTGTTGAAAAGGAAAAACAAAGCTGGGGGCATTACGTTGCCGGATTTCAAGCTGTACTACAAAGCTGTGATCACAAAGACAGCATGGTACTGGCACAAAAACAGACACATAGACCACTGGAACAGAATAGAGAACCCAGAAATTGACCCTTGGCTCTTTGGGCAACTAATTTTTGACAAAGCAGGAAAAAACATCCAGTGGAAAAAAGGCAGTCTCTTCAATAAATGGTGCTGGGAAAATTGGACAGCTACATGCAAAAGAATGAAACTTGACCACTCTCTCACACCATACACAAAGATAAACTCTAAATGGATGAAAGACCTCAATGTGAGACAGGAATCCATCAAAATCCTAGAGGAGAGCAAGGGCAGCAACCTCTATGACATCGGCCACAGCAACCTTTTTCATGACACATCTCCAAAGGAAAGAGAAACAAAAGAAAAAATGAACTTGTGGGACTTCATCAAGATAAAAACTTCTGCACAGCTAAGGAAACAGTCAAAAAAACTAAGAGGCAGCCCACGGAATGGGAGAATATATTTGCAAATGATGCTACAGATAAAAGACTGGTACCCAAGATCTACAAAGAACTTCTCACTCTATACACGAGAAACAAATAAACAAATCATAAAATGGGCAGAAGATATGAACAGACACTTTGAAGACATACAAATGGCTATCAGACACATGAAAAAATGTTCAAAATCATTAGCCATCAGGGAAATTCAAATCAAAACCACATTGAGATACCACCTTATGCCAGTTAGAATGGCAACAATTGACGAGGCAGGAAACAAGAAATGTTGGAGAGGATGTGGAGAAAGGGGATCCCTCTTACATTGCTGGTGGGAATGCAAGTTGGTACAGCCCCTTTGGAAAACAGTGTGGAGGTCCCTTAAAAAGTTAAAAATGGAGCTACCCTATGACCCAGCCATTGCACTACTGGGTATTTACCCCAAAGATCCAGACGTAGTGAAGAGAAGGGCCATATGCACCCCAATGTTCATAGCAACATTGTCCACAATAGCTAAATTGTGGAAGGAGCCAAGATGCCCTTCAACAGATGACTGGATAAAGAAGATGTGGGCCATATATACAATGGAATATTACTCAGCCATCAGAAAGAACGATTACACAACATTTGCAGCAACATGGACAGGACTGGAAGAGATTATGCTAAGTGAAATAAATCAAGCAGAGAAAGATAATTGTCATATGGTTTCACTCATCTATGGAACATAAGAAATAGCAGGGAGATTGGTAGGAGAAGAAAGGAATAAAGAAAGGGGGGGTAATCAGAGGGGGGAGTAAGTACGAGAGACTATGGACTCTGAGAAACAAACTGAGGGCTTCAGAGGGGAGAGGGTTGGGGGAATGGGATAGGCTGGTGATGGGTAGTAAGGAGGGCATGTATTGCATGGCGCACTGGGTGTTATATGCAACTAATGAATCATCGAACTTTACATCAAAAACCAGGGATGTACTGTATGGTGACTAACATAATATAATAAAAAAATATTAAAAAAAAAGAATTAGTGTTTTTGTATTCTTTGGGTAACTACCCAGTAGAGCAATTGCTGGATCATATGGTAATTCTATTTTTAATGTTTTAAGGAGCCTCCATACTATTTTCCACAGTGGCTGCACCAGTTTGCATTCCCACCAACAGTGCAAGAAGATTCCGTTTTCTCCACATCCTTGCCAACACTTGCTGTTTCTTGTGTTGTTGATTTTAGCCATTCTGATAGGTGTGAGGTGATATCTCCTTGTGGTTTTGTGATGCTGAGCATCTTTTCATGTGTCTGTTGGCCATCTCTGTCTTCTTTGGCGAAACATCTGTTCATGCCTTCAACCATTTTTAAATTGGATTATTTGGGTTTGGGTATTTTTTTACGTTGAGATGTATAAGTTCTTTATATATTTTGTATAGTAACTCTTTACTGAATAAGTCCTTTGCAAATATCTCCTCCCATTCTGTAAGTTGTCTTTTAGTTTTTTTAAATTGTTCCCTTTGCTGTGCAGAAGCTTTTTATTTTTATTTTTAAATATATTTTTTAAAATTTGTTTGTTTATTTATTTATTTATTTATTTATTTATTTATTTGGGGGGGGGCAAGTGGAGGAGCAGAGGGAGAGGGACAAGCAGACTCCATGCTGAGTGTGAACCCCAGTGCAGGGCTCAATCTCACCACCCTGAGATCATGACCTGAGCTGAAATCAAGAGTTGGACACTGAACCAACTGAGCCACCCAGGCATCCAGGAGCCTTTTTATTTTGATGTAATCCCAATATTTTATTTTTACTTTTGTTTCCCTTGCCTCAGGAGACATATCTAGAAAAATGTTGCTACCCCCAATGTCAGAGAAATTATGAGCCTATGCTTTCTTCTAGGATTTTTATGGTTTGACATCTCACATTTAGGTCTTGAAGACAAATTTTAAAAAGGAAAGCATGACAGTAAAGAATTAAGGTGACAGGTGCTCCATGTTGTCTCAGTTGGTAGAGCATGTAACTCTTTTTTTTTAATTAAAGGTTTTATTTATTTATTTATTTGAGAGAGAGAGAGAGCATGAGCAGGGGGAGGGGCATAGGAAGAGAGAGAGGGACAAGCAGACTCCCTGATGAGCAGGGAGCCTAATGTGGGGCTCTATCCTAGGATCCCAAGATCATGACCTGAGCCGAAATTAGATACTTAACCGACTAAGCCACCTAGGCACTCCAGCATGTGACTCTTGATCTTGGGGTTGTGAGTTCAAGCCCCATGTTGGATGTAGAGATTACTTAAAAATAAAATCTTAAAAAAAAAAAGAAGGAATTAAGGTGACATGTGAAATATGCTAACATTCTATTTCAAATCAGTTATTTAGGTTCATAAAGGTAGTGATGATGATTATGATGGCAAAATTATATTCAGCTAAAATATCAATTTTAATTCATCCAATTTATTTTACAAATAGAAAAAAATCATTTTTCTTTCTCTTCCCAATAGAAATGTGACCATTTAAAAATAGGTCTTCTTGTCAGTCTCCTTCTAATAAACTCCTTCAAAATGAAAAACCTAATAGTCATTCTTTTAGTATCAGAGTTTTCATTGGATGCTTTGACTTCTCTGGAAAACTGAGAATGCTGGATGCATGCCACGATTATCCTTGGAACTGCTGGAGTTAAGCTTATGGTGTACTTCAATTTTGGTTTTAAATATAGCCTGGTGAGATTTTTTTCCTTAGTTCACCAGGTCCTAACCTACCATAATAATTTGCCCTTTTATTTGGACAGACACCATTCATTATGAAAGGATAGAGTATGAAAACAGCTGAACTCTTGAAAATCAGTCTATTTCAGACAAAACTCTGGCAGCTTGGGACACTTCCAAGACTCTGTTAAAAACCTAGAAACAAAACATATGCTGGCTTCAATCTGATTAGACTTACTATCTGAAGCAGAAAATAATACAAATAAGAGCTATAATAAAATGCTAAATTATGTGAGAGAAAAAAAGGATAACTTATGAAAATGTCTCCAACTCACATGATATAAGGATAGACTTTGGGATATCTGAAGAAATGCAAAAAAATTAAAATCATAGGACATAAAATGATTGAGGGAAAATGTTATGTTCTTTTAAAGAGTTAACTTTTAAAGGGCACTCCTCCAAACCATGAAATAAAAAATCCTGTTTTCATAGCCTAATTGGAAATATTGGGAGAGAGTCCAGAATGGTAAGCTTTGTCTTGCTGTTTGTTATGGAAAGCAGACACATAAATGCCTGGCATGAAAGAAAAACTTGTTTCTGTCAAATACATTCTGTTCAGGAAGAGTGCATCTGTGTGAAAATATGACCCTTACAATGCTGCCAAGTTTAGCAAAATCTAAGGTAAGCTGTCGAGGAAGTGCTAAAAGCAGCTTTAACTTACACACCCAGTTTTTAAAGGCATTCAAAAACAATCTCAAGGAGAACACTTATAATACACTCTTTTGGTAATTCCCCGCTCTTTCTGACTTCCTTTGTCTCAATTTAGACACTAGATAAATATATTTTTCCTGAAAGAACTGGAAACATGATGTCCAACTTGAAACTTATGTTTTCAACATTCTGGTTTGCATATGTCCTGGAGTTCTAAAGTTTCATATGTGTTTATAACTCTTGCAAGTTTAAAATAATTGTATTTATTTATTTATTTATTTATTTATTTATTTATTCGACAGAGATAGAGACAGCCAGCAAGAGAGGGAACACAAGCAGGGGGAGTGGGAGAGGAAGAAACAGGCTCCCAGCGGAGGAGCCTGATGTGGGGCTCGAGACCCAGAACGCCAGGATCACGCCCTGAGCCAAAGGCAGATGCTTAACAACTGAGCCACCCAGGCGCCCCTAAAATAATTGTCTTCTTCAACAAATCTGAGTTTGCAAGAACTCATTTCATATGATGTCTTTATGGCCTTTTGTTTACGGTTTCTCTTTTAAAAGAACAAGTGAAGATATTTCATATGGAAGACATCAGTGCTTTAGCTTTATGAACCACCTTAAATTCTTTTAATTCTGTGATGAAGTGCATGGAAAAATTTTTAAAGAGTTTAAGCAGTTTCAAAACTTTAGGGATAATGAAGATTATTTTTGGTCCTGGATAATTTTATTTTTCAGGATTATAGGAAGGTTAAATATATTTTTAAACTTTCCCTAATTTTCTCATTTCTCAAAAAGCAGACAATGTAAACTTCATTTTTTATTGTTTTTAATTTTTATTTTTTATTTGTATTATTTTTTTATTATGTGTAGTACACCATTAGTTTTTGATGTAGTGTTCAATGATTCATTAGTTACATATAATACCCAATGCTCATCACAACACGTGCCCTCCTTCATACCCATCACCCTGTTACTACTTCCCCCCACCCCTCTCCCCTCTGAAACCCTCAGTCTGTTTCCCAGGGTCCATAGTCTTTCATGGTTCATCTCCCCTCTCTGATTTCTCCCCTTTCAGATTTCCCTCCCTTCCCCTATGGTCCTCTGTGCTATTATTGCTTATGTTCCACATTTGAGTGAAACCATATGATAACTGTCTTTCTCTGCTTGACTTACTATACTTAGCATAATCCCCTCCAGTTCCATCCATGTCAATGCAAACAGTGGGTATTCAGCTCAGCTATGAGGGATACAGAGCGTTCAGTACACCACAACTAATTGTATATGGTTTGGGTAAATATTAGTTGACTACTAAGGGTGGATTCAATACTTGTGATCAGAGTTTTGGTGTACTTGCTATGATGGGTTGGAGAATATATATAGCAGCAGTCACAAACTCATGTGTTTACAGGGGTCTGACAGGTAATAAAAATGAATGGAGATGTCTAGTGTAAGAATAAATTATATTGAAACAGGAAGCAATTGTGTTCTTCCATTTTACTACTTTTGATTAAGATACAACTACAGCTTTTGTGTTCATTTTCCTTTGAATTACTTTAGGAAAAACATCAGTGCAAACAAAACAAGAAATAGCAACTAACAATTGGATTCAAATGTGTTAATGTGCAAGATTTGGTTATGCATTACTAGTTTGTGATTTCTGGTTTAGAGTGAAATACAAAAATTGTTGGGCTATCCAGACATTGTAGTATCAGGCACATAGCACCATCTGCAAAGTACTCTTGCCAAGAAGTTGACCTTGAACCTAATTAAATCTCTAGAGTTAACTTCCATTTATAGAAATATAAAGCATAGAGGAACGAGTAAAATGACACCTCAAGGGAAAAGACAAATCTACAATCTGGAATAGTCCATACGAACAACTAAGGTGGTTACTCCAACAAGCCAATGGCAGGGAAAACGAAGGTGAAGAGAATATACATCTCTAGATTCGAAGAGACCACACAAGTATCAATCCAATGCGACTGTGGATCTTATTTTTATTCTAATGCAGACACGCATTTTTAAACAATCGAGAACATTTATTTATGGACTAGATATTAGATAATACTAAAAAATATTGTTAATTTTTGGGGCGCCTGGGTGGCACAGCGGTTAAGCGTCTGCCTTCGGCTCAGGGCGTGATCCCGGCGTTATGGGATCGAGCCCCACATCAGGCTCCTCCACTATGAGCCTGCTTCTTCCTCTCTCACTCCCCCTGCTTGTGTTCCCTCTCTCGCTGGCTGTCTCTATCCTGTCGAATAAATAAATAAAATCTTTAAAAAAAAAAAATATTGTTAATTTTTAAGGCATAATAATGGCATTGTGGTTATGTAAGAGTATCCATGATATTTAGAGATGCATACAGAAGAATGTAGAGGTGAAATAATGATATATCTGGGATTTGCTTTAATATTTAGGAAAAATGAGAAAAGCGAAAAAGAGGCAGATGAAACAAGTGAGGCAGATCTTGATAATAATAGAGTCTGGTAATGGGCATATGGGGATCCATTGTACTATTTTCTATTTTTTTATTTGAAATTTGACATTTAAAAATTTTGAACTACAGAAAGTTCCACTTTCAGGTATGATAAATCTTACCTAAAAACTCTCCACTTCCACCCCACTGCATAAAATAATTATAAAACCTGGGTATACAACAAAGAACAAATACATGAATGTGCTGGAGAGTGAGCAGAAGTGTCTGCTGCGTTTGCGCTACAAGTTCACTTGGAGGAAGGGCGACAAGTAAATTCCTATTGCTGAGGTTTTTAGCCTGAGGCTAACTGTAGTCCTCAACTGGCTGGGATTCATGCAGAAAACAAAACAAAACAACAAAACAAAACAAAACAAAACAAAAAAAACAAGCAATCTTTCTTTGACCTATAAAACATGAAACTCGAACCCAGGAAAATGTGAGTGCTGAAAAAAATGGAGGAGTCCTACAAGGAAAAGAACCATACAGCAGATCCCCAAACTCTGTCCACCCACATTTCTGACTGACCTCAGAATTAAGCATGTATGGGACAGCTTAAAAGCATCTCAGCTAAAGACCATCTAACTCTAGACCAGAGATTGCAAACTGACAACTCACAGGTAATCCCTACACACAGACATATTTAAATCCAATCTGAACTGACTTTGAAGTTTGAAGTGCAAGCCTAACCGCCCCCCTTTTTTTTTTCAAAAAAATCACCTGCTAAAACAAAAGAAACAATATTCATTAGGGAAAAATATCAGAATCCAAAATCTCCCCAATTTAACATTCAAAATATCCAGGATAAAGTATGATGAGGCATATAAAGAACTAAGAAAATGGAACACATCCAAAAAAGAAAAAAAAATCTATTAGGTCTGACACCAAGATGAATCAGTGTTGGAATTAATATGCAACAATTTTTGGTAAAAATGAAAACTCTTTGTATTTCTTTCAGTTAGTGGAAACAGGTACTAATATAGGTCTTCCCTAAAAGCAAAGTGCTGTAATGTGAACTTTCAAAAAGTGGGGATACCGGTATTATTTGTTCTCTATACTTCACATTAGATCATTTTTTTTAAAAGATTTTTATTTATTTATTTGACAGAGAGACAGCCAGCGAGAGAGGGAACACAAGCAGGGGGAGTGGGAGAGGAAGAAGCAGGCTCCCAGCGGAGGAGCCTGACGTGGGGCTTGATCCCAGAATGCCAGGATCACATCCTGAGCCGAAGGCAGACGCTTAACAACTGAGCCATGACGCGCCCCCACATTAGATCATTTTAATCAATCTGTCTTTCAGTGCATTCACTCATTCCTCTGGCATTTACATTTGGCTGTTAAGTCTATTCTGAATTTTTAATTTCCAAAAGTATATTTTTCAATTCTAAGATTTCCATTTAGTACTGTCCTACTGTTTCTCTTTCTCTGCTGAAAGTTTTACTTACTGAAATCATATTGTGTTGGCCTCATCAAGAATGATTATTATAACCAGTTAAAAATTGTTTTTTAGTATTTATTTTGCAGTCAGCCATTGTAGAGAGAGCACATGCCCAGAGGAGTGAGAGTGGCACTTCTAAGCTCTTTTCCTGAGGAACTACACTCAGCATCTCAGCATCAAGCCATCATAGCTTTGAACTATGTCTGTGAGCATCTGTGTTTTATCTTGATTTATTTTCTGCATCCATTAGTATGATGTATCTCAAAGTATCAGAAAAGTCTAAGAGAGGTTATTTTTGGGGTCTGGAATACTCAAAAAAATTACCACATAAATTAATGGTAATTGCTTCCTCACTTTATGTCATTTCAGCTTACAAAATGTTTCATAGGAACTCTCTACCTTTGGATAATGGGGGGAATCTGTAATGTAATACTAAAAAGTTCAAATAAATCAATAAAAGGCAAGATAGGAGGGAAAGAGAAATGAGAAACAGAGGATGCAATTTGAAAACAAGAAACAATGGTAAAAGGAAACACATGCCAATAATTACATTAAAAATTACTGAACTAAACACTCCAAGTAAAAGGTAGAAATTGTCAAAGTGGATAAAAAGAAAATAATACCCAACTATACACTGTCTAAAAGAGATATAATTTCAATAAAAAGACGTAGGTTGAAAGTAAATAGATGTAAAAAGATATACTTTACAAACAGTAAGCATAAGAATACCAGAATGGCCACATTGATCAGATGAAACAGATTTCAGGATGAAATATATTATGAGTGGTGAAGAAGGACACTTCATAGTGCTAAAATGTCAGTTTATCAGGGAGATATAACAATTATAAATGCATGTGTCCCATGGGACAGCTTCAAAATACGTGAATAAATAAGTGGCAAAAAATAAATGGCAAAATAGATCATTCCACAATCATACTTGGATAATTTAATAGTCTACAGTAGTTATCTATTGCAGCATGACAAACTACCTCAAAATGTATTGGCTTAAAACAAGAAGCATCTATTTCATAGATTCAGTGGGTTAAGAATACCTTCTTTGATATTTAATGCTGCTCATGACCTCAGGAAAGGCACACTAGGATGTGCAAATCTGTCTAAACAGAACACAGGATTAAAAGACTATAAACCAGTTAACCATTCTATAGTCAATTCATGAAGTTTAGAATTTGGATAGTGACAGCTTAACTGTCTTAGGATATATTTCTAAGAATAACAAAGGAAGTGGTACTTGAATTCATGGCTCCAGGCATTTTGATCCATTTTCTTTGTATATATAATTGTGCTATAGAAGGGAGCTAATTGTACCTAACAATAGAAAAGGGGATAGTGAATTCTCATCCAGCTCTACTCATTGGAAGATGCAGGATGGCAGTATAAGAACTGCTTGAGTCTCAGTTGCTTGAGAAAGGAAAATACAATCTATGAAGCAAACTCTCACCTACCATTAATGGATTCTCTATACCAGAGTTTCTTAACCTGTGACTATTGACAATTGGGATCAGATAATTCTTTGTTGGGGGAGGAGGGGCAGTGACTGTCCTATGCAGTGTAGATTTAACAGCAATCCATGGCCTCTACCCACTAGATAGACCTCAATAGCTGCCCACTCCCCAGCTGCAAGAAGCAAAAGTGTTTCCAGACATTCCCAAATGTCTCCTGGGGGGTAAAATCACCTCTCTTTGAGAACCACTTCTTTAGATAGTACTTTTCAAACCAAGAGGCACAACCTTTACTGGGTACTGAAATCAATTTAGTGGGTACCAAGAAGCATGTTTTAATAAAATCAAATTGAATAGAAAATATCCAAAAAAAGAAGAAAATATCAGAGCATTGAGTGTAGTGTACATAACTGTGTGTGTCGTGTGTTGCTATGTGAAATCTATGTTTTTCTTAACCTCGATCTCTCTCTACAAAAAACCAAATATGCTTATATGCCTAAGTAATAAGATGTGCATGAGTCATTTCTTTTAATATTCAGGAAAAAGTAGTATGTTTGGTTTGAAAACTCTAAAGGAATTGTAGAAATTCTAAGGCATTAGAGGAGACCTCAAAACTCAGGTTTACTGTGACTGGTTTTCTCTCATTATTCATAACAGAATTAAAGGATTCCTCCAGACTCTTATCATAATGCTGTTCTGTCTCCTCTCCAACTGGCCCCTTCTCTTCCAGATGATTGTCCTTAATTTTTCTATATACAGTTAATTCTTGAAGAACATGGGGGTGAGAGGCACTGACACCCGCTCCATGCAGTCAAAAATCTGCAAATAACTTTTCGACTCGTCAAAAACTTAACTACTAATAGCCTGCTGTTGACCAGAAGCCTTGCTAATAACATAAACAGTTATTAACACATATTTTATGTATGCATTGTATACTGTATCTTACAATAAAGTAAGCTAGAGAAAAGAAAATATTATTAAGGAAATCATAAGGAAAGAAAATACATTTACAGTGTACTATAAAAAATATCCACATATAAGTGGACCTGCACAGTTTAAACCCATGTCGTTCAAGGGACAACTGTAGTTTCAATAGAAACAAACTGTGGGTTGCTGCCAGAAAAAAGTTTTAAAGCAACTTTGCCCAGAGCACAGCTGAGAGCACTCAGTCAGAATGGCTGCTTTAAGGTCATAGACTTTATCCGAGCTAATCTAATAGTCTATAACCTCAGTATGAACTTTCATTTAAGCTTGACCAGGCCTCACTGCACCCTTCACAAATATGCTTCTGCTTTCCTCTTTATGCCTATTCTCTTATGGTTCTTCCTGAACTCATATATTTATCAATACCATCGATCTTTTAAGGTCTCTCCAAGTCATCTATGGTGTAATATCTAACATTCCAGTATAAAATATTTCCTCCCTTCTGGGCTCCTGGGTGGCTCAGTTGGTTAAGTGTCTGCCTTCAGCTCAGGTCATGATCCTAGGATTCTGAGATCTAGCCCCGCATCAGGGTCTCGGCTCTGCAGGGAGCCTGCTTCTCACTGTCCCTCTCCCTCTGCCTGCCACTTTGCCTACTTGTGCTCTCTCTCTCCCTGTCAAATATATAAATAAATTCTTAAAAATATATATATTCTCTCCCTTCTCTGAACACCTTTTGTACTTCTTGTCCATACCATAGAAGTTCTCTTAAATGATGTGATTGGAAACCATATTTCGGAGGTTATTGTTAAAAATTAGTGATGATGTGACATACCTTAAACATTTTTTGAAACATAAATAACACAGATGCACATTAACTTGACAATCTTTTGACATAAGTGCCAAGGCTTTTTCTATGAGAATATGTCTGCCAATTGAGGTTATGTACAGTCAGTCACTATTTCAATCTGTTTCTTTAAAATAAAGAAAAAACCTAAAGACATGTGTAAATAAATCTAAGTATAGAATTCTTCAGACTACGATGATTTTTCTCACTCTGACACTTCCCCCCAATCCAACAAGTTTTTTTAAGGCAACTAAACTTTATTCAGTCCTTTTAAAGTATTTGACTTAATTTTCATAAACTGACTCTTGCTAAGTATACAACCAGTAAAGCAGAATTGTGTAGGTACCCCAGAGCATTCTAGCTATGAGAATTCAGTATGCTGTGGTCATCAATGAACATGTTGGGGAATGAACGGCAAGAGAAGGAAAGTTTTTGTAGTTGATTACCATCCTCACCTTTTCTAGACTCCTATTATCCCACTACTGCCCCGAAAAGAAGTATGGATAGAGAAAGAGCAGAGTAAGTAGTTGCTCACACATGAAGTCCATCTCCCGAAGAAGCACCTTGTCAACACTTTAAAGGTAGTAACTGTACATTGACCTAAAAATTGCTTAGACTAGTGCTTTTTAAACCATTTTTCAGGTAACTTTTAAAAAAAACTTACAATCAATTAGAATAATACCTTGTAAAATGCAATAAAATGATTCTAGAAAAATGAAATGGAAAAAGACACAAAATACAAGCACCAGTTTTAAGTTATTATATTCAACATACATAAAATTACTTTGTTAAATTACTAAAAAGTTTCTAAATATTTACTTTCAATTTCTGTACTTATCCCAGGCTTGTGATGGTTCCGGGACAGGTACTGATCAAAGGACCTCAATTTGAGTAGCCTTAGAATATAATGACAGGGAAGTGTTGGGAAGATGGCAGAGTAGTGGGACAGCTCTAGGCTTGCCTCATCCCTTGAAGACAGCTACACAAATATCAAATCATACTAAACACCCAAGAAATTGATCTGAGGACTGACAGAGCAAACTGCACAACTAGAGGGAGAGAAGAGACCACACTGTGGAAGGTAGGAGGTACAAGATGTGATATGGGGGAGAAAAGAATGACAGGTGCTGTGGAAGGGAGGGAGCCCTGATCAGAAAGAGAGAGAGAGAGAGAAGTTCACAGGGGATAGCATAAAGAAAACACTTCCCCAAAGCCATTGACTGGGAAAACAAAAGTGGCTGATTATCATGAGTTTTTACAACAAGCAGAGCTCAAAGACTAGAGTTTTAAAAATCCCAGCCATGATTGGTGTCAAGCCATGTGGGTGCTGCAGAGCTCTGGTGGAGAAGGAGGGCAGAGGCCCAGAAGCAAATGGTGTGATCTAAGGATCCCCTAGACACACTGAGAGAGACAGTTCCCCCTTCTTAGAATGCATCTGTGAGAGGTGGCATTGCCTCTCGGGAACAAAAGACCTGGTGGGCCCCATTGTACTCCCCCACACCTTAAGCAGAGAGGCAGAGACACCTATCCCAGGTGGCCAACCTAGACTCAGGCTTTTTGCAGCACTTTATGCTAAACTCCAAGCTCCCACATGTTGGTGTGACTGCCCTTCTAGGACAAACAGGCACAAGCCCCAGCATGACGAGACCCTCCCCCAGAGGACCAGCACACGCTGGGTCCCCAAAGTTTGGAGTTTTGAAACTCAGCCAGCATGCCTGGGATAAAACACAGGTGCATTGCACTGCCAGGAAGACAGATGGTTCAGATACAGACAGGGTGAAGACATGGACCTAAGGGACCCCTGGGACACATGAGGGGGTTATGTTCACTCTTCCGTGAGGGCTTTCTGGACAACAGTAGGCATGAACTCCCCTATCTAGGGATGAGGGAGAGGGCTGGCGCCATTTCCTCCCTCACCCCTCAGTATGAACAAACTTCAGTAGACAGCACAGCATCAAAAGTGTCAGTGCATACCACTTACACCAAGATCCACCCTTCTGCACTCTGCAGGTGTTGCATTACTACCACAAGTGTGCTGAGAACAAGAGCAGCGGGCCACTCCCCCAGAAGACCAACACAAACCACCCCACACTCTGGATGCACAATGTCTACTGACCATAGAGTGCTGTGAAGCTTCAGGTCTAATGGAAATAGCATCAGGCCTCTTTTAACAAGAAGACCAAAGCACACCTAGTTAAAAATCACCACACCCTGGCCAAGGTGCCAACACTCTCCACTTCAGGCAAGGAGAAACTCTACAGAGGACTGACCTGAGGGAAAGAGCAGCCAAAACATAGCAACAGAGTGCACACAGCACACACCAGAAACACTTCCTGAAGAGCCAGGCCCTAGACAGTACATAACCTCTTCTTCATAAAGCTATTACTCTTGGAAGCGTGAAACAACAGGCTTTCCTAACACAGAGAAGAAAACAGAGACCTAGACAAAGTGCCAAGATGGAAGAATTCATTCCAAAGGAAAGAACAAGAAAAAGTCAAAAACAGGGTTCTAAAGGAAAAAGATATAAATAATATGCCTGATTCAGAATTTAAAACAATGACCATAAGGATATTAATTTGGAAAAAGCATAAAAGACACCAGGGAGTCCATTACCACAGAGATGAAAAACATAAAAACTAATCAGGCTGAAATAAAAAATGCTATAACTGAGATGCAAAATTGACTGGATGTAATGAGCAGAAGGATAGAAAAAGCAGAGGAATTACTAAGTGATCTAGAAGATAAAACTATGGAAAATAATGAAGCTGAAAAGAAGAAGGAAAGAAAAATATTAGGTTATGAATGTAGACTTAGGGAACTCAGCAAATCCATAAGATGTAATAACATTTGTATCTTAGGAGTCCCAGAAGAAGAGAGGGAAAAATAGGCAGAAAGTTTATTTGAGGAATTTTTCACTGAAAACTTCTCTAACCTGCAGAACAAAACAGACATCCAGATCCAGGAGGGTCAGAGAACTACCACCAAAATCAACAAAAGTAAGCCAACATGAAGACATATTGTAGTTAAATACACAAAATACAGAGATAAAGAAAAAATCCCATGAACAACAAGGAAATGAAGTTCCTAAATCACAAGGGAAGACACATAAGGTTAGCAGCAGATCTGTCCACAGAAAAGAGTGACATAATATATTCGACATGTTGAATGAGAAAAAATATGCAGCCAAGAATGCTTATTCCAGCAAGGCTCTCATTCAGAATTGAAGGAGAGATAGTTTTCAGACAAACCAAAACTACAGGAGTTAGTGAACACTAAACCAGCCCTGCAAGAAATATTAAAGGGGACTCTTTCAGTGGGAAGGAAAGACCAAAAGCGACAAAGACTAGAAAGGAACAGAGAAGATCCCTAGGAACAAAAACATAACAAGTAATACAATGGCACTAAATTTATATCTATCAATAATAACTCTGAAGGTAAATGGACTAAATGTTCCAATCAAAACACATAGGGTGTCAGAATGCAAAATCAAACAAGACCCACCTATATAATACCTACAAGAGACTCACTGTAGACCTAAAGATATCTGCAATTGAAAGTGAGGTGTTGGAGACCCATTTATCACGCTAATGGATGTCAAAAGAAAACCAGAGTAGCAATACTTATATCACACAAAAAAGACTTTAAAACAACAACTGCAACAAGAGATAAAGAAGGGCACTATATCATAATAATAACAAAGAAGAAGATCTAACAATTGTAAATATTTGTGCCCCCAACATGGGAGCACCCAAATATATAAAATAATAACAAACATAAGTAAACTCTTTGATAATAATACAATAATAGTAGGGGTCTTTAACACCCCACTTACATCAGTGAACAGATCATCTAAGCAGAAAATCAACAAGGAAACAATGGCTTTGAATGACACACTGGACCAGATGGACTTAACAGATATATTCAGAACATTTCATCCCAAAGCAGCTGAATACACATTCCATTTGAGTCCACATGGGACATACTACAGAAAATATAACACACTAGGTCACAAATCAGATCTCAACAACTACAGAAAGACTGAGATCATACTGTGCATATTTTCTAAGCACACTATGAAACCTGAAGTCAACCACAAGGAAAAAAATTTAGAAAGACCACAAATATAGGAGGTTAAAGAACATGCTACTAAAGAATGAATGGATCAACCAGGAAACTAAAGAGGAAACAAAAAAATACATGGAAACAGTTGATGATGAAAACATGACAGTTCAAAACCTTTGAGATGCAGCAAAAGAGGTCATAAGAGGGAAGTATATAGCAATAAAGGCCTAGCTCAAAAAGCAAGAAAAATCTCAAATATGCAACCTAAATTTAGGTTTAGGTTTACCTGCTTTAGGTAAAACAGCTAGAAAAAGAACAACAAATTAAGCCTAGGGGCAGCACAAGAAGAGAAATAATAAAGATTAGAGTGGAAATAAATGGCATAGAAAAAACAAACAAAAGAACCCAGTAGAACAGATCAATGAAACCAGGAGCTGATTCCTTGAAAGATTATTAAAACTGATAACGCCCTAGCCAGACTCAACAAAAAGAAAAGATAAAGGACTCAAACAAATAAAATCAGCAATGAGAGAGAAGAGATCACAACCAACACCAAAGAAATATAAATAATTATAAAAGAATGTTATGAAAAAATATATGCCAACAAATTAGGCAATCTGGAAGAAATGCATAATTTCTAGAAACACTCAAACTACCAAAACTGAAATAGGAAGAAACAGAAAACTTGAACAGACTGATAACTGGCAAATAAATTGAATCACTGTGGTGCCTGGGTGGCTCAGTCAGTTAAGCGTCTGCCTTCAGCTCAAGTCATGATCCCAGGGTCCTGGGATCAAGCCCCGCATCAGGCTCCTGGCTCAGCGGGTAGTCTGCTTCTCCCTCTCCCTCTGCCCCTCCCCTCTGCTTGCGCTCTTTCTCTCTCAAGTGAATAAATAAAATCTTTAAAAAAAAAGAAATTGAATCACTAATAAAAAAATCTCCCAACAAACAAAAGTCCAGGACCAGATGGCTTCAGAGGTGATTTATACCAAACATTTAAAGAAGAGTTAATACCTATTCTCAAACTGTTCCAAAAAATAGAAATGGAAGAAAACTTCCAAATTCATTCTATGAGCCAGCATTACCTTGATTCCAAAACCAAAGATCCTACAAAAAAAAAAAAAATTACAGGTCAATATCCCTGATGAATATGAATGTAAAAATTCTCAACAAGGTACCAGCAAATCGGATCCAACAGTACATTAAAGGAATCATTCACCATGATCAAATGGAATTTATTCCTGGGCTGTTAAGAGTGGTTTAATATTCACAAATCAATATGATACATGACATTAATAAAAGAAAGGACAAGAACCATATGCTCCTCTTGGGGCGCCTGGGTGGCACAGCGGTTAAGCGTCTGCCTTCGGCTCAGGGCATGATCCCGGCGTTATGGGATCGAGCCCCACATCAGGCTCCTCCGCTGTGAGCCTGCTTCTTCCTCTCCCGCTCCCCCTGCTTGTGTTCCCTCTCTCGCTGGCTGTCTCTCTCTCTGTCGAATAAATAAATAAAATCTTTAAAAAAAAAAAAGAACCATATGCTCCTCTTAATAGATGCAGAAAAAGTATTTGCCAAAGTACAAAGCATCCATTCTTGATAAAAACCTGAACAAAGTAGGGATAGAAGGAACATACCTCAACATCATAAAGGTCACATATGAAGGACCCACAGCTAATATCATCCTCAATGGGGAAAAACCAAGAGCTTTTCCTCTAAGGTCAGGAACAAGACAGGGATGTCCACTCTCACCACTGTTATTTAACATAGTACGGGAAGTCCTGGCCTCAGCAATCAGGCACCAATAAGAAATAAACAGCATCCAAATAGGCAAGAAAGAATTCAAACTTTCACTATTTGCAGATGACGTGATACTCCGTGCAGAAAACCCGAAAGACTCCACCAAAAAATTGCTAGAACTGATTCATGAATTCAGTCAAGTTGCAGGATACAAAATCAAATATACAGAAATCTGTTGCATTTCTGTACACTAATAATGAAACAGAAGAAACAGAAGTCAAGGAATTGATCCTATTTACAACTGCACCAAAAAAACATGACACCTAGGAATAAACCTAACTAAAGACATAAAAGATACATACTCTGAAAACTAGAACACTTATGAAAGAAATTGAAGGTGACACAAATAAATGGAAAAACATTGCATGCTCATGGATGGGAAGAACAAATATTTTTAAAATGTCTATGCTACCTAAAGCAATCTACACATTTAATGCAATCCCTATCAAAATACTATCTGCATTTCTCACAGAGTGAGAACAATCTTCAAATTTATATGAAACCACAAAGGACCCCAAGTAGCCAAAGTAATCTTGAAAAAAAAGCAAAGCTGGAGGCATCACAATTCCAGACTGCAAGCTAAATTGCAAAGCTGTAATGATCAAGACAATATGGTACTTGCACAAAAACTGACACATAGATCAAGGAACAGAAGAGAGAACCCAGAAATAGACCCAGAACCATATGGTCAACTAAACTTCAACGAAGCAGGAAAGAATATCCAAAGGAAAAAAGACAACCTCTTCAATAAATGGTGTTGGGAAAACTGGACAGCCACATGCAGAAGAATGAAACTGGGCCACTTTCTTTTTTTTTCTTCTTTAAAATTTTTATTTAAATTCCAGTTAGGTTAACATACAGTGTAATGTTATCTTCAGGCGTACAATATAGTGACTCAGTACTTCCATACAACACCTGGTGCTCATCACAACAAGTCCACTCTTTTTTTTTTCACTTAATAATATTTTTTATTATATTATGTTAGTCACCATACAGTACGCCCCTAGTTTTTGATGTAGTGTTCCATGATTCATTACTTGCGTATAACACCCAGTGCACCATGCAATATGTGCCCTCCTTAATACCCATCACCAGCCTATCCCATTCCCCCACCCCCCTCCCCTCTGACGCCCTCAGTTTGTTTCACTGGGCCACTTTCTTACACCATACACAAAAATAAATTCAAAATGGATGAAAGACCTAAATGTGAAATAGGGAAACCATGAAAATCCTAGAGCAGAACACAGACAACAACCTCTTTGACACTGGCTGTAGCAACTTCTTTCTAGACATGGCTCTGGAGACAAGGGAAACAAAAGCAAAAATGAACTACTGGGACTTCATCAAGATAAAAAGCTTCCGCACAGTCAAGCAAACAAACAAAACTAAAAGGCAACCTTCACAATGGGAGAAGATATTTGCAAATAACATCTCTGATTAAGTGTTAGTATCCGAAATATACAAGGAACTTATCAAACTCAACACCCAAAAAACAAATACTTCATTAAGAAAAGGGCAGAACATAAGAATAGACATTTTTCCAAAGAAGGCGTACAGATGGTTAACAGACACATGAAAAGATTCTCAACATCACTCATCATCAGAGAAATACAAATCAAAATTACAAGGAGATATCATCTCACACCTATGAAGATGGCTAAAATGAACACAGGAAACAACAGATGTTGGTGAAGTTGCAGTGAAAGGGGAACCCTCTTATACTATTGGCGGGAATGCAAACTATTGAAGCCACTCTGGAAAACAGTATGGAGTTTCTTGAAAAAGTTAAAAATAGAACTACCCTATGATCCAGAAATTGCACTACTAGGTATTTACCCAAGGGATACAGAAATACCAATTCAGAGGGATACATGCACCCTGATGTTTATAGCAGCATTATCAACAGTAGCCAAATTATGGAAAGAGCCCAAATGTCCATCAACTAATGAATGGGTAAAGAAGATGTGTTTTATATATATATATATATATATGTGTGTATATATACACACACATACATATACACACACACACACACAATGGGATATAAGTCACTCATAAAAAGAATGAAATCTTGCCATTTGCAACAATGTGGGTGGAGTTAGAGTGTATTATGATAAGTGAAATAAGTCAGAGAAAGACAAATACCATATAATTTCACTCATATGTGGAATTTAAGGAACAAAACAGATGAACATAGGGGAGAAAAAGAGGCAAATCAAAAAACAGACTCTTAACTATAGAGAACAAACTGAGGGTTTGCCGGAGGGGAGGTGGGCATGGGGACGGGTTAAATGGGTGATGGGTATTGAGGGGGGCACTTGTTGTTATGAGCACTGGGTGTTATTTGTAAGTGATGAATCACTAAATTCTACTCCTGAAACTAATACTACACTATATGTTAACCTACTAGAATTTAAATAAAAACTTGAAACAAAAAGAATAAAGTGATAAGCCCTTAGAGGAAGTAATATTAATCATGCAATTGAAAAATTAGTACTGACTTCCTGAGTTGGAAGTAAAGGCTATATATTTTTTTTTATGTCTTCATTCACCCACCAACCAAAAAGTGTAGGCTCTTGCCCATTCTGCACCCTTTTTGGAACCTGGCAAGTTCTAACTGGCAAGGGAGTAGAGAGAGGTGCTGTGGGTATAACCCATAGGCAACATTGATGTTCTTGTAAGGGCTTTCTTAAAATCCCACTTCTGTCCTCTTCTCTATTACCTACCTCATAAATTACCCTACTATACTGAACCCACCTTGAATAATTACCTTTTAAAAATTTGTCACTGAATAAGAGAAATTAGGATAACTGACAAAACTAATAAGCCATGCTAAAAACATTCTTCTTAAAATTAATATGTGTTTACTCTGGCAAAAATGCAAATATTTGTAATATCCTTAAGTCTCCTTCCTGTTTTCTACCATATGGCACAAGTTTTCTGTTTTAAAAAGATAAAGAGAGTGAAGCCAATGAACTCTGTGTCTGGAAATGAGGGAACATTCACCTAAGAAGCAGAAAGTACCCACATTGTTTCTAAATTTGAATACATTTAGTATTGGAGAGATCCAAGTAGACAGTAAGTATATTTAAACTAAATACTTTCAGTAAATATATTAAACATATAGCAAATGTCAATAGATAAAAGTAATTTTCAAAATCACAATAGTCCACTGTTAAAAAGAAAACCATAGGCCCGAGATGGAGTCACTTACATTAGGCCAGGTCACCAAACAAGGGCTTAATACTTAACTTAATTGCAGTTTCAACTTCCCCCAGAAATGGTAGTGTCAACTGGTCAGTACCTAAGAGCTAATCGTCCACATTGGCCCTCTCCATCCCCTACCTCCCCCAAGGAAGGTGAGGTAACTGCATGATAAGACCCCTGCTCTTCCCCCTAAGGGAAGGTGACCTTTCCAGAAACAATCCTTTCTTTTCTTTTGCTAATAACTTCTTGCCCCAGCCTCCTTCTCATAAAAACCTTCCATTTGTACAACTCCTCAGAGCATCTCTCTACTGGCTAAATGGGATGCTGCCCTATTCATGAATTGCTTAATAAAGCCAATTAGATCATCAAACTTAATTGGCTGAATTTTGTTATTTAAACACCACTGTGCTTGTAAAGATAATTATTAGGAATTTTCTTCATTATTTTGAGTTTTAACGAGTTTATGCTCTTTGCTGCTAATGTACTTGTGATCGTTTTTTAACAAAGGATTAAGTTAAACCACTCACATTACAGGTATTTCTTTTCTTTAAAATCGTGTAAGCTCCAAGAAGGTAAAGACTGTGTTTTTCTGGTTCACTGTTGTATCTCCAGTGTCTGTTACAGTTCTTGACACATGGCAAGTGCTCAGTAAACGCTTATTAAATGAATAATACCTATTTTATAATTGCTTGTTTGTATTTAGAATGTAACCTCTCAAAAGCAGGGTCTGTGGTTTTTAGGGTCTCTAGTGTATCTAACCTTATGCACATATCAGCACCCACTATCACTTGTAGGCCGTGGAATGCAGGTAAATATGTGTGGTGTAAATCTCCCACCAAGGTTGGTTTCAAGCTACCAACCTGACATCTCTGAACATGGAGCTGGGAGGAGATGTGCTTGTTGGCTCTCAGGAGCCAGTAAGTACTGGCTCCAGCACACTGGCTCCACTGCCCAGGAGATGTTAATCCCCACTTACTCTGCCCTATCAAGCTTTGGATATTGAAACCTCCAAATTGTGGGTTTAATATTTACCCTTCCCAAATCCTGAGCAAGCCTGGCATTTTACCAGGAGCTCTATTTCCACTAGAAGATGGGAGTCTATAATTAGTATTGTTGCTATATTCTAGTAGTTTTAAAAGTAAAGTCCCAAGACCAGCAGCATCAGTATGACGTGGGAACTTTCAACAAAATTCCGAGACAAATTATTAGTCCCCACCCTACGCCTATATATCCAATCAGGAACTCTGGGGATTAGTGAAATCCATCTTTTAAACCCTTCAGATGATTCTGATATTCAAGTTTGAGAGCAACTGCCCTAATTTAATATTCAGTAGGCTTGAAACAATCTCCTCAGGCACCTGCATTTTCAACCAGATGCAAACTTTCCCACCTATACCCACATGTAATTTCAGTCAGTTTGACTTAATGTCCGCCTCTTTCAATGAAGGTTAGTCCACTTAACTGAAAGGACTAGTGTTTTGGCCTAAACCATAAATAAAACACTTGAGAATTAGATACAGATGCCAGCAGAAATGGAAACAGTTACCTATACCAAGGACAACACTGTTAGTCTTCTTGGCTCAGTTGCAACTCCTCCTGTAGCCTTCCAGTAAATTTCTATTCTACACTCCACAGATTTTGGCTCTATGTTGAAACATCTGGAAAACTTAGACAAACATGATAGTATTTTTTTCTGCTGCCTACTTTTTCTCACAAATCCTCTAAACAGGTAATTTAGGTATGATTTTATTTTTGAGAGCCTCTAAAACAAAATGTAGGCTTAAAAAGGATGCCCTAAAGCAGCTGTAGAAAGATTAAAATATAATGAAGCTGCATCTCCAATGATGACTTTATTAGTGCTCATACTATTCAAGCACTAAATTCTGGGACTTCTTCCTAGAAAAGGCACTTCTCAGGGGCTTCATTTTTATCCTGTCCAGGTCTACCATAGAAGTATAGGATATATGCTAACAGGTTGTATAAATACAAAGCACTAAAAAAGAGAAAATAAGATATTTAAAATAAAATAAAGATATATTTTAAATCACCAGAGACCACAAACAATAACATAAATTAGTAAAGGCCTTCAGTTTTGAGATGTGAAAGAAATTAAGGGTATAGTAAAAGAAATTGCATTTTAATGTAAGTTTAAAATGTCAATAAAGGATCTAAGATGGTGGAATGGTAGGAGGACTCTAGGCTCATCTTGCCCCTCAAACACAACTAGACAATTACCAAATCATTCTAAATACCCCAGAAATCAACCTGAAGACTGACAGAACAAACTCCACATCTAAAGGGAGAGAAGAAGACACATAGAAGAAAGTAGGACGTGTGGAGACATGATTTAGGGGAGAAGGAGATTGCAGGTGCTGAGGAGGGACAGGAGCCATGGTCACAGAGAAGGGTTAGAAAAACAAGAGCATGCAGGGGAGTGCACAAGTAGAACATTTCCCCAAAACCAATGGCTGGGAAAACAAGAGGGGCTGATTTTTGTGAGTTCTTGCAACTAGCAGGGCTTAAAGACTGGAGTTTTAAAGGTCAGCAGGCTTGGCTGGGATAGAGCCCTGCAGGTGCTACCCTACTCCTGGAGAGAAAGCAGGCAAACAACCCAAGGGCAGAAGGCCTGGAAACAGCAATTTGAAGAATGCTTGGGGCACAAAGTGGGGAGATTTTTTGCTCTTCTTGGAGCTTGTCCCTAAGAGGCAGAGTTCAGGAAGACACCACTGTGGGGTCAAAGGAGCCAGCTGGCCCCATTTCCTTCACCCACCCCTCAGCATAAACACAGAGCCACTTGTGGAAAACAGCTCAGCTCCAACACTGGCTGCCTGACTTGCTTGCACCAAGACCCACACCCCTGTGCTCTGGCATGACAGCCCATTTTGGTCAAGCTTGTCTCAGTCCCTGCATGGTGGGACCCTCCCCCAGAAGACCAGCACAGGCCCCTGCCCACACCACGTCTCTAAAGCTGGAGTTTCAGAAGGCTATAGGCTTGGCTGGGTTAGAGCCCAGAGGGCATTATGCTGCTCCTGGAGAGAAGGCAGCAAAACAACTAGAGGCAGACAGTATGGAAACAGCAATTTGAAAAATGCCTGTGACACACGGTGCAAAAAATTACTTGCTCTTCTCAGAGTGCTTCCCTGAGAGGCAGAGTGCACAGAGACGCCTCTCCAGGGACAAAGGCACCATTGCTGGCACCGTTTCCCTCCTTCACCCCTTAGCATAAACACGGAGCCACCTGGAGTAAGCAGCACAGCTCCAACATTGGCTGCCTAACCTGCTTACATCAAGTCCTACAACCCCGTGCTCTGGTAATACTGTCCTTCTTGGTCAACTAGCCTCAGTTCTAGTGCAGTGGGTCTCTTTCCCAGAAGATCAGCAGTAATCACTGTTGACACCACATATCCTAACCAGAGAGTTCTACAGGGCTTCGGTTCTAGTGGAAATAGTATCAGGTCACATTTAACAGACAGAGTATACCTAAAAAATCACCACATTTTGGCAAAGGACCAAGTACTGCCCACTGCAGGTAAAAGGAGATGAGTGGTGTTAAGGATAGAGTGGTCAAAACACAGCATCAGAGTGCACACAATACAAACAGACACTCCCAGAAGCACAAAGCTCTGGACACTATATGACCTCTTCTTCATAAAGGCATTACTCTCAGGAGCAGGAAACATAACAGGCTGTTCTAACACACAGAAAAAGGCAGAGACTTAGATAAAATGCCAAGATGGAAGAATTCATCCCAAATGAAAGAACAAGAAAAGGCCACAGCCAGAAATCTAAGTGAAACAGATATAAGTAACATGCCTGATGGAAAATTAAAAGCAACAATCATAAGGATGCTGACTGGGCTTGAGAAAAGAATGGAGACTTCAGGGGGGCCCTTACCCCAGAGAAAAATGAATTAAAAAACAATGAGTCTGAAATGAAAACTGCAATAACTGAAATTGGAAACACACTTGATGCAATGAACACAAGGCTGCAAGACACAGAATGAGTAAGTGATATAGAAGACAAAACAATGGAAAACAATGAAGCTGAACAAAAGAGAGAAAGAAGTATGGAACACAAGAATAGACTTAGGGAACTCAGTGACTCCATCAAATGTAATAACATTGGTATTATAGGAGTCTCAGAAGAAGAAGAAGAAGAAGAAGAAGAAGAAGAAGAAGAAGAAGAAGAAGAAGAAGAAGAAGAAGAAGAAGAAGAGAGAAAAGGGGGCAGAAAATTTATTTGAGGAAATAATAGCTGAAAACTTCCCTAATCTGGGGAAGGAAACAGGCATCCAGATCCTGAGGCTCAGAGAACTCCCATCAAAATCAGTAAAAGCCGTGAAAGAAGAGCTAAGATGGCAGCACAGTAGGAGGACCCCAGGTTTGCCTGGTCCCTTGAACACTCTAGATAGCTATCAAACCATCCTGACTACCCAAGAAATCGACCTGAGGACTGATAGCACAAACTGCACAACTAGAGGAAGAGAAGAGGTCATATTGAGGAAGGTAGGAAGTGCAGAGATGTGGTTTGGGGGAGAAGTGGATCGTGGGTGCTGTGGAAGGGAGGGAGCCCTGGTTGTGGAGAAAAGTGAGAGAGAGTGGAGTGCACATGGATACACACAAGGAGAACACTTCCCCAAAGCTATTGGCTGGGAAAATGAGAGGGGCTGATTTCCAAGTGTTTTTGCAACCAGCAGGGCTCAAAAATGCAGTTTTAGAGGTCCCTGGGTTTGGCTGGGATAGAGATCAGAGGACACTGCCCTACTCCTGGAGAGGAGGCAGACGGGCACCACAGGGCAGACTGCACAATCTGAAGATTGCCTCAGATGCACAGGGAGAGACTGTTCATACTTTTTGGAGTGCATATGTGAGAGGAGGCATTGCCTCTCTAGGGACAAAAGAATGGGCGGGTGTCATTTCCCTCTCCTGCCCCTCAGCATAGGTACAGAGACACCTGCTGAAGGCATCTAAATGGGACATGGGCTGTTTAGCCTGCTATGCTCCAAATCCCATGCCCCTGTGCTCTGGGGTGACTGCATCAAACCTGCAACAGTTCCAGTACAGCAAGACCCTTTCCCAGAGGATGAGTGCAGGTCCCTGACACACCAGGTCCCTGATGCTTGGAATTTCAAAAAATCAGAATGAGTGGCTAATATAGAACCCTAGGTGCACTGTGCTGCCCCAGGCCGGCAAGCAACCCAGAAACAGACAGTGTAAAAACAGCGATCTGAAAAATGCCTGGGATGCACAAAGGGAAATTATTTGCTCCTCTGAAAGTGCTTCCCTGAGAGCTTTAAAAACAGACTCCCTGGAAACAAAGGAGCTGTCTGGCACCATTTCCCTCACCCACACCTCAGCATAAACCAACTTAGTAAATAGCACACCACCAACACTGATGCCTAACTTGTTTACACCAAGGCCTACCATCCTGTGCTCTGTTGGTACTACTTTTCTTGGGCAAGGGTGACTAAAAACCCATGCAGTGGGCCCATTCCCCAGAGACCAGAAAAAAACCCTGCATGTACCATGTCTACTGACCACAGAATTCTGCAAATCTTCAGTTCTAGTGGAAATAGCATAAGGTCTCTTTCAATGAGCAGACCAGAACACACCTAAAAAATCCCTACATTCTGGCCAAGGTCCAAACACTCCCCAATGCAAGCAACAAGAACCTCTACAGATGACTGACCTGAGGGATACAGCAGCCAAAACAGAGTAGCAGAGTGCAAACAGGACCCAGCAGAGACACTCCCTGAAGAGCCAGGCCCTGGACACAATATGATCTCTTTTTAATAAAGTCATAACTCTCAGGATCAGGAAACATAACAGGCTTTACTAACTTACAGAAAAAGACAGAAACCTAGACAAAATGCCAAGATAGAGGAATTCATCCCAAAAGAAAGAACAAGAAAATGTCATGACCAAGGATCTAATCAAAACAGATATTAGTAATATGCCTGATCCAGAATTTAAAGCAACAATCATAAGGATACTGGTGGGCTTGAGAAAAGCATAGAAGACATCAGGGAGACACTTACTGCAGATATAAAATAGCTAAAAAAAAAAAAATCAGGCCGAAATGAAAAATGCAATAACTAAGATTCAAAACCAACTGTATGTAAAGACCACAGGAAGGAAGAAGCAGAGGAACAAATAAGTGATATACAATAAACAATTATGGAAAATAAGGAAGCTGAACAAAAGAGAGAAAAGAAAATATTGGATCATGAGAGTACACTTAGGAAATTCAGTGATTCCATCAAATGCAACAACATTTGTATCACAGGAATCCCAGGACAAGAAGAGAGAGAAAAGGGGAAGAAGGTTTATTTGAGGAAACTATGGCTGAAACTTCCCTAATCTGGGGAATGAAACAGACATCCAAATCCAGGGGCCACAGAGAAAGCCCAACAAAATCAACAAAATCAGGTCAACACCAAGACATACTGTAGTTAAAATTTGCAAACTATAGCAATAAAGAAAACTCCTAAAAGCAGAAAGACAAAAGAAGTCCCTAACTTACAAGGAAAGACATATAAGGCTAGGAGCAAATCTCTCTACAGAAACACGGCAAGCCAGAAAGAACTGACATAATATATTCAACATGCTGAGCAGGAAAAATACGCAGCCAAGAATACTCTATCCAGCAGGCTATCATTCAGAATAGAAGGAAAGATAAAGAGTTTCTCAGACAAACGAAAACTAAGGGAGTTCTTCACCACTAAACCAGTCCTGCAGGATATGTTAAAGGGGACTCCTCGAGTGGGAAAGAAAGACCAAAAGCAACAAAGACTAAAAAGGAACATAGAAAATCTCCAGAAACAATGACAAAACAAGTAATAAAGTGGCACTAAATACATATCTATCAATAATTACTCTGAATGAAAACAGACTAAATGCTCCAATCAAAAGACAGAGGGTGTCAGGATGGATAAGAAAACAAGACCTATCTATATGCTGCCTACAAGAGATTCATTTTAGACCCAAAGACACCTGCAGATTGAAAGTGAGGTGATATAGAAATATTTATCATGCAAATGGATGTCAAAAGAAAGCCAGAGAGGCAATACTTATATCAGACAAACTAGATTCTAAACCAGAGACTGTAACAAGAGTTGAAGGAGGGCACTATATCATAATAAAGGGGTCTATCCAACAAGAAAATCTAACAATTGTATATATTGATCCCCCCAACTTAGAGAATACAAATATGTAAAACAATTAATAACAAACATAAAAGAATTCATTGATAATAATACAATAATAGTAGGGAACTTTAACACCCACTTACATCAATGGACAAACCATCTAAGCAGAAATTCAACAAGGAAACAATGGCTTTGAATGACACTGGACCAGATGGACTTAACAGATATATTCAGAACACTTCATCTTAAAACAGCAGAATACACATTCTTTTCAAGTGCACATGGGACTTTTACTGAACAGATCACATACTGGGTCACAAATCAGACCTCAATAAGTACAAAAAGATTGAGATCATAAGATGTATATGTTCTTTTTTATTTTTAAAGATTTTATTTATTTCTGAGAAAGAGAGAGAGAGAAGTCATGAGCAGGGAGAGGAGCAGAGGAGCCCAATTCGGGGTTCAATCACAGGACCCTGGGATCATGACCTGAGCCAAAGGCAGACGTTCAACCGACTGAGCAACGCGGGCAACCTGGATGCACATTTTCTGACCACAACACTAGGAAACTTGAGGTCAATCATAACAAAAAATTTGGAAAGACCAAAAATACATGGAGGTTAAAGAACATGCTACCAAAGAATGAATAGGTCAACCAGGAAATTAAAGAAGAAATTTAAAAATACATGGAAGAATTGAAAATGAAAACATGAGACTCCAAAACTCTTGGGATGCAGCAAAAATGGTCCTAAGAGGGAAGTATAGAGCAATACAGGTCTACCTCAAGGAGCAAGAAAAATCTCAAATAAACTACATAACCTTACACCTAAAGAAGCTAGACAAAGAATAACAAGCAAAGCCTAAAGCCAGCAGAGGAAGGGAAATAATAAACACTGGAGCAGAAATAAACTATATAAAAGCTTAAAAAAAAAACCAAAAAACAGTAGAACAGATCAATGAAACCAGGAGATGTTTCTTTGAAAAAAATAATAAAATTGATAAATCCCTAGCCAGACTTATGAAAAGGAAAAGAGAAAGGACCCAAATAAATAAAATCACAAACAAGAGGAGATATAACAAGACCACAGAAATGCGAACAAGTATAAGAGAATATTATGAAAAATTCCATGCAAACAAATTGGCCAACCTGGAAGAAATGGATAAATGCCTAGAAATATATCAACTACCAAAACCAGAACAGGAAGAAATAGAAACTTGAACAGACTAATAACGAGCAAAGAAATTGAATCACTAATCAAAAATCTCCTAACAAACAAAAGTCCAGGGCCAGATGGCTTCAAAGGCAAATTTTACCAAGCATTTATATTTTTATTTTATTTTTTGGTTTTTTCTTTATTTAAATTCAATTTAGTTAACATACAGTGTATTATTAGTTTCATGGGTACAATTTAGTGATTCATCAGTTCCATATAACACCCAGTGCTCATTATATCAAGTGCCCTTCTTAATACACATCATCTAATTACCCCACCCCCCACCCACCTCCCCTCCAGCAATCCTCAGTTTGTTCCTTATACTTAAGAGTCCGTTATGGTTTGTCTCTTTCTCCATTTTTATCTTATTTTATTTTTCCTTCCCTTCCCCTATGTTCCTATGTTTTGTTTCTTAAATTTCACATATGAGTGAAATCATATGGTATTTCTCTTTCTCTGACTAACTTATTGCACTTACCATAATACATTCTAGTTCCATCCACATCGTTGCAAGTAGCAAGATTTCATTCTTTTAGATGCCTGAGTAATATACCATCATATATACATTCCACCTGTTCTTTATCTATTCATCTGTTGATGGACATCTGGGCTCTTTCCATGTTTTAGTTATTATAGATAGTGCTGCTATAAATATTGGGGTGCATGTGCCCCCTCAAATCACTATTTTTGTATCCTCTGGATAAATACCTGGTAGTGAAATTCCTGGGTTGTAGAAGAGTTCTATTTTTAACTTTTTGAGGAACCTCCATACTGGTTTCCAGAGTGGCTGCACCAGATTGCATTCCTACCAACAGTGTACTAGGGTTTCCCTTTCTCCACATCCTCACCAACATCTGTTGTTTCCTGAATTTTTAATTTTAGCCATTCTGACTGGTGTGAAGTGGTATCTTGTACTGGTTTTGATTTGTATTTCTCTGATGGTGGGTGATGTTGAGCATTTTTTCATATCTTTGTTAGCCATTGGTATGTCTTCTTAGAGAAATGTCTCTTCATGTCTTTGGCCCATTTCTTAACTGGATTTTTTTCTTTCTAGGGTGTTGAGTTTGATAAGTTCTTTATAGATTTTGGATACTAGCCCTTTATCTAATATGTTATCTGCAATATCTTCTCCCATTCCATTGATTGCCTTTTAGTTTTGTTGACTGTTTCCCTTGCTGTGCAGAAGCTCTTTATCCTGATGAAGTCCCAATAGTTCATTTTTGTCTTGTTTTCCTTGCCTCTGGACACATGTCTAGAAAGAAGTTGTGGTGGCCGAGGTCAAAGAGGTTGTTACTTGTATTTTCCTCAGGGATTTTGATGTTTTCCTGCCTCATATTTAGGTCTTTCATCTATTTTGAATTTATTTTTATGTATGGTGTAAGAAAGTGGTCCAGTTTCTTTCTTCTGCATGTGGCTGTCCAGTTTTCCCAATACCATTTGTTGATGAGACTGTCTTTTTTCCATTGGTTATTCTTTCCTGCTTTGTTAAAGATTAGTTGACCATAGAATTAAGGGTCCCTTTCTGGGTTTTCTATTTTGTTCCATTGATCTATGTGTCTCTTTTTGTGCCAGTACCATACTCTCTTGATGATACAGCTTTGTAACACAGCTTGAAGTCTGGAAATGTGATGCCTGCAGCTAATATTTAGAGAAGCATTAATATCTATTCTTCTCAAACTATTACAAAAAGTAGAAATGGAAGGAAAACTTCCAAAGTCATTCTATGAGGCCAGTATTACCCTGATTCCAAAACCAGACAAAGATCCCACTAAAAAAGAGAACAGGCCAATATCCTTGGTGAACATGGATGTAAAAATTCTCAACAAAATACTAGCAAACTGAATCCAACAGTACATTAAAAGAATCATTCACTATGATCAAGTGGGAGATATTCTTGGTTGCGGGGGGGGGGGTTCAATATTTGTAAATCTATCAACATCATATACTATATTAATAAAAGAAAGGATAAGAACCATATGATCCTCTTAATAAATGCAGAATAAGTATTTGACAAAGTATAACACCCATTCATGTTAAAAACACTCAACAAGCAGGGTTAGAGGGAACATACCTCAACATAATAAGGCCATATACAAAAAATCCACAGCTAATATCATCATGGGGAAAAACTGAGAGTTTTTCTTCTATGGTCAGGAACAAGACAGAGATGTCCACTCTCACCAGTTATTTAATTTAGTACTGGAAGTGCAAGCCACAGCAATCAGATACAAAAAGAAATAAAAGGCATCCAAATCAGCAAGGAAGAAGTCAAACTTTCACTATTTGCAAATCACAGGATACTCTATGTAGAAAACTTGAAGGACTCCACCAGAAAATTGCTAGAAGTGATACATGAATTCAGTAAAGTCACAGGAGAGAAAATCAATGTACAGAAATCTGTTGCATTTCTCTACATCAATAATGAAGCAGCAGAAAGAGAAACTAAAGAATCAATTCCATTTACAATTGTACCAAAAACAATGTCTAGGAATAAACCTAAACAAAGAGGTAAGAAATCTGCACTCTGAAAAGTAAAACAACAACAACAACAACAAAACTGACACAAGAAACTGAAGATGACACAAAGAAATGGAAAAACATTCAATACTCATGGATTGGAAAAACAAATATTGTTAAAATGTCTATATTACCAAAAGCAATCTACATGTTTAATGCAATCCCTATCAAAATACCAACAGAGGAGAGGTAGAGTTAAGATGGCGGAGGAGTAGGAGACACCGTTTTCAGCTGGTCCCTCGAGTCGAGCTGGATAGGTACCAGACCAGCCTAAACAACCACTGAACCAGCCTGAGACGCAGGAAGACGCATCTAGATCTCTACAAATGAACATCTCCAGCGCTGAATATTGAGGTACGAAGCGGGGAGCCATGAAACCGCACACAGATATCGGAAGATAAACGGAAGGGGGGGGAGCCGCCGCGTTTGGGCGCCGGGAAGCGGCAGCCACTTGCACGGGGGAGCGGGTGGGCTCGTGGTTGGCACCCGCAAAACAGCAGACTGAGACTGTGAGCCGGGTGCATGCGCCACCAGGCATCCCGCGGAACACGGGAATCCCCGTGCGCTCACCGGATCCAGACTGAGACCGGGAGCTTCCGGAGCGCGCGGGGCAGCTGGCGGCGTTAGAAACACAAAGGACAGAGATGCGCCGGCCCTGGAAGTGAGGGCTGGGACGCCGGGTGTGGGGCGCACATCCCGGGACGCTGCAGCGTTGAGCAGCACCAACAGTAACAGAGTTAAAGTGGCCAGAACATTAGTAGAGAACGGGGCGCAATCCCTCTGTTCTGTGGCAGAGGCTGAAATTCGGCCGCTGCTGCTCTGACTCTCAGAAGAGGCACAGCAAACCGCCAGGGAAAGCCGCCAGAGAACAAAAGCCTGGAAATACCGGCTCAGAG
>NW_024423319.1:55579511-55601413 GCF_017311325.1 Ursus maritimus
ATCAAGTGGGAGATATTCTTGGTTGCGGGGGGGGGGGTTCAATATTTGTAAATCTATCAACATCATATACTATATTAATAAAAGAAAGGATAAGAACCATATGATCCTCTTAATAAATGCAGAATAAGTATTTGACAAAGTATAACACCCATTCATGTTAAAAACACTCAACAAGCAGGGTTAGAGGGAACATACCTCAACATAATAAGGCCATATACAAAAAATCCACAGCTAATATCATCATGGGGAAAAACTGAGAGTTTTTCTTCTATGGTCAGGAACAAGACAGAGATGTCCACTCTCACCAGTTATTTAATTTAGTACTGGAAGTGCAAGCCACAGCAATCAGATACAAAAAGAAATAAAAGGCATCCAAATCAGCAAGGAAGAAGTCAAACTTTCACTATTTGCAAATCACAGGATACTCTATGTAGAAAACTTGAAGGACTCCACCAGAAAATTGCTAGAAGTGATACATGAATTCAGTAAAGTCACAGGAGAGAAAATCAATGTACAGAAATCTGTTGCATTTCTCTACATCAATAATGAAGCAGCAGAAAGAGAAACTAAAGAATCAATTCCATTTACAATTGTACCAAAAACAATGTCTAGGAATAAACCTAAACAAAGAGGTAAGAAATCTGCACTCTGAAAAGTAAAACAACAACAACAACAACAAAACTGACACAAGAAACT
The DNA here is from genome assembly GCF_017311325.1 of Ursus maritimus. NCBI lineage: Eukaryota > Metazoa > Chordata > Mammalia > Carnivora > Ursidae > Ursus > Ursus maritimus. The sequence goes on from NW_024423319.1 coordinate 55,580,208, forward strand.
GAAGATGACACAAAGAAATGGAAAAACATTCAATACTCATGGATTGGAAAAACAAATATTGTTAAAATGTCTATATTACCAAAAGCAATCTACATGTTTAATGCAATCCCTATCAAAATACCAACAGAGGAGAGGTAGAGTTAAGATGGCGGAGGAGTAGGAGACACCGTTTTCAGCTGGTCCCTCGAGTCGAGCTGGATAGGTACCAGACCAGCCTAAACAACCACTGAACCAGCCTGAGACGCAGGAAGACGCATCTAGATCTCTACAAATGAACATCTCCAGCGCTGAATATTGAGGTACGAAGCGGGGAGCCATGAAACCGCACACAGATATCGGAAGATAAACGGAAGGGGGGGGAGCCGCCGCGTTTGGGCGCCGGGAAGCGGCAGCCACTTGCACGGGGGAGCGGGTGGGCTCGTGGTTGGCACCCGCAAAACAGCAGACTGAGACTGTGAGCCGGGTGCATGCGCCACCAGGCATCCCGCGGAACACGGGAATCCCCGTGCGCTCACCGGATCCAGACTGAGACCGGGAGCTTCCGGAGCGCGCGGGGCAGCTGGCGGCGTTAGAAACACAAAGGACAGAGATGCGCCGGCCCTGGAAGTGAGGGCTGGGACGCCGGGTGTGGGGCGCACATCCCGGGACGCTGCAGCGTTGAGCAGCACCAACAGTAACAGAGTTAAAGTGGCCAGAACATTAGTAGAGAACGGGGCGCAATCCCTCTGTTCTGTGGCAGAGGCTGAAATTCGGCCGCTGCTGCTCTGACTCTCAGAAGAGGCACAAAGACAACCGCCAGGAAAGCATCGCGAGAACAAAAGCCTGAAATATCCGGCTCAGAGGGTGCCTCATCCCCATCCCTCGCAGGGGACACGGGAACCTCTACCCAAACAGCAGGTTCCCCTGAGACGTCGGCGCAGCAGGCCCTCTCCCCAGAACACAGAGGCAGGCTGAAAATCAAGAAGCCCATCAACCGGGCGCCTGGGTGGCGCAGCCTCGTGAGCGCCCTGCCTCTGCTTCTCTTAGGGCGGTGATCCCCGGCTCCGGAAGAGTCCCCTCATCGGCTCCCCGCTGGGAGCTTCTGCTTCCTTTCCTCTCCCACTCCCCTGCTTCTGTTCCCTCTCTCGCTTGGCTACTGCTGCACATAAATACAAATAAATAAAATCTTTAAAGAAGAAGCCCACATCCCTAAGAAGGTCCCCTTATAAAACAAAGGGGCTGACCTGGGACTCCGATCAATAATTTGGGCTCTGGAACCCCTCCAACCTCTCCTCATCAGAATGACAAGAAGGAGAAGCCCCCCCCAGCAAAGAAAAGACATGAGTCTGTGGCCTTTGGCTCACAGAAATAGGATATGGATAACCAAATTATCAGAAATGGAATTCAGAGTAATGATGGTCAAAAGTGATGAGTAGAGTGAAAAACTATTAATGAAAAAGGTTACTGAGATATAGAATCCCTAAGGACAGAAATGAGAACGAATCTGACAGAAATTAAAAATTCAATGAGCCACATGCAGGCAAAAACTAGAGGCTCCTGACGGCCAGGCCTAGCAGAACAGAGGAACAGGGTTAGTGAATTGGAGGATGGGTTAATAGAGGAAAAAACGAAAATAGAAGATGGTCTTAAAAAATCACGCCCACGAATGTGGGTTACGGGAGATTACTGACTCAATGAACGATCCAATGTTAGAATCATCGGCGATCCCCGAGGAATGGTGGGAAAAACACGAGGTCTAGTTAAGGATATGAACAAATTGTAGCTGAAAACTTCCCCTAATCTAAGCGAGAACAAACATTCATGTCAAGAGGCAGAGGGGACCCTCCCAAGCTCAACCAAGCAAACCACGCCCGCGTCCGTCATAGTGCAACCCCCAAATATTAGATGCAAGGATACAGTATTGAAAGCGCCAGGGCAAAGAAATTTCTCACGCATCCAAGGCAAAGGCATCAGAATACGCTCAGAACCTGTCTACCGGACCTGGAATGAAGAGAGAAGGGTTGGGAGACATATTTAAAGCTTCCTTTTCAGAAAAACATGCAGCCAAAGGATCTCTTTATCCAGCAAGGCTGTCATTCAGAATGATGGAGAAATAAAGACATTTCAGAATTGCAGTCACTAACCAATTTTGTAACCATGAAACAGCTCTACAGGAGATATTACGGGAGGTTCTATAAAAGTAAAAGGCCCCAAGAGTGATACAGAACAGAAAGTCCACAGCCAATACAAACAAAGACTTTACTGGCAATCATGGCATTATGAAAATCATATCTCTCAAGTAATCAGTCTTAATGTAATGGTTTGAACCATCCCATAAAAGGCCACAGGGTTGCAGATGTGATAAAAAGAAAGCCCATCCATTTGCTGTACAAGAGACTCATTTCAGGACCCAAAGATGCATTCAGACTGAGTAAGGGATGGAGTACCATCTTTTCCTGTCATGGACCTCAAAAAGAAAAGCTAAAGTAGTAAATTCTCATATCAGATGAAATTGGATTTTAAACTACAGACTATAGTTAGAGATGCAAGAAGGGCACTATATTATTCTTAAGGGAAGTATTCAACAAGTGGATATGACAATTATAAATATATATGCCCCAACTAAGAACATGTCACAGAAACAAGCCAAACTCTAACCAGAATAAAGAGACATATATAATAAAAATACATTAATAGTAGGGGACCTCAACACTTCACTATCAGAAGAAGACAGAACACCCTGTGCAAAAACTAAGCAAAGAATCAAACTTTTGATGCCAAGTACTCGACAAGCTGTGGACCTCATGATATATATAGTTGAACACTACACCTTCAGAACCAAAGAATGATCATTCTATTCTAATGCTCCATGGAACATTTTCTAAGAATATGACCATGTTCTGGGATCGAAACATGGGTCTCAACCGATACCAAAGATGAAATTATCCCCTGCATATTCTTTCAACCACAACGCTCTGGAATTGGAACTCAACCACAAGGAAAATTGGAAGAAACTCAAACACTTGGAGACTAAGAACCATCCTGCCAGGGAAGGACTCAATAAACCAGGAAATCAAAAATCAAATTAAGCAATTTATGGAGACCAATGAGATGAAAATACACCAGTCCAAAACCAAGTGGGATACTGCAAAAGGCAAGTCCTAAGGGGGAAATACATAGCCACCAGCCTCACTCAAAAAGAATAGAAAAATCTAAAAATGCAGTTTTTAGTATTCTCACCTTTCAAAGAAAGCTGAACAGAAAGGACAGGCCTAATCCACGTGAAGCAGTTGATCAAAATTAGAGCTTGAAATCAATAGCAGAAACCAGAAGTACAGTAGGCTCGATCAACAGGACTAGAAGCTAGTTCTTGGAGAGAATCAATGAAATTGACAGACCCACTGGCAAGACTATCCGAAAAAAAAAGAGAAAGGACCTCGATTATTAAAATTATGAATGAAAAAGGAAGTCAGAGCGAACACCATTGAAATTGGAAGGATTATTAGAAATTTTTATCAACAGCTATATGCTAATAAATCAACAATCTGGAAGGGAATGGAATCCTTCCTGGAAACCCATAAACTACCAAGATTGAAGCCGGAAGAAATTGATTTTAAACAGGCCATAATTATGAAGAAAAATTGAGTCAGTGATAAACAAACTTCCAAAATAACAAAACTCCAGGCCGAAGCGTTTCTGGGGAATTCTACCAAACATTCAAAAGAAGAAATAATACCTATTCTCCAAAGTCTATTTCAAAAATAGAAACAGAAGGAAAGGTACCAAACTCATCTATGAGGCCAATATTACCTTGATCCCCAAACCAGGCAAAGACCCCTCAAAAGGGAGAATTACAGACCGATTTCCCTAATGAATAATGGACACCAAAACTCCTCAACAAGATACTTGCTAATAGAAATCAACAGTACATTAAAAAGGATTATCCATCACGATCAAGTGGGATTCATACCTGGGATGCAAGTGTCAATATTCCCGCAAAATCAATCTGCGTGGATACATCATATCAACAAGAAAAGAAGACTCAGGAACCATATGATCCTCTCAATCGATGCAAAAAGCATTTGACAAAATACAGCATCCTTTCCTATAAAACCCTTCAGAGTGTAGGGAATAGAAGGTACTATTTCTCAATCTCATATAAAGTTCCATCTATGAAAGTCATACTAAATATTATTCTCAATGGGGAAAAGCTGGAAGCCTTTCCCTTAAGATCAGGAGACTCAGCAAGGATGCCACTCTTGCCACTTATTATTCAACATAGTACTAGTAGTCCTTGCAAGCAGCAATCCAGACAACAAAAAGGGATCAAAGGTATTCAAATCGGTAAAGAAGAAGTCAAAATGTTCTCTCTGTAGCATGACATGATACTCTATATGGAAAAAAAACCCAAAAGAAGCCACTCCCAAACTATTAGAAGTTATAGAGCAATTCAGTAACGTGGCGGATACAAAAATCAATGCTCAGAAATCAGTTGCATTTCTATACGAAATACGAGACTGAAGAAAGAGAAATTAGGAATCCATCCCATTTACAATAGCACCAAAACCATACGTACCTTGGAATTAACTTAACCAGAGATGTAAAGGACCTATATTCTAGAAACTATAAATCACTCTTGAAAGACATTGAGGAAGACATAAAAGATGGAAAGATATTCCATGCTTCATGGATCGGAAGAATTAACATAGTTAAAATGTCCATGCTACCCAGAGCAATCTACACTTTCAATGCTATCCCGATCAAAATACGAGGACATTTTTCAAAGAACTGGAACAAACAGTCCTTAAATTTGTATGGAAACGGAAAAGGCCCGAATCTCCAAGGAACTGTTGAAAAGGAAAAACAAAGCTGGGGGCATCACGACCAGATTTCGAGCTGTACTACAAGGCTGTGATCACAAAGACAGCATGGTACTGGCACAAAAACAGACACATAGACCAATGGAACAGAATAGAGCCCAGAAATGGACCCTCGGCTCTTTGGGCAACTAATATTTGATAAAGCAGGAAAAACATCTGGTGGAAAAAGACAGTCTCTTCAATAAATGGTGCTGGGAAAATTGACAGCTACATGCAAGAGAAATGAACTTGACCACTATCTCACCCATACACAAAAATAAACTCCAAATGGATGAAGACCTCGATGTGAGACAGGAATCCATCATAGAAAGGAGAACATAGGCAACAACCCCTATGACATCAGCCAAAGCAACCTTTTCGGCCCACATCCCCAAAGGCAAGAGAAACAAAAGATAAAATGAATTTATGGACTTCATCAAGATTAAAAGCTCTGCCGCAAGGAAACAGTCAGAAAAACTAAGAGGCACCAAGGAATGGGAGAATATATTTTGCAAATGACACTACAGATAAAGGACTGGTATCCAAGATCTACAAAGAACTTCTCAAACTCAATACACGAAAACAAATAAACAAATCAAAAAATGGGCAGAAGATATGAACAGACACTTTTCCAATGAAGACATACAAGCGGCTAACAGACACTGAAAAATGTTCAAAAATCATGTGGCCATCAAGGAAATTCAAATCAAAAACCACTGAGATACCATCTTGTCCAGTTAGAATGGCAAAAATAGACAAGGCAAAACAACAATTGTTGGAGAGGATGTGGAGAAAGGGGATCCCTCCTACATTGTTGGTGAGGACTGAAGTTGTACAGACACTCTGGAAAACCGTGTGGAGGTCCCTTAAAAGTTAAAAATTGAGCTACCCTATGATCCAGCCATTGCACTACTGGGTATTTACCCCAAAGATACAGGCGTAGTGAAGAGAAGGGCCATATGCACCCAATGTTCATAGCAGCAATGTCCACAATAGCTAAATCTTGAAGGAGCAGAGATGCCCTTCAACAGATGACTGGAGTAAGAAGTTGTGGTCCATATATACAATGGAATATTACTCAGCTATCAGAAAGAACGAAGTTCTCAACATTTGCTGCAACATGGACGGCACTGGAGAGATAATGCTAAGTGAAATAAGTCAAGCAGAAAGACAACTATCATATGATTTCTCTCATCTATGGAACATAAGAACTAGGATGATCGGTAGGGGAAGAAAGGGATAAAGAAAGGGGGGTAATCAGAAGGGGGAATGAAACATGAGAGACTATGGATTATGAGAAACAAACTGAGGACTTCAGAGGGGAGGGGGTGGGAATGGGATAGACCGGTGATGGGTAGGGGAGGGCACCTATTGCATGGTGCACTGGGTGTTATACACAACTAATGAATCATCAGCTAGCATCGAACCGAGGGGATGTACTGTATGGTGACTAACATAATATAATAAAAAATCATTAAAATAGAAAAAAAATACCAACAGAATTTTTCACATAGCTAGAACAATCCATCCACAAATTTGTAAGGAACCACAAAAGACCCCCAGTAGCAAAAGAAACCTTGAAAAAGAAGAGAAAAGCTGGAGGCATCACAATTCTGGACGTCAAGTTATATTACAAAGCTGTAGTAATCGAGACATTATGGTACTGGCACAAAAAAAAAAAAAAAAAAAACCAGACACATAGATCAATGGAACAGAATAGAAACTCCAGAAACAAACTCATGACTATGTGGTCAATTAATCAATTAACAAAGTAGGAAAGAATGTCCAATGGGAAAAAGACATCCTTCAACAAATGCTGTTAGAAAAACTGGACAGTAACATGTAAAACACAGACCACTTTCTCATACCATACACAAAAATAAATTCAATAAGCACTGTGTATTATATGCAACTAACGAATCGTTGAACACTACATCAAAAACCAATGATGTACTATATGTTGGCTAACTGAACAGAATAAAATTTTTTTTAAAAAAAGAAAAAAGACCTAATGTGAAACAAGAAACCATTAAAATCCTAGAGGGGAACACATCTTTGACATTGGCCATAGCAACTTCTTACTGGATGTGTCTCCTGAGGCAAGAGAAACAAAAGCAAAATAAATATTGTAACTTCATCAAAATAAAAAGCTGGTGCACAGCAAAGGAAATATTAAAAAAAAAAACCTAAAAGGCAATCTATGGAATGGGAGAAGATATTTGCAAATGACATATCTGATAAAGGGTTAGTATCTGAAATATATGAAGAACTTATAAAACTCAACACCCCAAAAACAAATAATCCAGTTAAAAAATGGGCAGAAGTGAATAGACATTTTTCCAAAGAAGATATACAGATTGCCAACAAACACATGAAAAGTTTCTCAGCATCACTCACCCTCAGGGAAACACATGTCAAACCTACAATGAGATATTAATTTATACCTGTCAGAATGGCTAAAATTAACAACACAGGAAACAAGAGACATTTGTGAGGATGTGAAGAAAGGGGAACCCTCTTGCACAGTGGGTAAGAATGCAAACTGGTGCAGCCACGGAAAACAGCATGTAGGCTCCCTAAAAAGTTATAAATAGAACTACCCTACAATCCAGCATTTGCACTACTAGGTATTTTCCCATAGAATACAAAAATCCTAATTTGAAGTGATACATGCACCCTGATGTTTATAGCAGCATTATCAACAATAGCCAAATTATGGAAAGAACCCAAATGTCCATTGACTGATGAATGGATAAAGAATATGTGGTGCACACAAACACACACACACACACACACACACACACACACACACAGTGGAATATCATTCATCCTTAAAAAAGAATGGAATCTTGCCATTTGCAACAATGTGGATGCACCTAGAGTATTATGTTAAGAGAAATAAGTCAGTCAGAGAAAGACAAATGCCAGGTGATTTCACTCATATGTGGAATTTAAGAAACAAAAGAAATGAACATGGTGGGGGGGAATAGAGGAAAACCAAGAAACAAACTCTTAACTGTAGAAGACAAATTGATGTTTACCAGAGGGGCAGTTGGTGGAGGGGGAAAGGGTGATGGGTATTAAGGAGGGCACTTGTGATGAGCACCAGGTGTTGTATGTAAGTGTTGAATCAGTAAATTCTACACCTGAAACCAATATTATACTGTATGTTAACTATTCAAATAAAATTGTTTCAAATTCAAATAAAAATGTTTAAAAAAGAAGAAATATATCATCAAAAAGTCTGAGGAGTAGTAATTTGTGAGCTTACATCTACCCCACCCACCATAATGTTCTGAAGGTAGAATCCAGAAAACTTCAAGAGAATTTAATAAAGTATATAGATCAAAGTAAGATGCCTCCCTAGAACAAGCTGAATAAGCTGACGGATTTAAGAGCCAGAACTGGGGACATGTGAAAAATGACTCTTCTGAGGAAAATTGGGGGTAATGAGTAGACATCCTTTTCTTCTTCTTGAAGACTTTAGAAAGCTAAGCCATTTGGGAAGGAATCAAATAATTAAAAAGTCCTATTGGTAAATAATGAAGAATGTTTTTGTGGATTTTTAAAACCTTAGATGGGAATCTTATTTTTCCTTTTCTGAAATCAGTTGTATACCTAACATTTTCAAAAATTATAGCTCAGAAAATGAATAAAATATATATTTCTTGATGGGTTATTTGTTTCATTCTGTCAAATAGTAGATAGATATCTCAAAATAAAGTTATTTCCTGTGCTTGTATGTACATGCACATGTATGTGTGTGAAATGAATTAATAACTTTAAGAAGGGATTACAAACATATCTATGGAAATCAGGCCAGTAATATAAATAAAGTGAGTTATTTGAGACAAAGGATCAGTAGGAACTGTGGTGAACTGGAAAGCAAATATTCTACTCAATTCAGTTTCCCTGTGGGACTATGGATCTAGTATTGCCATACCCTCTGCGTTTTCAAGAAAGTCTCAAAACCTATATTTTTTACATAAACAGTCCAATTTTTAAATATTGGCAAATATTCTTTTGTTGTTGTTTTCAGTACTGTGCATGCCAAACAAAACAAAATCCAGGTTATTAGACATCAATTTAAATTCTAGCATTCATTCATGCAAGAAATATTTACTGAGGTTCTAATATTAATCACCATATACTAATCACCAAGGATAAAAACCATGAAGAAAATGGACAACATATCATCCCACATGGGGCTTATCATACTAGGAGCAGAATAGGCAACACAATTTATAGCAATGCTCTTCATGTTCCTTGTTCATAAAAGTTGACAAAACCAGAAGAGTTTCAGGGAACACATATAGAAATGTATATGCATTACCATGTGTCGTTTTTTCTTCCTCTTCTTCAGTGAATAATTATTAATTCAAGTTATGTATAATATTATGTATATTATCATATAACAATAATAATTATTATTTTTAAATTTTCCACTGTTTTCTAGGGAGTGCAGATACTGATAAATTTTGGGATATTTATTTGTTGAGCTCCTGCGTGTGCATATGTGTAATATCATCAGCTAATATTCTGAGATGTTTCATTTCCACTGCCTCTATTCCTTGTATACATTATTTTTTCCCACTAATCTGGTAACAGAGATAGCTTTCTATATGTCCTGCCCTTGCTTGAAGGATGGACCTGTCTTAGAATAAATATGTTAATTAAGCTGGTGATTGGATTTTGAAACTTGCAGCACACATGATAATTTATTTTTTTTTTTTTAAAGATTTTTTATTTATTTATGTGACAGAGAGACAGCCAGCGAGAGAGGGAACACAGCAGGGGGAGTGGGAGAAGAAGAAGCAGGCTCACAGCGGAGGAGCCCGATGTGGGACTCGATCCCGGCACGCCGGGATCACGCCCTGAGCCGAAGGCAGACGCTTTAACGACTGCGCTACCCAGGCGCCCCACACATGATAATTTAAAAGCCAATGCATTTTGATTTTTTAAGAGCCAAGTGCAATTAATAAATACAAATATACCTAGAATTCTAAAATTTATTTATGGAACCAAAACTGAGAACAATGGACTTTATGTCATCAACCACTAAGTGAGATTTTTGTTTTGTTTTTGTTTTTTGGAGGGTAGGACCCATACTACCAGAGACCGTTGTCTAGCTTCCCAAAATGTAGTATACTAAAAGGTACAAGTCTCATAGGGATGTACCTTGCCAAGAGACTAGCAATGGCAGTAAGAGGTGTTCAGGAAGATAGACTTTAGGGCAGCCTGCATATATCATGTATACCTCAACATGGTGCATGGAAAGCAACTATGTGCTCCAGAGCCCACAAGAAGAGATCAAGACAGTGCTGATAGAACCGACTGTAAAGACACATACAATAAGAAGTAGGACATGATAAATTCAAATTCTGCACTGACCAATGTTAAAACTAGAGGTGACTGAAATACATTAAATTGGCAGGTTTAGGTTTTTCTGTCAGTTGTGAAAATGAGATTCATGAGCTACTTTGAATTACAGTAAAATAGAAGTTCTGAGGCTTCATATCTGGCTTTTGAAACAGTGCAATTTATATCTGCTACATGAGTTTGGAAGAGCTGAGGCACACTTCAACAGTACCGCTTAAGAAAGGAGCAAGATTTAAAGGTCCAGGGGGAAAGACCCTGGATCAAAGAACATCCAAGTCAGCAAAACTAGACAGTAAGGAGAAAGACTGAAAGTGAAAAGGAAGGAGAGGATGCAAGAATCATTGTCCCCCACCCAACACACACACATACACACAAATATTAATGCAACTAGGGAAAATTGGAAGGGGACATATGTCTACTGGCAACTTTTATCATTAAATTTTATTCAGTGTCTGGTGTGTATTCTCACAAATGTTCAGTAAAACTCAATAGAAAAAAGCAAACAAAAACAAACAACAACAGTATGTTCAATAAGATTAGAATTCTTATGAAAGCCAGAGAAAAGGTCAAGTTTTCTGTCAAGGTTTGAGAAGCCAAATTACAGTCACACAATGCAAATGGGGTGTGTAACCAACGAGTGAGCTTTAAAAAGTTAGTTATTTGTGAGGAGTTCAATGTAGGTATTATGTCTCAAATGTCTTTGTACCTCTCTGAACCCCAGGTATCTATTCTGCACAATGAAGTTGAAGATATCTACCTTTTAAAGATACTCAAAATATTAGAGATAATGTATTTTAAATGCCTAAAATAGAAAAAAAATACCTAAGATAGTGTCTGGCACAGCAACTTTATAAGAAATAATGGCAATTACAGGGAGGAGTTACGTGACAGACAAGTAGGGAGACTCTGGGCTTTCCTGTCCCTTGAACACAGTTGTATTGAGGTCAGATCACTTGGAACACCCAGGAAATTGATCTGAGGACCGGGAGAAGGATCTCCATGGTTGGAGGGAGACAGCTCAGCAGGTGTGAGGTGCAAGGAAGTGAATTGGAGTAGAGAAAACCTGTGATGTCACAGACGGGAGGGAACCCTTTCCATGGAGAAAGAAAAGGGAGAGAAAGAGAGAAGCGTTGAGAGAGTGCAGTGTTGGGTTCACACAAGATGAAAACCTCTCTGGACCATGGACTGGGGAGCAAGTGGTACAGAATGTTGCAGGTTTTTTGCAAACAGCATGTGGAGCTCAAACTCAGGTTTTGGAAGTGTGGGACTTTCGCCAGAGCTGTTGCCTACATTCCTGGGGAGAAGGAGGGCACTGGCCAGGGAGCATACAGAGTGGTGTAGGGATCTCCTAAGTCACACTGGAAATGTTCCCCTTCCTGGAGTACATTTGGAGGAGGGTAGAGTGCCTCTCCAAGGACAAAAGACCCTGCAGGTGCCAACAAACAGCCTTTTATGAGAAGGGGACAGAGGTGCATGCAGAGGGTAGATAACTGTGTTGCTGCTTTTCACAGTCCCACACCATAGATTTCATCCACTGTGCAGGCATGGGGCTACTCTTCTGGGACAAAAGACACCAAAATCAGTGTGGCAAGTCTCTTCTCTGTAGGAGAAGAGCAGGTCCACTCCATCCAGGCTCCTTTAGGATTTGGAGTTTTGAATCCCAGCCATGCACCAAAGATAAAATGCAGGAGAGCTGTGGGGCCAGGTGTACTGATGTCTCTCAGTTTTCTGTGAGGGCTTCCTAAACAGCAGGGGGTGTGAGATCTCCTGGGGGGTGCTGGGTGAGTGGGGTGGGACTATTTCCCCCCTCATTGCCAACATGGTGGGACTTCAGTGTTTTCCCTGTACTGCTAACATGGTGGGACTTCAGTGAGGAACACAGTGGCTACCAGTGGAGGCTGGTGCCACTTATACCAAACTCCGCCCCCCCCCCCGTGCCCGGGAAATACATATTTACTGGGACAGATCTGACTCTGAGCCAGAGCAGCAGGCCTCTCCCCCAGAAGACTAGAATAGGCAACAACCTGTATACACCAAGTCTAACGATCATAGAGTGCTTCAAAGTGTCACCTGCAATTGTGGTGGAAATAGGATGAGGCTTTATTTTTTTCTTTTATTTTCTTTGGAATCAGGCTTATAGTTTCTTTCTTTATTTCTAGTTTGTCTTTTATTTTCCTTTTCTCTTTCTCTTTTGGATCAGCCTTCTTTCTTTCCTTTTTTGCTTCTCCTTTCTTCTTCTTTGGAATTAGGCTTGTAATGTTTTGATTGTCTGTTTGGTTTTTTTCATTCCATTTCCATTGCCATTTTTCTTTCTTTTTTTCCAGGCTTATTTTAACAAACAAATCAAAGCATATCTAGTGAAAGGTCTAAACACTCCCCACTGCAAGTGAGGAGGAGCTGTGCAGATGACTGACCAGCGGAAAAGAGCACCCAAAATGCAACAGCAGCAGGCACACATACACACCAGAAACACTTCCTCGAGTGCCAAGCCCTGGACAGTGTATGCCTCCTTTTTAATATAGCATTACTCTCAGGTATAGGAAATATAACAAGCTTTTAAAGCACGTGAATGACAGAAACTTAGCCAAAATGACAACATAGAGGAATTCTCCCTAAAAGAAAGGTCGAGAAGAAATCACAGCCAGTGACTTGCTCAAAACAGACATAAGCAATATATCTGAACAAGAATTTAGAACAACAGTCATAAGAATATTAGCTGGGCTTGAAAAAAGTATACAAGACACCAGAGAGGGGCGCCTGGGTAGGTCAGTTAGTTAAGTGTCTGCCTTCAGCTCAGGTCATGATCCCAGGGGCCCAGGGTTCTGGGATTAAGCCCCACATCAGGCTCCCTGCTCCCTTCTCCCTCTGCCCCTCCCTCTGCTCGTGCTCTCTCTCACTCACATTCTCTCTCACAAATAAATAAATAAAATATTTATAAAAAAAAACTATAAAGAAGAAGACACAAGAGAAATCCTTGCTGTAGAGATAAAAGACCTAAAAACTAGTCAGGCTGAAATAAAAAAAATACTGTAACTGAGATGCAAAAACAACTGGATATAATCAAAACAAGGATTAAAGAAGCAGAGGAGAGAATAGGTGATACAGAAGATAAAATTACAGAGAATAATGAAGCTGAAAAGAGGAGGGAAAGGAAACTATTAGATCACAAAGGTAGACTTAAGGAAATCAGCAAGTCCACAAAGCGAAATAATATCTATATTGTAGAAGTCCCAGAAGAAGAAGAGAGGGAAAAGGGGGCAGAAGGTTTATGTAAACAAATTATAGCTGAGAACTTCCTTAATCTGGGGAAGGAAACAGGCATTCAAGCCCAAGAGGCACAGAGAACTCCTCTCAAAATCAACAAAAACACATCAACACCATGACGTATATTAGTGAAACTTGCAAAATACAAAGATAAAGAGAGAATTTTGAAAGTAGCTAGGAACAAAAGGTCCTTAACCTATAAGGGTAGACACATAAGATTAGAGGCAGACCTGTCCACTGAAACTTTGCAGTCCAGATGACATGGCAGGAAATATTCAAAGTGCTCAATGGGAAAAATACACAGCCAAGAATACTTTATCCAGCAAGGCTCTCATTCAGAATAGAAGGAGATCTAGAGTTTCCAAGACAAGCAAAAACTAAAGGAGTTTGTGAACACTAAACCAGTTCTGCAAGACATATTAGAGGGAAAGGGAGATGAAAAGCAACAAAGAATAGAAAGGACCAGAGACAATCTACAGGAACAGTGACTTTACAAGTAATGCAATGGCACTAAATTCATATCTATCAATTATTACTTTGAATGTAAATGGACTAAATGTTCCAATCAAAAAGCATAGGTTATCAAAATGGATAAAAAACAAGACCCATCAATATGCTGCTTACAAGAAACTCATTTTTTAAAAAAAATTTTTATTAACAAAACTCATTTTAGACCCAAAGACACCTACAGACTGAAAGTGAGAGGGTAGAGAACCATTTTTCAGGGTAATGGACATTGAAAAAAAAGTTGGAGTAGCCATACAAACTCGATTTTAAACCAAAGACTATAATAAGATGAAGAACGGCACTATATTATAATAAAACGTTCTACCCAATAAGATCTTAGACCTTACAGATATATTCAGAGTACTATACCCTAAAAAGAGCAGAATACACACTCTTTTCAAGTGCACATGAAGCACTCTCCAGAATAGATAACATACTGGATCACAAATAGGCCTCAACTGCTACAAAAAGATTGAGATCATACCATGCATATTTTCACACCACAGTGCTATGAAACTTCAAGTAAATCACAACAAAAAAAAATTGGAAAGACCACAGATACATGGAGGTTAAAGAACATCCACTATGGAAAGAATGAGTTAACCAGGAAGTTAAAGAAGAGATAAAAAAAATACACGGAAGCAAATGAAAATGAAAACACAACAGTCCAAAGCCATTGGGATGCAGCAAAGGCAGTCCTAAGAGGGAAGTATATGCAATGCAAGCCTTCCTCAAGAAGCAAGAAAAGTCTCAAATACACAAAGAAACCTTATACCTAAAGAAGCTAGAAAAAGATCAGCAAATAAAGCCTTATCCAACAGGAGAAGTGAAATAATAAAGATTATAGCAGATATCAATGATATAGAAATCAAAAAATCAGCAGAATGGATCAACAAAATAGGAGCTGGATCATTGAAAAAATTAACAAAATTGATAAACCTCTAGGCAGATGTACCAAAAAGAGAAAGGACCCAAATACATAAAACCATGAATGAAAGAGATCACAACCAATACTAAAAATATACAAACAATTAAAGGAGAATATTATGAGCAATTATATACCAACAATTTAGGCAACCTGGAAGAAATGGATAAATTCCTAGAAACATACAAACTACCAAAATTAAATCAGGAAAAAATAGAAAATCTGAACAGACCCATAACCAGCAAAGAAATGGAATTAGTCATCAAAAATCTTCCAACAAACCATAGTCTAGGGCCAGATGTTTTCCCAGGGGAATGCTACCAAACATTTAAAGAATTAATACCTATTCTTCAGAAACTTTTCCACAAAATAAAAATGGAAGGAAAATTTCTAAACTCCTCCTATGAGGCCGACATTACCTTGATTCCAAAACCAGACAAAGACCCCACTAAAAAAGAGAATTACAGACCAATATCCCTGATGAATATGGATGCAAAAATTCTCAAGATGCTACTAGCTAATCGAATCCAACAGTACATTAGAAGGATTATTCACCATGATCAAGTGGGATTTATTCCTGGGCTACAGGGGTGTTCAATATCCACAAATCAATCAACATGGTATACCACATTAATAAAAGAAAGTATAAGAACCATATGATCCTGACAATAGATGCAGAAAAAGGATTTGTCAAAATAGAGCATCCTTTATTGATAAAAACCCTCAAGAAAGTAGGGATAGAAGAAGCATACGTCAACATCATAAAGACCACATATGAAAGACCCATAGCTAATATCATTCTCAATGGGGAAAACCTGAGAGCTTTCCCCCTAAGGTTGGGAACTTGACAGGGATGTCCACTCTCACCACTGTTATTTAACTTGGTCCTGGAAGTTCTAGCCTCAGCAATCAGACCAAAAAAAAAAAAAAAAAAACATCCAAATTGGCAAGGAAGAAGTCAAACTTTCACTATTTGCAGATGACATGATACTCTATGTAGAAAACCTGAGGGGGCAGCTGGGTGGTTCAGTTGGTTAAGCATCTAACTCTCAGTTTTGGCTCAGGTCATGATCTCAGGGTCATGAGACCAAGCCCCACGTCAGGTTCCATGCTCAGCATAGTTTACTTGAGATTTTCTCTCTCCCTCTGTTCCTCCCCCTCCTCTCTCTCTCTCTAAAAATAAATAAAATCTTTTTAAAAAGAAAACCCAAAAGACTCCACAAAAATTGCTAGAACTGATTCACAAATCCAGCAAAGTTGCAGGATATAAAATCAATGCATGAAGTCTATTGCATGTCTATACAGCAATAGTGGAGCAGCAGAAAGAGAAACGAAGGAATCAATTCCATTTTCAATTGCACCAAAAAACATAAGATACCTAGGAATAAACCTAACCAAAGAATCAAAAGATCTATACTTTGAAAACTATAGAACATTTATGAAAGAAATTGAGGAAGACACAAAGAAAACATTCCATGTTTATGGATTGGAAGAACAAATATCGTAAAAATGTTTATACTACCCAAAACAATCTACACATTCAATGCAATCCCTATCAAAATAACACCAGCTTTTCTCACAGAGGGAGAACAATTCTAAAATTTGTATGGAAACAGAAAAGACCCTGAATAGCCAACACAATCTTGTAAAAGCAAAGCAAAGCTGGCAGCATCACAATTCCGGACTTCAAGCTGTATTACAAAGCTATACAACAGTATGGTACTGGCACAAAAACAGACACATAGGGGCGCCTGGGTGGCTCAGTCATTTAGCGTCGCCTTCGGCTCAGGGCGTGATCCTGGAGTTCTGCAATTGAGCCCCACGTCGGGCTCTTCTGCTGGGAGCCTGCTTCCTCCTCTCCCACTCCCCCTGCTTGTGTTTCCTCTCTCGCTGGCTGTCTCTCTCTCTGTCAAATGAATAAATAAAATCTTAAAAAAAAACAGACACATAGATCAATGGAACTGAATAGAGAACCCAGAAATGGACCCTCATCTCTATGGTTAACTAATCTTCAACAAAGCGGGAAAGAATATCCAATGGAAAAAAGACAGTCTCTTCAACAAATGGTACTGGGAAAACTGGACAGCCACATGCAGAAGAAAGAAACTGGACCATGTTCTTAGTCCATACACAAAAATAAATTCAATATGGATGAAAGACCTAAATGTAAAACAGGGAAACCATGAAAATCCTAGAGAAGAACAAAGGCAACAACCTTCTGACCTTGGCTACAGCAACTTCTTACTAGTCACTGGTCTGGTGGAAAGGTAAACAAAAACAAAAATGAACTATTGGGACTTCATCAAGATAAAGAGGCTTCCGCACAACAAAGGAAACAACAAACGAAACTAAAAGGCAACCAATGGAATGGGAGAAGATATTTGCAAATAACATATTGGATAAAGGGCTAGTATCCAAAATCTATAAAGAACTTATCAAACTCAACACCCTAAAAAGAAAAAAATCCAGTTAAGAAATATGCCAAAGACATTTCTCCAAGAAGACATACCAATGGCTAACAAAGATATGAAAAAATGCTCAACATCACCCACCATCAGGGAAATACAAATCAAAACCACAATGGGATACCACTTCACACCAGTCAGAATGGCTAAAATTAAAAATTCAGGAAACAACAGATGTTGGTGAGGATGTGGTGAAAGGGAAACCCTCGTACACTGTTGGTAGGAATGCAAACTGGTGCAGCCACTCTGGAAGCCAGTATAGAGGCTCCTCAAAAAGTTAAAAATAGAACTCTTCTACAACCCAGGAATTTCACTACCAGGTATTTATCCAGAGGATACAAAAATAGTGATTTGAGGGGGCACATGCACCCCAATATTTATAGCAGCACTATCTATAATAACTGAAACATGGAAAGAGCCCAGATGTCCACCAACAGATGAATGGATAAAGAACAGGTGGTATGTATATATAATGGTATATTACTCAGGGACCTAAAAGAATGAAATTTTGCTACTTGCAACAATGTGGATGGAATTAGAGTATATTATCTAAGAGAAATAAGCCAGAGAAAGAGAAATACCATATGATTTCACTCATATGTGAAATTTAAGAAACAAAACAGATGAACAGGGGAAGGGAAGGAAAAGTAAAATAAGATAAAAACAGAGAGAGAGGCAAATCCTAAGAGACTCTAAACAATATGCAACAAACTGAGGGTTGCTAGAGGGACGGCATGTGGTGGCATGGGATAAATGGCCAATGGTCATCAAGGAGGGCACTTGTAATGAGCACTGGGTGATATATTCAAGTGAGGAATCACTACATTCTAACCCTGAAACTAACACTCCACTGTATGTTAAGTAACTAGAACTTAAATAAAATCTTGAAAGCAAAAAAAGAAAATAATAATAATGGCAATTGCGATATTATTATTATACCTCATTGCATTTAATTTTTTAAATCATTATACATTATTCAAAATTAGACACTATTCTGCCATTTTAAAACTGTATTTTTAGCTTATTTGATATAAAAGAACTTGTTTTAATCTACCTTTGTCAGTGTTTAATCAGCAGAGATTTTTGATGAATCACATAAAAATTCATATATTGATGAAATCCAGGGGAAAAACCATCAGCTCACACCTGTCAGAATGACTAGTATCAGACGAGATCGGGTGCGTTCAGGGTGGTATGGCCGTAGACCAGAATGACTAGTATCAAAAATACAAGAAATAACAAGTGTTGGTGAGGACGTGGAGCAAAGAGAACCCTTGTGCACTATTGATGGTAATGTAAATTGATGCAGCCACAATGGAAAACAGTATGAAGATTCCTAAAAAATTTAAAAATAGAAATGCCATACAATCTAGCAATTCTACTTCTGGATATTTCTCAGAAGAAAATGAAAACACTAATTCAAAAAGGTATAAACACCCCTATGATCACTGCAGCATTACATACAGTAGCCAAGATATGGAAACAATTGTGTTCACTGAGAGATGAATGGATTAAAAAATATATATCATATTTTTTCTATATATATGCATGTGTTTGTGTGTGTGTATACACACAATGGAATGTTACTCAGCCATAAACAAGAATGAAATCTTGCCATTTGTGAGAATATGGATAGACCCAGAGGGTATTACGCTAAGTGAAATAAGTCAGAGAAAGACAAATACTGTTTGATTTAACTTATTTGTGGAATGTAAAAAACAAAATGAATAAACAAAACAAAACAGAAACAGACTCATAAATACAAAGAACAAACTGATGGTTGCCAGAGGGGATATAGGTGGGGGGATGGACAAAATAGGTAAAGGGGATTAGAAGGTACAAACTTCCAGTTATAAAATCAATATAATAGGGATGTAATACACAGCATAGGGAATATAGTCAATAGTATTGTAATAACTATGTTTGGTGACAGATGGTAACTAAACTTACCATGGTGATCATTCCATAATGTATATAAATGTTGAACCACTATGTTGTCCACCTGAAACTGATATAATATTGTATGAACTGTATTTCAATAAACAAAAAATAAACAACTGTGGAAGGTATTTTGTAAATCAGGTCACATGCCACGCCCCTTCCCCATTTCTCCACCCCAGCTAAAGCCAAAAGAAAGCTCAACTATATGCAGCAATAAACTTGACATATTTATCAATTAAAGTATCACTTAAATTTTTTAAAGTGCATAGAAAATTTTAAAAATTAAAACAATTTAAAAAGGGAAAAACCTGGCTTCATCACCTAACAATTATAAAGATATCCAGAATATATGTTTTATTACTTTAAAAATCTTTACATGATGAAATAAGTATAGACAGATTTATTTAGCTATAGCCACACAGACCTCTTCCCTATTCTTTAACCATATCCTTTTATGTTTTAATCTCGTTGAATATTTCTACCAGCCCTCTGAGCAGAAGGAAGAGTTCCTTCCTTTGCATGCCCATGACATTTTGTTTATTCCTTTATAATGGCATTTATCGTCTAATTGCTGATATTATAAGTCATTTATGTGTCTCTTTATACATTCTGCTAGTTTCTTGAACCTAGTAGTTCCACTCTATGTATCTTTACACTTTAACAATTTTTGATTCATTCTAGTATATATACTCAAAGAAATGATGTAAACATATCTTAAATAAACTGATCTCAAGATTTTTAAAAAACCTTTGCTTTATGTTAAATGTGAGGATATTAGTTTGAAGTTCTGCTATTAGACCCAAACACTTAGGGCGATGTAAATAAAAATCATAATAAGATGCTACTTCACATCTACTAGGATGGCTACCATAAAAGATAATAACAAGTATTAGCAAAGACGTGGAGAAATCAGAATCCTGATACAATACTGGTTGGGATGTAAAATGGTTCCATCACTTTGGAACAGTCTGGCAGTTCCTTAAGCATTAATCATGGAGTTACCACATGACCCATCAATTCCATTCCAAGATACACACCCAAAAGAAATGAAAACATATGTCCATTCAAAAACTTTTACATGAATATTTATGGCAGTATTATTCATAATAGCCAACGGACAAAAACAACCCAAATGTCCATCAACTGATGAGTGGATAAACAAACTGTTGTATATCCATACACTGGAACATTATTCAGCCACAGAAAGGAATGAAGTACTGATATATGATATGATATGGGTGAACCCTTGAAAACATCATACTAAGTGAAAGAAGTCAGTCACAAAATATCACATATTGTATGATTCCATTCATACGAAATGCCCAGCACAGGGAACTCTATAGAGACAAAAAGTAGATTAGTAGTGGGGCATCTGGGTGGCTCAGTCAGTTAAGCATCTGCCTTTGGCTCAGGTCATGATCCCAGGGTCCTGGGATTGAGCCCTGCATTGGGCTCTCTGCTCAGCAGGGAGCCTGCTTCTTCCTCTCCCTCTGCCTGCTGCTCTGCCTACTTGTGATCCCTCTCTCTGTGTCAAATAAATAAATAAATAAATAAATAAATAAATAAAGTCTTTAAAAACAAGTAGATTGGTGGTTTATAGAGGCTGGGAAGTAGGCTGGGGGTGGTGCCAAAAAGGATAAGGGGGTAAAGCTAAAGGGTAGGTGGTTTCTTTTGGGGATGATGAAATTGTGTTGACTGCTACACAACTCTGTGCATAAACTAAAAACGCACTGAATTGTGCACTTTAAACAGATGACTTTTATTGTATACGAATTATTTCTCAATAAAGTTGTTAAACTCTGCTTTATGCTAAAGCCTGAAAAGACTAGTTTGAAAGCCTATTAGTCCCAAATAACTGTTTCTTGTAATGATGCAAATGAAACAACA